>NC_073392.1:39006903-39364403 GCF_028641065.1 Leucoraja erinaceus | reverse complement strand
GTGTAATGTATGGCTGCAGAAACGGCATTTCGTTTGGACCTCTAGGGGTCCAAATGACAATTAAATTGACTGTTGACTGTTGACTGTTGACTCACATTCCATGCTATATTTCACAAGTTATAGAGTTTTAAAAATAGCTAAAACCGAGTTTTTAAACGGTAAACATCCTTCAACCCGCTTCGAGTGATGTCACAAAGTGGGGTGGGTGGCCACCAATGGGGAGAGGCGGCCCCCAGCTTCCAGTGACATCAGGGGGAGGGCCACACGGTTGTTTCCGACCCGGGCTTCTACCTGCGACGCCTCGTTTGTGGTTGTGGTTTTACGCAGCCATCAGGAGGCATCGAGGCTGCGGCGGTGAGGCCTCACGACAATGGGGCCACTGGGGAGGTGGGGGGATTGAGGGAGAGGAGGGGGTAGGGAGGGTAGTTGCCACATCTACACTCCCTCTCTCTCCCCCTCCCTCTTAGATCTATATCCTGTGATATCAAAGGATATAGATCAGACCCATATATGAGTGGAGAAATGGCAGATGGAGTTGAATCCATCAAATGTGAGATGTTGCACTTTAGGAAGAAAATATTAGGGGAAAGTACACGGGTAATGGTAGAACTGTTAACAGCTTTGATCATGGAGTCTAAATCCATAATCCCTGAAATTAACAACATAAGTAGATAGTGTATTAACAAAGGCTTGTGACATGCTTGCCTTCATTGTTTGGGGCATTGAGTATAAGAGTCGGCAGAGTCATATGAAAGCTTTATCAAGCTTTGGTGAGGCAAAAGTTCATAACATTTAGAGAGGCGTAGATAAGAATAGACTTAATTCTTATCTCAGGGTGGAAATGTCAAATGACAAAGAGCATAGCTTTAATGTGAGAGGTGGACATTTTAAATTAGATGGGTTTATTTACACATAGACTGGTGGGTGCCTGCATCATTCTGCCTAGGGACAATTGGGGGGGGGGGGACCGACAAATAAACTGGGGGGGGGGGGGTGGGGTTTCACAAGGGGGGGAGAGGAGTGGAGAGGAGAGACAATAGTGTTCATGAGGCTTGTAGATAGGCACAAAAAATGCACAGAATGGAGGACATAGACAATAGACAATAGGTGCAGGAGTAGGCCATTCGGCCCTTCGAGCCAGCACCGCCATTCAATGTGATCATGGCTGATCATCCCCAATCAGCGCCCCGTTCCTGCCTTCTCCCCATATCCCCTGACTCCACTATTTTTAAGAGCCCTATCTAGCTCTCTCTGTAAAGCATCCAGAGAAACGGTCTCCACCACCCTCTGAGGCAGAGAATTTCACAGACTCACCACTCTCTGTGAGAAAAAGTGTTTCCCCGTCTCCGTTCTAAGTGGCTTACTCCTTATTCTTAAACTGTGGCCCCTGGTTCTGGACTCCCCCAACATCGGGGACATCTTTCCTGCCTCTAGCGTGTCCAAGCCCTTAACAATCTTATATGTTTCAATGAGATCCTCTCATCCTTCTAAACTCCAGAGTGTACAAACCCAGCAGCTCCATTCCCTTCTGGATCATATTCAGGCAGAAGAGATGAGTTAATTTTGGCATCAAGTTCAGCACAGACATCAAGGTCTGAAGGGCCTGTCCCTGTCTCATTACATGGCTTACTTATGGTCTTTTAAAGTAAGGGCTACAAAAGGTGGACACTGTTTAAAAAAAACCCACCAGTTCTAAAGAGATTGGAATATAAACGGAACAGGAATGACAGAATACCAAGTAATCAGAAGATTTGGGATGAATTGTGGAGGGGTGTGGAGAAACACAAGAGACCATGATTGCAAAGTAGTATAAAATGGATGCAGGCAAATGGAAGAAGAGTTATAAACACAAATAGCATGCAAGTCACCTACAGTGGAGCAAAGGAAAATCAATAGACAACATTACACGTTTATTTATCGCATTATTGTTTGCTGAAGCAAGCTGTGACTTCAAGTGAATAATACTTGCACCATGACTTCATTGCGTGTGCTATGAAGCCAATACAAGCCAAGCCAATAAAAAATGCAGGGTAACAGGCAGGAGAACTTACAAAACTGCAGTCACTTATTTGGGCTTGTTTCCCCAATTCCCTACCAACTCCCCCCCCCCCCCCCCCCCCCCCCCCCCCCCCCCCCCCCCAGGGAATCCACTGGATCTATGATGTAAATCCGGGGGGGGGGGAGAGAGTTGTACGTGTATACAATCAGACAGACACAAAAAGCTGGAGTAACTCAACGCGTCAGGCAGCATCTCTGGAGAGAAGGAATGGTGACAATAGACAATAGACAATAGGTGCAGGAATAGGCCATTTGGCCCTTCGAGCCAGCATCGCCATTCAATGTGATCATGGCTGATCATCCCCAATCAGTACCCCGTTCCTGCCTTCTCCCCATATCCCCTGACTCTGCTATTTTTAAGAGCCCTATCTAGCTCTCTCTGGAAAGTATCCAGAGAACCTGCCTCCACCGCCCTCTTGAGGCAGAGAATTCCACAGACTCACCACTCTCTGTGAGAAAAAGTGTTTCCTCGTCTCCATTCTAAATGGCTTACTCCTTATTCTTAAACTGTGGCCCCTGGTTCTGGACTCCCCCAACATCGGGAACATGTTTCCTGCCTCCAGCGTGTCCAAACCCTTAACAATCTTATATGTTTCAATGAGATAACCTCTCATCCTTCTAAACTCCAGATGTTTCAGGTCGAGAACATTCTTCAGACTTCTTCAGAGAAGGGAACCCTTCTTCAGCTCCCCTTCTCCTATGATCCTCCACCCTTTCAATTATTTCTCTCTTATGCTCTGATTCTATTTTGCCATGAACCCACACTTTTGGGACAAATCAAGCACCCCGTCATTGGGATGTGGGAGGAAACCAGAGGACATAAGGGAGAACCATGCAGACAAAAAAGAAGTGTCTCGATCCAGATGGTCACCGATTCCTTTTCTCCAGACCTGCTGAGTTACTCCGGATTTTTGTGTCTATTTTCATGTAAATATGTAAACTCCCTGCCAGGATCACATCCAGTCCCCTGATCCATCGTCAAGCTCTCCCACACATCACGTACCAAATTCAACGCTCACTTAAAGGGCCTGTCCCACTTAGGCGACCTAATCTGCGAGTTCTGGCGACTTTGCCCTCGACTCATACTCGCAGCATGGTCGACACGAGGTTGTAGGAGGTCTTTGTAACTCTTCTTCATGTTCGAGAGTGGTCTCCACATATTCGAGGCCTCAGCTAGGCCGCAGCATTTTTTTTCAATATGTTAGAAAATGCCCGCAAGTAAAAAAAGGTTGCCATGGAAAATATCGATACTTTTTTAACTTGTAGGTTTAGTCGTAGTAGGTCCTAGTAGGTCGGCATGTTAGTCGTAGGTAATCGAGTATAGTTGAAGGTAGTCGTAGATAGTCTTCAACATAGTCGAAGGGAGGTCGAAGAGAGGTCAAAGGAGGTCGTCTTCACTCTCCACTATTCGGTGTCCAATTTTCCCGAAGTTAGTCGTAAGCTAATCGATGCTGGTCTTCTTCATAGTCGAAGGAGGTCTTCAACATATCATTTTTTTCAAACTCTTCTAAACTCGACAATTAGGTCGCCCAAAGTGGGACAACAGTCACGTTTCACTTGCTCTGCATTTCTTCATTCAGCAGAGGCTTTTTTTTTGTGGCTGCTTGTTCTTCAACAATTTGCATCCTTCTTCAATAAATGAATGGTGTTAGCACCATCGTAACATCAGGTGGACCAAACTGTATCCTACTAATGATCTTTGCTTTTCGCTATGGAGTAAAGGAATAGGTGATGTCTTGGGTCAAGACTCTTCTTCAGACCAATTGTCAACTGTACAACATCAGCATCAGTCAATTTTAGTTATATTGTTACGTTTGAGTTTGAAAATGCATTACATTTAATTTATAAAACAAAAAAAAGACTCTTTGTGAGTTATACAGTGTGGAAACGGTCCCTTCAGTCCACTCATCTAAATTTATAGTTCTGATGGTTTTAGAAATATTCAAAATCAGGATATGTGATGGTTGGCTCAGATAGACGGCTGGCTTAGTCAAGAGGTCATAAGGTGATGTGATAGGAGCAGAATTAGGTCATTCGGTCCATCAAGTCTACTCCGCCATACAGTCATAGCTGACGACTCCTGTCTGCACATTTTATTGGCAATGTTGGGCAGCCGGCCATTGCTAGCAAATTCTGCGGCATTACATCTGTTCTGTTTTCCTTGCATCCATTTTTCTTCTGCCTTTTGTGAAATACAGCAGGATGTCAAAGAGTTGTCACTGATTATCATGATGACACTTTCTCTATTTCTACACGGTCTATAATCCAATTTCCAGCTTCATTGCTCATTCTGCAGACGCATCTGTGACTCTGATCCCTAATTAAGGAACCATTAACTAGAAAATGTATTCCTTTGCAGACTAACTGCAGGTACTACTCTCTGTAATTTAATTAGCATCCCTGGAATGTCCTTGGGAGAAGTTAAACTGTCCAGTGGGAAGCTGGTGCTGCTGACTATCCTGGAGTCTTTGTCCACGATTCACCCTGTATTAACTGCCACAACGTGTTTAGATCTTGCCATCTGAAAACTGGAGTAATGGAGATGCTGCAGGCAAGTGATGAACAGGTCACGCTAGGGTCAGTTAATAGCTCACAGTTGTAGGGAATAGGAATGGCTTTAAGCACGATTTTGTGGCTTAGATGAGGCTTACAAGACTACTGAAGTGCAAACCTGCCGTGAGAGGTTCAGCACAAAAAGCCGCAGTAACTCAGCGTGACAGGCAGCATCTCCGGAGAGAAAGAATGGGTGACGTTTCGGGTTGAGACCCTTCTTCAGACCGATTCCTTCTCTCCAGAGATGCTGCCTGTCCCGCAGAGTTCCTCCAGCATTTAGTGTGCATCTTCGGTGTAAACCAGCACCTGCAGTTCCTCCCTACACATCGGGGGTGAGAGGCATTCTCATCATTTATCTGATCCAACAAATACCTGTCAGAATAAAGATTTGCAAGCATTTCCCAAAGGACTAGCAAAGACATTCTAACAGCTTACAGAATGTTTGGGAAACCCTGTTACTGAGATCATGATCATAGACCAAAACACAGTAGTGTAGGAAGGAACTGCAGATGCTGATTCAATTGAAGATAGATACAAAATGCTGAAGTAACTCAGCGGGACAGGCAGCATCTCTGGAAAGATGGAATGGGTGACGTTTTGGGTCGAGACTCTTCTTCAGAATGAGAGTCAGGGGAGAGGACAACTAGAGAATTGAAGGGTAAGATGTGAAAACGACAGATCAATGCACACAATCATAAGGAAATGTAGAATGGTTCATTGTTGGCTGAGGGGAAGGTGATAAGGAGACATACAAACAGTGAAATTAATCAGGAGGGGAGTGAAACTAGTCAGAGAACCAGGGTGGGGAAAGGAACCGAGAGAGACGAGAAGCAAGGGCTACTGAAGTTAGAGAAGTCAATGTTCATACCGCTGGGGTGTACAGGCCCGTACGAAGCTTTTCAAAAAGGGGGGTGGCATAACAGGATTACAAAAAACTTAATGTGAAATAATGTGCGCACTGCGTACATCACGAGCGCGAAGCGTGAAGTCCCTCGATTCCGGGGTCCAGGGCCCGCTTAAGGGTTTTTAGATGCTCTCTGATGCATTCTGAGCCTTATTTTGGAGCATTTGTGCACCAAATATATGACCAATATTTCAGAAATTAACAGGAATCTGAGAGGTAGCTTTTTGACACGAAAGGTTGCTGGGTGTATGTAACGAGCTGCCAGAGGAGGTAGTTAAGGCTGGGACCATCCTACTGTTTAAGAGACATTTGGACACGTACATGGATAGGACAGATTTAGATGGATATGGGCCAAACGCGTGTGAGTGGGACTAGTTTAGTTGGGACATGTCGGTCGGTGTGGGCAAGTTGGGTTAAAGGGCCTGTTTCCACACTGCATCTTTCTATGACTAAAAAGTGAAGAAGAAAAATGCATGTAGATAAGTAGAGCAGATTTGAAAGAGGAGTGAAATGTAAAGGCAGAGAGAGGTTTATGGGTGGAAAGGAACATAGGAAAGGAGGGAGGAGAGTGGGCTTGGGCAGATGGGTGAAGGGAAAATAGTCACAAAGTGCTGGAGTAACTCAGCGGGTCAGGCAGCATCTGTGGAGAACATGGATAGGTGACGTCACAGAGTGCTGGAGTAACTCAATAATAATAATAATAAATTTTATTTATTGGGCGCCTTTCAGACATCTCAAGGACACCTTACATAGGTTAACAGGAAATATAAACATATAATCAGAATAAAATAAATAATAAAGACATCACAGAAACACAAATTAAAAACAGAATTCAGTCCAAAAACAAAAATCAAAAACACAATGTGAAGAGAGAGCAGCGGCAGCTAAAGCACGCCAGCGTCCACTCTCCCTTCACGGCAGCCATCTTGGACACAAGACTAACAGGATTACCTTACAGACAAAAAATCATCCCCCCACAATGGACACCACTGTGGGGGAAGGCACAATGTCCAGTCCCTATCCCATGTTCACCCCAAAGTCAGGCCTATTGAGGCCACCGCAATTGCCTCTACGGAGGCCCGATGTTCCTGGCCGTTCTCACCGGGTGGTCTTGCCCCGGCGTCGGGAGAGTCCTCTCAGCGGCTGGGCCACCTGGAACGGCCGCTATCTAGCTGGAGACCGCGGCTTCCGAAGCCGACAAGGCCGCGCCGGTTTGGAGCTCCCAGGCTCCCGATGTTGAAATCGGCGCCGCCCGCTCCGCTCCGCAGACCCGCAGCCCGGAGGTGTTGAACTCGGTGGTCTCAGCTCACCAGAGCTCCAACGTGTCGATCCAGCGCGGCGACGCAGGCAAGGCATCACCCGCTCCGCTCCGCGATAGCGCTCCAGCGCTGTGCCGCCACCGAGGCCGAGTTGCTGGGCGGTCCCCGCCAGGAAACGGCGCTCCAAGCCCGCTGGTAGGCCACGAGGACATGTCGACGGGCAGCCCGGAGAAAAAGCTGCCTCACCGACCAGGTAGGGACCTAGAAGTAAAATTAACCCCTACCCCCCACATTAAAAAGTCCATATCCCCTACAGACAAAAAACAGGACTCACTAAAAACTTTTTAAAAAGCGAATTAAAACGGACGGTGGCTGGCTAGCAGACGTTCCCCAAGATGGCTCCTCCCAATGACTCCTCAGGGAGTCAGGCAGCATCTCTGGAGAAAAGGTATAGAATATATTTCGGGTCAAGACCGTTCTTCAGTAATATTCATGATGTGACATGCATAGACATTCCTGAATGTTACCCAAACCATCGTGAGCTACTTTGTTACGGTGCTTGCCCTCTCCTATAATGTCTCTGCTGCCTTGGGTGATGCAGGACAGGACACAAGCTTTGGGACACGGTGTGAAGTGTTGCCGTCTGTCCCAGCCTGGTAAAAACCTGGATGGAGTGGATGTGGAGAGGATGTTTCCACTAGTGGGAGAGTCTAGGACCAGTGGCCACAGCCTCAGAATTAAAAGACAGTCCTTTAGGAAGGAGATGAGCAGGAATTTCTTAAGTCAGGGGGTGGTGAACTGTGGAATTCATTGCCACAGACAGCTGTGGAGGTCAAGTCAATGGACATTTTTCAGGATTGATAGATTCTTGATTGATACGGGTGTCAGAGGTAATGGGGAGAAGGCAGGAGAATGGGTTTGAGAGGGAAAGATAGAGTCATAGAGTGATACAGTGTGGAAACAGACCCTTCGGCCCAGCATGTCCCATCTGCACTAGTCCCACCTGCCCACGTTTGATCCATATCCCTCCGAACCTGTCCTATCCATGTACCTGTCTAACTGTTTCTTAAATGTTGCGATAGTCCCTGCCTCAACTACCTCCTCTGGCAGCTTGTTCCATACACCTACCACCCTTTGTGTGAAAAACATACCCCACAGATTCCTATTAAATCTTTTGCCCTTCACCTTAAACTTATGTCCTCTGCTCCTCGATTCACTTACTCTGGGCAAAAGACTCAACCATATCTATTCAAATCATGATTTTATACACCTCTATTAGATCATCCCTCATCCTCCTGTGCTCCATGAAATAGAGTCCCAGCCTACTCAACCTCTCCCTATAGCTCTGGCCCTCTAGTCCTGGCAACATCCTCGTAAATCTTCACTGTACCCTTTCCAGTTTGATGACATCTTTCCTATAACATGGTGCTCAGAACTGAACACAATACTCTGAATTAGCTGACAACTTGCTCATCAACTTCTCAGAGTACCTTTCCTTGGCAGCTCTGATTCCTCTTCTCAGCTCTTTATCGATTAGGCTATCTTTTAACTCTTTAACGATCAGGCTATCGGCTTGACGCATATTTGCCCCCAGCACTCACCCCGATATCAAAATGGAAATGTTGCATCTGTATATAATGATCCCATTAAAATGTGTATTTATGTCCCAAACTATGGAATTCATATTTTTCGGTATTGTTAGCAAGGAAAAGAAAGCAGTTCCAATTGTTTGATATTATTTGATATTGTTTAAAATTATTCATATGGAGGAGAAAATATAATAGTTCTAAAACCTACCATAATTTTGCAACCTCACTAAAGATAATCCCCCTTTCCCTCTCCCCTCCCATCTCTCTCTCCCCTCCCTTCCTCTCTCTCTCCCCCTCCCTCCTCTCACATCCCCCTCTCTTTCTGGCGGGGGGGGGGCGAAGATGAAGGTGGCGCGGGCCCAGCGGGGGTCAGTGGGTGTGGCGTGGACCCAGCGGGGGAGGTGTGGGCCCAGCGGGGTTCAGTGGGGGTGGCATGGACCCAGCGGGGGTCAGCAGGGGTGGCGTGGACCCAGCGGGAGTCAACAGGGGTGGCGTGGACCCAGCGGAGGTGGCGTGGGCCCAGCGGGGGTGGCGTGGGCCCAGCGGGAGTGGCGTGGGCCTAGCGGGGGTGGAGTGGACCTAGCGGGGGTGGAGTGGACCCAGCGGGGTTGCCGTGGACCCGGTGACGGGAGAACGGAGTACTGGCCGTTTCCAAAGTGAAACGCTGATTTTTAATTTTTCCGATTTTTTTTTTTGTGTGATTTTTTTTCTTAAGGGGGAAAAAAGGGGGTGTGTGGTCGCACCCCACGCACCCCCCCCCCCCCCCCCCCCCCCCTCAGACGGCCATGGTGTAAACTACCCAAACAAAATATGAGGTGCTAAAGAGGGAACTGCAGATGCTGGAGAATCGAAGGTTACACAAAAAAGCTGGAGAAACTCAGCGGGTGCAGCAGCATCAATGGAGCGAAGGAAATAGGCAACGTTTCGGGCCGAAACCCTTCTTCAGACTGCTGTTGCTCCAATTTGCGCTGGGCCTCACTCTGACAGTGGAGGAGGCCCAGGACAGAAAGGTCAGCATGGGAATGGGAGTGGGAGTTAAAGTGTTTAGCAACCAGGAGATCAGGTAGGCCTAGGTGGACTGAGCTGTATGGAGTGTTATCAGTCACTAATGGAGTTGTTTGTCTTTGTTTTTATTCCACTTTGTATCTGCAGAAAAGAGACAGTTAAAATTCCCCACTGTGATTAGCATGAACTACACATTTGTTCTGTGAAACATGAACAATCTGTATTGTTATCCTGGCATTTTGAATAATAGGGTGAGTTTGAAACTTTGTATCTACTCCCCCAGAAAAACTGTGATACAAAAGGCCTTATTTAAAGCTTTTAAATTATAAAATACTCCCAATGTTCACCATTTTGTTGTTCACCCATTACATAGCACCAGCATCTGGAGGTCATTTAAACAATAACATAACAGCCATCTTATATAACAGCAGAATAATAAAAACAAAACTGGTCAGGCTGCATTCGTGGAAAGAGAAAGTGCTAAAAATTCGCATGAAAGACCCTTTGTCAGAAAATGTTCAAATTGCAAAATGGTGTGGCATAAAGAGAACAAAGAAAATGCTGCCCAGCAATTGTGTTCAGTTGCAGGAATGACTCAGAACTCCCTGCTTTGCCTATAATTTACAATGGCAGGTACAAAGGAAATCAGCGGCTGTTACATCCTTCTGCAGATTAATGGGAACTATATAAAACGATATCATTGTACAAGCACAAGATCTCCTCAGGCATTGAGAGAATGTTTTCATAGCCTTAAAGCAGCAAAAGCAAGATGGCAAGCAATTGTGTTATACGTTCGATTAACCTAACATTTTCATAAGATCATAAGTGATGGCAGCAGAATTAGGCCATTCGGCCCATCAAGTCTACTCCGCCATTCAATCGTGGCTGATCTCACTCTCCCTCCTAACCCCATTCTCCTGCCTTCTCCCCACAACCTCTGACACCTTTTTTCACCGAACTTCTGTATTATTGGTGAGAGCAGTGGTCATTGTCCATTTCTAATGGCCAGATGTGTGGCTGGCCGGGGCAGTTCTGCGACAAGTGAGTGTTTAACCGTATTGCAATGAGAATCTGTTTGCCTTACCTGAGGTTGAAATGATTGAATGTATGATTGAATGAATGTATGAGTGAAAGAAAGAGTGAATGAATGAATGAATGCATGAATGATGAATGATGAATGAATGAATGAATTGAATGAATGAATGAATTGAATGAATGAATGAATTGAATGAATTGAATGAATTGAATGAATGAATGAATGAATGAATGAATGAATGAATGATGAATGAATGATTGAATTGAATGAATGAATGATTGAATTGAATGAATGAATGTATGAATGAATGAATGAATGAATGAATAAATGAATGAAAGAATGTATGAATGAACGAATAGGTTTATTGGCCAAGTATTCACATACAAGGAATTTGCCTTGGTGCTCCGCCCGCAAGTGACAACATGACGTACAGTGACAAGGAATGACACATAAAACATTAAAACACATACAAAATGAGCCCACATTATTGTATTTGGATTGGAACCAGCTCTAGGTTGGGGACAGCTCTTTACAAGCACCAGGGCTATACATATATACACTTTTTGGGATCTGAGCATCGTGACAGTGCCAATATTTATTGCCTGGTCCTTAATGCCTCTGTACCACTCCCTTGGACTACTGTAATCTTTCTGATGAAGGTACATGTATTTCCAAAATGCTCTGGAATAGGAAGTTCTAGGAATTAGATCCGGCAGTGGGGAGTTCAAAGTCAGCATTGACCAGCAGGAGATTTTATATTGGGTCTGGAGTTTAGTTTTAGTTTAGTTTAGTTTAGTTTAGAGATACAGCGCGGAAACAGGCCCTTCAGCTCACCGAGCCCGCACCAGCCAGCGATCCCTGCACGTTAACACTACCCTACACAAACTCGGGACAATTTTTACATTTACCAAGCCAATTTGCCTACAAACCTGTACGTCTTTGGAGTGTGGGAGGCAACCGAAGATCTCGGAGAAAACCCACGCAGGTCGCGGGGAGAACGTACAAACTCCGTACAGACAAGCACCCGTAATCTGTTTTTTTTAAAAACGGTTCTCTTGCGCTTATGAGGCAGTAGCTCTACCACCACACCACTAAGGCCCAGTTGTAGAGGTCACAGGTTTAGGAGGTGCAATCATTGTAGTCTTGGAAGTAAATGCTCTGTGGTGCAGTACAATAATACGTAGGACTTTGCTGTTATTAGTGGGTTCAGCTTGAGACAGTACCAGGGATCAAGGGTTGGACTAATTTTCCCAAAGTGCACTTATAACAAAATAAACGACTTAATAAATTTACATGAAATGTTGCTAATGGAATACCTTTTGAGCCTTTCATCCATTGTACCTCAACCTGTAATCAAATACAATTTTCTGACTCAAACCTACAAATGCCCTTCATAATGGCGTCCTTCCATTAGGTTAAGATGGCCCTTGAATTACCTCATTCGACCACCAATATGATCTGAACTGTGTATTTATAGAACTCATTTATTCTCCAGTTGGGTCGTCTGGCTCCGGGGAAGAGCATCCACAGGTACATAAATCTGGATCATTAAATTTACTTTCTTCTGATCAATCTAATTCTCAGCCAGACTCCAGGAAATGATGCCAAGCTCAGCTGTACTGGATGGAGAATTATATTCCAGTGATCTTGTTGACAATCTGTGCAGGATAATGCCCCGATACGAGTTAAAGCACGCCTAATTGAGCCCACATCATTCCAAATTATGCACATTTGTCAACATATTTCCGGAATGAATGCTCACATTGCGAAGGTAATTTTGCTGACAGCTACACCCATCACCGGCATTTATGTGGATTCAGTATTTTGGGAACAGCTTTGGAAAACGTTGAGAGAGAATTTCAGCATTTCTTTTGCAGCATTAGTTAACTTCGTCCGAAAAAAATCGTAAATTCAACTAAACTTAAAATCGGTGTATTATGAGACAAGACTAAGTCTAGGTCAGATCCGGGGGGAGTTCCCCTCCACCACGGGTACCATGTGATCCCGTGCCACCTGCTCCATGGTCCCATAGTCAGCGACTAAACCGTCTCCCCCACCTGGTTTTCCAGGTGAGGAGGGGGCTGTGGACCCCCAGCAGGACCAAAACCAAGATCTGTCAAAGGGCGGATGCGCTTCTAGCGAGCCAACGGCCATCGACACTTCAGTAGAAGATGCGATCACTGTCGTACATACTGTAGCATTGTAAGGAATGATGATAAAGCACACACACACCAAAATCCTATACTTCCAGCGGCGGAAGTCCGCAGGAACTGGAGGACGGAGACGTGTGGTTCATCCGTCACCGTTCCCGTCGGAAACCAGCGCCACTGCGGCGCTAATGTTTTCAACGATGATGATGATGATGATGTGTAAGTTGTTACTTTGTAAAAGTAATATGTTTATAGTTGAAATAAGAGGATATTTCTCGCCACATCAAGACGTTAGTACATAAAACTACCACAAAGAAATGGAGAATTAAGATATTGTGGCACAGTGGTTCAGCTGGTAGAACTGGTGCCTCAGAGCACCAGAGGTCCGGGTTCGATCCTGACCTCAGTTGCTATTTGAGTGTGGAATTTGCACATTCTATCATGTAGTAAAAACTGCAGATGCTGGTTTAAATCGAAGGTTGACACAAAATGCTGGTGTAACTCAGTGGGACAGGCGGCATCTCCTGAGAGAAGGAATGGGTGATGTTTCGAGTCGAGACCCGTGCGCATTGACACGTTTTCCTCCCGCATCCCAAGACATGTGAGTTTTTAGGTTAATTGGCCTCTATAAATTATCTCCAGTGTGTCGGGAGTGGATGAGAAAATGGGATAGCACAGAACTAGGGTGATCAATGGTAGGGGTGGACTCTGTGGGCCACAGGTCTGAGTCCAGGGGCGGAAACTGCGATCAAAACATGGGGGGGACGCAATTTCTTAGTGTCCGCACGCGCACAAGCACACAAAGCATAGGAGGCTTCGGCCGTGGGCCCTGTGGACGGTAACATCGGGAGCCGACCTGGTTGGTGACTGACTCCGAACTCCAGCAACAGCAGGTTCATCCGCCCCGAATCGTGGGGCTTGAATCGGTCCAGCATTTTGTTTCAATCTTCGGTGTAAACCAGAATCTGCAGTTCCTTCCTACACACTAACTGTTACAACATGGATTGAGAGTGAACGAGATGGTTTGCCACATTGATTTCCCCTTCTTACTCCCCCCTCATCCCACCGCTGTGCTGATTACAACGTGTGAATAGTGTTTAGTTTAGTTTATTGTCACATGCACTGAGGTACAGTGAAAAGCTTTTGTTGCGTGCTCTCCAGTTAGCGGATAAACCGTACATGATTACATTCGAGCCATTCACAGTGTATAGATACACGATATGTGACATGTTGATTAGTGTAAGCCACTCCCTGCATTCCATTCTCCTTTTACAAAAGAGAAAGCAGATTAAACATAGGCAATCAGCAGCTCAGTTAAGGGCAGCCATTAATTCAGAAGTTAACTCGGAGATTGGATCTGTATGTAGTAAGTTACTACATGGCTTAAAGTCAAGGACAGGGGACAGAACGGGCGGCACGGTGTTGCAGGAGTACAGTTGGTGCCTAGAGTTGTTGCCAAAGGGCATGTTTCTGCACTGTATCTCTAAACTAAACTAAACTAAAATTAACTGTGCAGGTATCAATGCACGAGGGAGTGAGGTTTTGCTGAGAACACGGAAGGGGATTTTGATAGATCAACGTATACCTGAAAACAGATGGTGAAATACAACTCACAATGCCAGCAAGCATGTGTGCTTTAGCAAGTAGTCTGGCACAGCTCAGCACAGCAGTGGGAACCAACTCCAGACACACTTGCATTTCTGTTCAGTTTAGTTCAGTTTAGTTTATTGTCACGTGTACCGAGGTACAGTGAAAAGCTTTTGTTGCGCGCTAACCACCATGTTTAATGCCGGGTAAAGCCAGCAAAGTCTGATCAAGGATAGTCCGAGGGTCTCCAATGAGATAGATAACAGTTTCATTAAATCTGAAAGAAATACCTTGACAGAGATTAATATTCACACTGAAGATGGACACAGAAAGTTGGAGTAACCCAGCGGGACAGGCAGCAGCATCCCTGGAGAGAAGGAATGGGTGACTTTTCGGGTCTGAAGAAGGGTCTCGAGCCTGAAAATTCACCCATTCCTTCTCTCAAGTGATGCTGCTGCCTGTCCCGCTGAGTTATTCCAGCATTTTGTGCCTATCGTAGTTCAGGGCTACTCTAGTTGCGGCAGGGTGGCTCAGTTGCCTGACAACAGCTGTGAAGAAACTGTGTCTGAATCTGGAGGCGTGTGTTTTAACACTTCTAAACATAATGCATCATCTGATGGCCCAATTCTCTATGTTATATGTCTTCTCTTTTATTTTCATATTGTCCTTGACTTTCCTTGACAGCCACAGTCCCTTCTTACTCCCCTTAGAATCTTTCTTCCTCTTTGGAATGGGCTGATCCTGCATCTTCTGGATTATTCCCAGAAATACCTGCCATTGCTGTTCCACTGACATCCCTGCTAGTGCACCCTTCCAGTCAACTTTGGCCAGCTCCTCCCTCATGGCTCTATAGTCCCTTTTGTTCAACTGCAATATTCTCACTTCCGATTTGACCTTCTCCCTCTCAAATTGCAGATTAAAACATATTATGGTCACTGCCTCCTAATGGCTCCTTTACTTCGAGTCCCCTTATCAACTCCGGTTCATTACACAACACTAAGTCCAGAATTGCCTTCTCCCTGGTAGGCTCCAGTACAAGCTGCTCTAATAACCCATCACAGAGGCACTCCACAAACTCCCTTTCTTGGAGTCCAGTACCAACCTGATTTTCCCAGTCTACCTGCATGTTGAAATCTCCCATAACCACCGTAGCATTACCTTTGCTACATGCTAGTTTTAACTGCTGATGTAACTTGCACCCTATCTCCAGGCTACTGTTTGGGGGCCTATAGATAACTCCCATTAGCGTCCTTTTACCCTTACAATTTCTCAGTTTTATCCATAATGACTCTTGCAGCCATGTCTCTGTAATTCCCACAACATCATGCTTACCAATTTCTAACTGAGCCTCAAGCTCGTCCACTTTATTTCTTATACTTTGCGCATTCATATATAACACCTTTAATTCGATTTTCACCTCCCCTCTCACATCGGTTCCTATTTCACCTGACCTTACTCTATTATCCCTTCTTGAACTTTCCGTCCTATTAAGGTGTAGTTGTCAGAAGCACCAGCAGTGTCCATGAATTCCCACATTCTGCAGAAAACACACTACACAAACTTGCCCGCCATTTCTTCAGTGGACCAAAAAAATCACAAATTTTGAATCAATTCTAGGCCTCCTTGCATCAAATATCATTTTATTTTGAGGTTATGACCTCTAGTTCTAGACTCTCCCACTAGCGGAAACATCCTCTCCACATCCACTCTATCCAGGCCTTTCATTATTCGGTAAATTTCAATGAGGCCCCCACTCATTCTTCTAAACTCCAGCGAGTACAGGCCCAGTGCCGTCAAACACTCATCATAGGTCAACCCACTCATTCCTGGGATCATTCTTGTAAGCCTCCTCTGGACCCTCTCCAGAGCCAGCACATCCTTCCTCAAATATGGTGCCCAGAATTGCTCACAATTCTCCAAATGCAGTCCGACCAGCTCCTTATAGATCCTCAGCATTACATCCCTCGAACCACTGCTTCCTAATGGCAGTTAAACTGCAGCCCTAGATCACATTGACTTGGAGCACTTAAGGTGTTAAGGCAATGGATGATGGTACAGTACAATTTGTTCTTTGTACATTTAGTGTGGATATGTAGACTTTTAGTTCTCCATTGTGGCAAGAAAGATGATCAATTCCTGATTCAGGAATGGAATTGCATTTAATTGCATTTAGTCTAGGTCTTGTACACGCTATAATTTAGAAGATTGACGGGGGAACTTATAGAAACTTGCAAAATTCTTAAGGGGTTGGACAGGCTAGATGCAGGAAGATTATTCCCGATGTTGGGGAAGTCCAGAACTAGGGGTCACAGTTTAAGGATAAGAGGGAAATCTTTTAGGACGGAGATGAGAAAATCATTTTTTACACAGAGAGTGTTGAATCTGTGGAATTCTCTGCCACAGAAGGGAGTTGAGGCCAGTTCATTGGCTATATTTAAGAGGGAGTTAGATGTGGCCCTTGTGGCTAAAGGGATCAAGGGGTATGGAGAGAAGGCAGGGATGGGATACTGAGTTGGATGATCAACCATGATCATATTGAATGGCGGTGCAGTCTCAAAGGGCCGAATGGCCTACTCCTGCACCTTTTTCTATGTTTCTATGTTTCTATGTTTCCAGCCTCAGAATTAAAGGACCTTCCTTTAGGAAGGAGATGAGGAAGGATTTCTTTAGTCAGGTGATGGTGAATCTGTGGAATTCCTTGCCACAGAAGGCTGTGGAGGCCAAGTCAATGGATATTTTTAAGACAGATAGATAGATTCTTGATTAGTACGGGAGTCAAGGGTTACGGGGAGAAGGCAGGAGAATGGGGTTATGAGGGAGAGATTGATCTGCCATGATTGAATGGCGGAGTAGACTTGATGGGCCAATTGGCCTAATTCTGCACCTATGAACTTATGACCTTATGACCTTAATGGCATCCGAAACATTCATGAAGAATTGTGTCAGATGAGCAGCATGGTGGTGCAGCGGTAGAGGTGCTGCCTGGCAGCGCTTTGCAGCGTCAGAGACCCGGGTTCGATCCCAACTACGGGTGCTGTCTGTGCGGAGTTTGTACACTCCCCTCATGACCGCATGGGTTTTCTCCAAGATCTTCAGTTTCCTCCCACACTCTGAAAAATGTACAAGTTTGTACATTGGTTAATTGGCTTGGTGTAAATGTAAAATTGTCCCTAGTGTGTGTAGGATAGTGTTAATATGCAGGGATCGCTGGTCGATGCGGACTCGGTGGGCCGAAGGTCCTGTATCCGTGCTGTATCTCTAAACTAAACTAAACTAAACTAAACTAAAAGGATTATAGAGGTTTGCTTCCTCCCTTATTCTTTCTTCTCTTTGCATCTTTGTCTTCCCCTCTTCTTTCCTCCCTTGGTTTTCTTTCTGCTCCTCATACACTTGCTCATAAACATTGAACAGGTATCGTCACAAAGTTGCACAGAATCCATTCTAAATTATTTTGGAGGCTTTTCTTTGACGGGGAAGAAAAACTGTGAATTCTTGAGGAAAAATGTCTCACATTTTCCTGGCTTCCAGTCTCATCCTACACAAAGCTGCTGGGACTTGTGAATGAAGGAGTTACTCACTTAGTCAATGCGTAATTTCAAATGTATGTGTCCTACAACAAGGTTTATATTACTTTTGTCATCCATTATGTTAATTGCTTTATGATCAGACATCTTACAAGATTAGTACTTGGCTTTTCCAGAAACTGAGATTTGCTCATCTGAAATCTATTGTTGTTATTATTCTCCTTTATTGAATCGCAAACCTATTGACTATGAGAATTTAATAATGAAGGGTTTCGGCCCGAAACGTTGCCTATTTCCTTCGCTCCATAGATGCTGCAGCACCCGCTGAGTTCCTCCAGCTTTTTTGTGTACCTGAGAATTTAATAATGCCAGGTTTGTGTCAGATCATTTCACTTGTCAATGAAGACTACCCGATCCCTTGGCACAGCAACATTTTGTAGCCCCACTCTCTTTGTAGAATAACCCACTTCTCGTTCTTTTTTTCAAAGCGAATAATGTTGAATTTTCCCACATTATTCTGAATGCATCAACTTCATGCCCATTCCGTTAATCTATCCATATCCTCTTGCAGACTCTGTCCTCTTCACAACTTGCAAACACGCCCATGCTTGCATTGTTAGCAACTTTGGCAACAAAATCCCTGATCTTTTATCCATGTAGATTGTAAGTATGTGGTTTTGGATTTTTTGTTTTGTTTTGTACGAGGGAGGTCATGTCTCACAAATCTGATTGATTTTTTTGAAGACATGACCAGAAAGGTCAACGAGGGCAGAGATGTAGATGTTGTATACATGGATTTCAGCAAAGCATTCAACAAGGGTTCTCATGGTAGGCTGCTCTGGAAGGTTAGATCCCACGGGATCCAAGGAGAGATAGCTGAATGAATAGAAAATTGGCTTCATGGAAGGTAGCAGAGGGTTATGGTGGGAAGATTGCTTCTCAGACTGAAGTCCTGTGACTAGTGGTGTGCCTCAGGCTTTGGTGCAGGATACGTTACTGTTTTTTAATCTACATCAATGATTTGGATGAGAACATACATGGCAGGATTAGCAAGTTTGTTGATGATACAAAAGTGGGTGTTTTTGCAGGTAGTGAAGTTGGTTGTGAATAATTGCAGCAGGATCTTGATCAGTTGGCTAGCTGGGCTGAGGAATGGCTGATGGAATTTAATATAGAGAAATGTGAGGTGTTGCATTTTGGGAAGTCTAACGTGGGCATGACCAAAGATCCTATAGCAAAGCAAGATAGACTACTCCTGCTAAATGCAATGGACTGACGTGTAGTACGCTATGGAGGGGATCATGGGCATTTTTCCACGCCCATTTTAGCAACCTGAGCCTACCTGACCCGACCCGACTCGCAGTGTAATCAATGTTGCAGGGCAACAGTTTGTGTGAGTCAGATTCATAAATCTGTCAGTTCAAACTTCTTGTCAAGAATAAAATTTGATTCTGGTAATTGTCTTTTTTAATGTTTTTTAAATCATTTCTTTTTAAATGGCTCACAAGCAGTGTTTGAGTTGATTTTGTAGTAACCGGAACCGACCCGACTCGCAGGGTGATTGACAGGGGGGGACTTTTTGTGCGTGATATAGGGTTAGATTCATAATTCTGTTAGTTCATAATTCTGTTGATTCTTGTTAAAGAATAAAATGTTTATAAACACACATACATGAAAATTATATAAATGTATATAACACATACAATTATATTTCTTCTAATCCAATAATGAACTTTATTTCAGTTGAGACAAGGGACATTAAATAAGAAACATTGTAAATAACAAACATTGTAAACCTCCCCGCAACTTCACACACACTAGGCCTTATCCCCCCCGGCACTCTCTCGCCTGCCCCCTTGCTATAGGATCTTTGGGCATGACCTACACAGTGAATGGTAGGCCTCTGGGTAGTGTTGTAGAACAGAGGGATCTACAAGTGCAGGTGCATGCTTCCTTAAAAGTGGAGTCGCAGGTAGACAAGGTGTTCAAAAAGGCTTTTGGCACCTTAGCCTTCATCAGTCAGAGCATTGAGTATAGACATTGGGAGGTCATGTTGTAGTTGTATAAGACATTGGTGAGGCCACATTTAAAATATTGTGTTCAGTTCTAGGCACCATGTTATAGGAAAGATGTTGTCAAGCTGGAAAGTGTACAGAGAAGATTTACGAGGATGTTGCCAGGACTAGAGGGTCTGAGCTATAGGGAGAGGTTGAGCAGGCTGAGACTCTATTCCTTGGAGCACAGGAGGATGAGGGGTGATCTTATAGAGGTGTATAAAATCATGAGAGGAATAGATCGGGTAGATGCACAGAGTCGTTTACCCAGAATAGGGGAATCGATGCCCAAAGGACAGGTTCAAGGTGAAGGGGAAAAGATTTAATAGGAATCCGAGGGGTAACTTTTTTACACAGAGGGTGGTGGATGTATGGAACAAGCTGCCAGAGGAGATAGTTGAGGCTGGGACTATCCCATCATTTAAGAAACAGTTGGACAGGTACATAGATAGGACATGATTGGAGGGATATGGTTCAAATGCAGGCAGGTGGGGCTAGCATAGCTGAGGAATGTTGGCCAGTGTGGGCAAGTTGGGCCGAGGGGCCTGGTTCCACACTGTATCACTATGAGTATTTCAGGCCGCCAGCACTGACCCTGTGACACCTCACTATTACTGATTGCCAATTTGAAAATGGCACCTTTCTCCCAACTTGGTAACCATTGCTGTGCATATATCTTTTCTCAGCAGCAAACAATCTAATGCATTTGAGCAAAGCCTTTGGGATTCATAGTGATAAAGAATTAAGAATGACTTCACCACATAGCACATGTAGGTCTTGCAACAACCCTTAATTCTCTGCATGCTAGTGCAGCGTAGATTTACAAGGTTAATTCCCGGGATGGCGGGACTGTCATATGTTGTTAGAATGGAGCAGCTGGGCCTATATACTCTGGAATTTAGAAGGATGAGAGGGGATCTTATTGAAACTTATAAGATTATTAAGGATTTAGACATGCTAGAGGCAGGAAACATGTTCCCGATGTTGGAGGAGTACATAACTAGGGGCCACAATTTAAGAATAAGGGGTAAGCCAATTTGAACGGAGATGAGGAAAAACTTTTTCACAGAGGGTTGTGAATCTGTGGAATTCTCTGCCTCAGAAGGCAGTGGAGGCTAATTCTCTAGATGCTTGCAAGAGAGAGTTAGATAGAGCTCTTAAAGATAGCGGAGTCCAGGGATAGGGCGAGAAGGCAGTAACTTGGGTACTGATTGTGTATGATCAGCCATGGTTTGATGGGTTAAGGGGACAGAGAAGATTTACATGGATGTTGCCAGGACTAGAGGGTCTGAGCTACTCCTGCACCTATGGTCTATTGTATATTGTAAAAACATTGGGAGGTATTAAATGCAAAAATCGGTTTGTCAAGTTGTGCAGTTCTGCATATTGGAAGCTGCCCCATCCATTTTAATGATGCACTGTACGCCTGGGCTTGTCTAGTCTGCCGGGTGCTCAGTGAGCTGATTTCCTGGCCCGAGCACTACAAGATCTGCAGGCAACTGCAGGGAGCCCAGTACAGGGGCAATCAGCATCACAGCAGGCAGCATCAATGCCAACCTAAAATGGTGATGGATTTCTGAATTAGAATCCAAATAGATCCTGGCAGAAGCAGTGGTGCCTGGGCAGAACGTTTATTACAGTGATGGTTTTTTCCACTCAGACAAATTTCAGATAAAAAAGGCTTTTAAGTGTTTCAGACAGCAAATATTACCTTCCTGAAATGTATCTAGTCACAAAGCAGCCAAGATTCTACTGAAAGTAACAGAAGGGCGAATGCATTTGTTTAGTTCAGTTTAGTTTAGTTTATTGTCACGTGTACCATGGTACAGTGAAAAGCTTTTCCCACCCTGCTTCCTGTAAGGACTCTATCCCCTACTCCCAATTTCTACGTCTATGCCGCATCTGCACCCAGGATGAGGTGTTCCAATCCAGGGCATCGGAGATGTCCTCATTCTTTAGGGAACGGGGCTTTCTGTTATAGATGAGGCTCTCACTAGGGTCTCCTCGATATCTCGCAGCACCCCCACCCCCTATTCATGACATGGACATAGACCCTCTTGTCCGCACCTTCCACCCCGTCAGCCGACGCATACAACATATAATCCCCCAACATTTTCTCCACCTCCAACGTGACCCCACCGCTGGCCACACCTTCCCATCTCCTCCCCTTTCTGCTTTCCGCAGAGATGGCTCCCTCCGTAACTCCCTGGTCAATTTGTCCCTTCCTACACAAACTACCCCCTCCCTGGGTACTTTCCCTTGCAACCGCAGGAAATGCTTCACTTGTCGCTTTACCTCACCCCTCACCCCTCGACTTTATCCAAAGACCCTAATGCCCCTGTCCCACTTAGGAAACCTGAACGGAAACCTCTGGAGACTTTGCGCCCCATCCAAGGTTTCCGTGCGGTTCCCGGAGGTTGCAGGTGGTTGCCGGAGGTTGCAGGTAATGGAAGCGGGTAGGGAGACTGACAAAAACCTCTGGGACGGGGGCTAAACAGTCTTTCCGGGTGAGGCAGAGGTTCACTTACACCTCCTCCAACTTTATCTAATGCATCCGCTGTTCCAGGCGTCAACTTCTCTACATCAGCGAGACCAAGCGCAGGCTCGGCGATCGCTTACGCCAACACCTCCGCTCAGTCCGTGCTAACCAACCTGATCTCCCGGTGACTCAACACTTCAACTCCCCCTCCCATTCCCAATCCAACCTTTCTGTCCTGGGCCTCCTCCGTGGCCAGAGTGAGACCCAGTGCAAATTGGAGGAACAGCACCTCATATTTCGCTTTGGTAGTTTACACCCTAGTGGTATGAACATTGACTAATCTAATTTTAGAAAGCCCTTGCTTTCCCCCTCCTTCCCCTCCCCCTTCCCAGCTTTCAAACAAAGCCTACTGTCACCGCCCGCCTCTTCCTTTCTTTTTGCTGCCCCCCCCCCCCCCCCCCCCCCCCACCCCACCCCACGACATTAGTCCGAAGAAGGGTCTCGACCCGAAACTTCGCCTATTCCTTCTCTCCATAGATGCTGCCTCACCAGCCGAGTTTCTCTCATTTTTTGTCTACCTTTGATTTTTCCAACATTGGCAGTTCTTTCTTAAACAAGGATAGTCTGGGGGTCACCAAATAGGTAGATAGTAGTTCAGCACTGCTCTCTAGCTGTGGTAGGATGATGCAACTGCCTGATAACAGCTGGGAAGAAACTGTCCCTGAATCTGGAGGTGATATATATGTTATTTCAAAGATCACCCTGCCAACATGTACTAATAGCACATGAACATTTATTTGCACTCAATGTATTGTGCTCAGTCGTAAACAGCAGATGAAAGGCACTGGAGAAGTTAAAGGACAAGAGCAAGGAAATGCAGGAACTGAGAGATGAGAGACTCATTCAGGAAAGAATTACCAGTAACTGGTTGTGGCTTTTTTTTCTCAACTCAGGGTGATTAAGATTCTGTATGGGTTTGATTGGTCTAATGTAGAGATAAATGTCTCTATTTGTAACTGCGATCAGTTCCAAGGGCCATTAACGTGAACTAGATCTCATACATCACGTCTGGAGTTCAGGAGAAACTTAGTTCCCAAAATTGGTTGGAATGTGAAATCCATCACTGGAATGGGGACATTGGAAAAACATTGGCATTTAAGGGAAAATGATCAGCTCGTCACAAAAGGAGTATAGGTATTCCCCACCCTGCACCCTTTATACACGCGTTATACACAAGTTCTGGAGCGTAGTAGGACTAATGGACCTAAATGTCCCACTCAGGCTACTTTTTATGCGACTGCAGGAGACTCTGCAGTCGCCACATGGTCACCACATGTTCGCGGGTTGTTGCCTAGGAGTCGCCTTCATGGTCGTGAGGAGTTCCCGCATTCTGGGAACTGGTCGCGGCCTCATATTGGTGGCCGAAATTTTTCAACATGTTGAATTTGCGCCGACCAGAATGAAGCCGCCATGGGGAGTAGCGAGAATTCACATGCCCTAGTTGGGTCGCCAGGAGGTCTTAGTGGATTGCCCTAAGTTCAAAGTTTCTTGAGGGTTCTGGTAGGTTGTAGCTGGTGCTGACCGGTGAATTTTATTGGCTCATTGGGGAAAAAAAACGTAAACAGCAGTTTTCAGAACCAAGGATAACCGACCAGTAATGTTAAATGTCCGCCAAGCTTCACATCCCTTTATCTCAGGCTTCTTAAAAGTTGTCTCCACTCCTTCTCCCCCCTCTTTTAAAGGACTTACGGTAAACTGTGCTTTAGCTATCCTAATTACAGCGCCAACCTTCCTGTGTCTGGATTACCTTGGCTTTGCACCGTGGGAATTTTTTAGACAGCGCTTCACCCGCTTGCCTTGTCCCCCGCCTGCATAACGGGCTGGTGAAGGAAGCGATGTGTGTGTGTGTGTGTGTGTGTTCCACTCTGACAGTCTCCGTTCCTGTCGCCAGTTTTTCAGGCAACTGGCAGTCACCTGAAAAATCACCTAAGTGAGACAATACTCAATGAAAATGACTTTCATGCTTTCTAAACATTTTACTTTTGGATCAAAGACAATTACACGTGTGTGTATGTTTATCAGATTCATTCATAAATATTTTAGTTTATAGATGCAAATGTATTTGATTTTTCTTTGCATGTACAGGAACCTCAATTAATTAATTTCAAATGACATATCAGCAATGTGATTATGGGAACTCTGAATTATTGTCAACTCTGTAATTATGGATTCTCTGCTTCATGGCAGATAATTGCGGTTTTATCTGTTATTGATAATCTAGTAGGTGCTGAACTAACTAGCACATTAACAATGAGAAGATAGAGAGTGCTGCACAAACTATTAAAATAGTATCACCATCCATAGAGTCATAGAGTGATACAGTGTGGAAACAGGCCCTTCGGCCCAACTAGCTCACACCGGCATTTGGTCCATATCCTTCCAACCCTGTCCTATCCATGTACCTGTCTAACTGCTTCGTAATTGTTGGGATAGTCCCAGCCTCAACTATCTCATCTGACAGCTTGTTCCATACACCCGCCACCCTTTGTGTGAAAAGGTTACCCCTCAGATTCCTATTAAATATTTTCCCCTTCACCTTGAACCTGTGTCCTCCAGTCCTTGATTCACCTACTCTGGGCAAATGATCTGTGCATCTGTGCAATTGAGTTGGATCTCACATTCTCCTGCTTCTCAACAACTCATCTACTCAATCTATTCCTCCCATGATCTTATAGACCTCCATAAGATTACCCCTTATCCCCCTGCGCTCCACGGAATAGAGTCTCAACCTACTCAACCTCTGCCTGTAGCTCAGACCCTCTAGCTCTGGCAACATCCTCGTAAACCTTCTGTACCCTTTCCAACTTGACAACATCTTTCCTATCACACGGTGTCCAGAACTGTACACAATGCTTTAAATGTGGCCCCACCAACATCTTGTACAACTGCAACATGACCTCCCAACTTCTATACTCAATACCCTGGCTGATGAAGGCCAATGTGCCAAAATCCCTTTTGACCACCTTATCTACCTGCGACTCCACCTTCAGGGAGCTATACACCTGCACTCCCAGATCCCTCTGGTCCACAACACTCCCCAGAGCCCTACCATTCACTGTGTAGATCCTGCCCTATGTTGGACTTCACAAAATGCAACACCTCACATGTTTCTGTATTAAATTCCATCAACTATTCTTCAGCCAACAGTGGTAGAGTTGCTTCCAGATTTCTTGACGTTAAATTATCGTGCCATTTTGGTTATGTTGGCATCTTTATCTTCAAAGTGGTTTATGCTGCTTCCTTTTTTACTCTGACCATCATATTTGTCAGTGACCCTGTATCCAAATCATGATGAACACAGGCAGTCGTGCAATATTGCTTAGTTTAATTTAGTTTAGAGATACAGCGTGGAAACAGGTCCTTCAGCCCGCCGAGTCCGTGCCGACCAGCGATCCTCCCTACAGACACTCGGGACAATTTACAATGATACCAAGTCAATTAACCTACAAACCTGTACGCCTTTGGAGTGCGGGAGGAAACCGAAGATTTTGGAGAAAACCCACGCAACTCACAGGGAGAACGTACAAAAACGAACCCGGGTCTTCAGCACTGCAAAGTAGTAACTCTACCGCTGCACCACCGTGCCTATGATGGCACCATCAGGACTTGATGACAGACAGGATGATATTCCTTCATATTATTCCCATTTATACCCTTGCCAGTAAATAATTGCTAAAGCAGCAGCAAGTAAAAAAAATAATTGTACTGGTTGATATCTTGTGCATATGACAAAGAAACACTCTTGTTACCTTTAATTCACTTTCTTTTAGATGTTATTTAATAATTTTTCAATGAACTTGGAGGGTTTAACGAGAGCCGAAGAAACAAAACTCAATGGGGTTTTAAAGGGGGCCTCGCAATGGGGTGCCAGTGGGGTAAAGTGAGAGTAGTTGGATTGGACACACCCTCAGGAAACCTGCCACAAACATCACCCAGCGAGCCCTGAAATGGAACCCCCAAGGAAAAAGGAAAAGAGGTTTCCCCAGGAACAGCTGGAGAAGAGGTGTCCAGACAGAAATGTCTGAGAGTTGGCTCAACTGGGGAGATCTCAAAAGAACTGCCAACAACCGAGTGAGGTGGAGGACATTTGTCAATGGCCAATGCTCCCTAGAGGAGCAAAGGGAAGAGGAAGAGGAAGAGGAAGAGGAAGAGGAAGAGGAAGAGGAAGAGGAAGAGGAAGAGGAAGAGGAAGAAGAAAGAAGAAGAAGAAGAAGAAGAAGAAGAAGAAGAAGAAGAAGAAGAAGAAGAAGAAGAAGAAGAAGAAGAAGAAGAAGAAGAAGAAGAAGAAGAAGAAGAAGAAGAAGAAGAAGAAGAAGAAGAATATCATCGCGTCTTCCAAACAATGGTGGATTGTTGGAGATTATTGCTTTCTCAACTATCCTCGGCTCTCTTCAGTGGATCGATTGTAATCATGTATTGTCTTTCTGTTGACTGGTTAGCACACAGCAAAGCTTTTCACTGTACCTCGATACACGTAACAATAAACTAAACTGAACTTGAGATTTGCATCTACTGTAAATTATACCATACATCTTCTTTCCCACTCTATCTATTGCACTGCCAATTATAGGGAGCTATGGACTTGGACCTCAAGATCCCTCTGTACATCAACGCTGCCAAGTGGTTCAATGGATATTAATTGTCACACATGTAAAATTACAAAGTAAAATTTATTTTGTGTATATAGTTGGCGTTTGGCGCCATTTCATCATGTACACAGTCCCGGCCTGGCCAAGCGTAACCGTAGTGTCCTCCGCCACTGCTCCACCATTGTAAGTTGCGTCTGGTCAGTAACCCAACAAGTTTCTGTGTTGTCTTCAAACTTACTAACCAACCCATCTACATTTTCGGCCCAGTAATGTAAGGCAGCGATTACTGGCAAGAAAGTAAATAATCCGGCACATTCATCAATTTGGTGGTGCAGCACTGACAGGTTTTTGGATTATGGCATGATATTCCTATTGACATCCCACCACACTTCTAATTCATTTCTTTACGTGTAACACAGTTTTAGAATGAATTTGCCTGTGAGCTCGATGAGTTGAGAGGAGGCCTGGGAACCAGCATCCTCATGAGTTGTAAAGGAATGTAGAATGTGGAAGGGAGTACAGGTGGGAGACAGACACTGAACCATTGCCATGTCCAAACCAGCAGATAAAAGGGGTTTGGGAGTTTTGCTGTAATAAGTATCTATGCCTATGCAAAATGGCGCCTATCAAACGATTACATACTGGTGATCCTCAAGTAACATTACAAAATGAGCAAAATAATTTAATTAGAACTGTGAAAACAATGGTACAAGATCTTACACCCTTATGAGGGTAGGAAGGAACAGCCGATGCTGCTTTAAACCGAAGATAGACATATAAAGCTGGGGTAACTCAGCGGGTCAGACAGCATCTCTGAAGTAAAGGAACAGGTGATGTTTCAGATCTGATGAACGGTCTCGACCCGAAACGTCACCTATTCCATTCCTCCAGCGATGTTGCCTGACCCGCTGAGTTACTCAAGCTTTTTGTATCTATCTCCGACACACTTATGTGTGTAGTTTCAGTTCCTAATGCCAGCCATTTTAGAGAAATAGCAGCCTGTGACTGCCCTCTACTGGCTAAATACAAGGTTGCATTTTGCATGATGACTGAAATCAGTCTCTTTAACTGGGAGGCTTCAGGCAAAGGAGATTGGTTTTTTGCCAAGGACAAGCATGGCTCGTAATTGTTTTTCCCTAGCTCACACAGGCATTTGGTCCAATCCTTCCAACCCTGTCATCACCATGTACCTGTCCAAACTGCTTCGTAATTGTTGGGATAGTTCAGCCTTAACTGTCTCAGCTAACAGCTTGTTCTGCTTCATGGCCCCCCTTCCTTTCTTTCTCTTTTGTGAATCGTCAACACCCTGGATGATTCCTATTCAAATAACCTTGAACCATAGACCTTTGGTTCAACTGCAGGTTTTCTGATCCATAAGGTCACCAATGATTCCTGTGCCTAATCTCTCCCCCCCTTTGGGACCCTTTGGTTCTCCGTTTTCCCTTCGTTTACTTTTTCCCCTTTCTCCCACAACTTGATCTGGAACCTTTTCCTCCCTGATCTGTCCTGGTTTCTCACCCCTTCTCTCCTCCATTCGCTGCCAAGGATGTGCATCTGTGCATTACTGTTGGGATCTCTGTCTCCTGCTTCTCAGAACAACTCATCTACTCACTCAATTCTTTATATCGTAAATTACTTACAGATCTAACACCCCTTATTCCAAGCTGCGCTCCATTATGTTGCCTCTACCAAGGACGACTCCTATCCTGCCTGTATAACTGTAGGTTTCCCTCTAGCTCTGGCAACATCTCGTAAATGTCATCGTCTGTACCCTTTGCATAGTTGACCTGTACATCTTTCCTATCACAACGGTGCTCTGATGAGGCACTGTCCCACAATGCTCCTGCCCAGGTATGTGGCCTCACCACACATTGATTAACCCTGCAGTGTGTGATGGTGTGCACCACCTAAGCAGGCAATGGGTAGCTATAAAGGCCATGTGCCAGATCCTTTGGGCCCTTATCGATTGATTTGTACTCATTTATTTGACCCCCTTATTGACCTTTTTTACGACTCCAATCCTCTTATGGGTTCTACACCTGCATTCCCAGATCCCTCTGGTCCTCAACACTCCCCAGAAGCCCTACCATTCACTGTGTAGATCCTGCCCTATGTTGGGACTTCACAAGATGCAACACATACAATGTTTTCTGCATTAAATTCCATCAACTATTCTTCAGCCCACAGTGGTAAGAGTTATGCTTCCAGATTTCTTGACGTTAATATCAACCATTTTGGGTTATGTTGGCCACTTTATCTTCAAAGTGTTTATACTGCGTCCTTTTTTAAATTTCTGTTGTTATTCCGTTTTCAGGACTGACCATCCTAGTTGTCACCATCCCAGTGACCCAGATCCAAATCATATGATGAAAACCCAGGCAGTCGTGACGCAATATCTGCTTAGTTTAATCATTAGTTTCCCCTACAGCGTGGAAACAGGTCTATTTTCAGCCCGCCGTAGTCCGTGCCGACCAACTCCTCCCTACATTGACATGCGGGACAATTTACAATGATACAAGTCAATTAACCCTACGCAACTTGCACGCCTCTTTGGAAAAGGTGGCAAACGGAATAATTTTGGAGGTCCTCCAACGCACTGTAAGCATAGTCCTAACTGCGACACCACCTTGCCGGGAGGAAACCCACCAACAGACCCCACGCAACTGACAGGGAGAAATGTACAAAGAAACGAACCCGGGTATTATTCCACTTTAACAGCAGTAACTCTAACCGCTCACCACCTTGCCTGATGGCACCATCAGACTTGATGACGACCAGGATGATATTCCTTTCATATATAATTCCCCATTTATACCCTTGCCATTAAAATAATTGCTAAAGCAGCAGCAGTAAAAAAAAAATTGTACCGTTGAGATCTTTGACTCATATGACAGCAGAAGAAACACACTCTTGAATCTGGTTTTAGATGTACACTGAGATAGTTGGATGTTTAACAGATCCTCAGGAAGATCTAATAATTTTTTCATCACACGGCGTTTAACGAGAGCCGAAGAAACAAAACTCAACTGGGGTTTAAAAGGGGGGCCTTGCAATGGGGTCCAGTGGAAAAGGATGAGTGATTCCCCAGTTGGAAATGGACACCACCCAGCAGAAATGTCTGAGACAAACCTCACGTACCAGCGAGCCCTGTAAATGAACTGCCAATGAAAAAGTGAGGTGGAGGTTTTGTTAAAATGGCCAACTCCCTAGAGAAGAATGTCCAACAGAATGAGGAGAGTAACGCTCAACTGGGAGGATCTCCTCAACTGCATCAACAAAAGAAGAAGAAGTGGAGATTTTGTCATTGCCAATGCTCCCTAGTCAAATGGAAGCTAAGAGAAGAAGACGAAGAGGAAGAAGAAGAAGAGATTAGTCTGTGGAGGCTTGGCGCCATTTCAAGACAGAAGAAGAAAAAGGAAAAGAAGAAGAATCAGGAAGAGGAAGAAGAAGTTGAAGAGCGAGAAAGAAGAAGACAGCAAGAAGAAGAAGACGAAGAGAAAAGAAAGAACACAGATCTAGCATTAAAAAAAAACATGGAACTGTTCGAGAGTTGCAGAGGTACTGTCAATGCTCTTTTCATACATTTCTTGAAAAAGAAAAAAGAAGAAAAAAAAATGTAAACTGGTTTCGCCAAGATTTCTGGGAGAAAAAAGGCTAACTTACTCCATAACATCTTCAAAAGACTCCCTCTGTAAAATCTATTGTCAACGCTTGAAGTGTTCTGGAATCTGAAGCATAATTGTCACACTGTAAAATCAGTGACCCGATACTTGTAAAGATTTAATTGTCACCTGGTGTCTATATTGCTACGTTTGGCGCCATTTTTGTAATTAGTTTTCGTTTACCTAAGGGCAGTCCTACAAAGTCCGGCCACGCGTGTACCCGTAGTGCCTCCCGCCACTGCTACACACCTGTAAGTTGGCGTCTGTCCAAGTCGTAACCCAACAAGTGTGTGTGCCCTTCTTCAAACTTACTAACCAACCCATCTACTTATTTTTGTGTACCGCATTAATAAGGCACGACTGGCAGCCCGGGCGGAAGCCCCACTAAGGAATTTTGGTGGTGCACAAAATGCAATTAAAGTTGGATTATTTGAATTTCACATGTGACAAGTGTTCTAATTCATTTCTTTGGCTGTTTGGTCGTAAGTTTTAGAATGAATGATGGCTGTGAGCTCGTTGCTGTCAGAGGATGCTTGAACCGATCATCATCATGCCATGTATCAGGGCCTTGCATAAGGAAGGGACCGTAGGTGGGCAGACTGCACTGAACCATTGCCATGTCCAACATTCAGATAATGTGGTTTTATGTACCTGTAATATATCTATACTTATGCTTTTGGCACTTATCTAACATTTTCACTGCGATGATAGGAGCTATGGGACATTACACCTCAAAATACTCTGTAAAAATGAGAGTAATATACAACACAAACAAGTTTCAATGGTTACAGGCCTTCGACCATGCAATTGCTTAAAATTGGTCCCATATGTGTTAGTAGTTGGCGTTAACCACCATTGTACCTACATCAGTCGGACTGTACCCTGTTAGCGTAAAGATAGTGTCCGCTCACCATGAGCGGAGCCCGGAACCACAGTTGCAATTGGTCAGTAAAGGAAGTCCACGGTTTTTTTGAACAGGGGACCCCCTGACAGTCTACCTATTTAATATGTTCCACCCGACAGATGAAACCTGTGTTGGGAGTGATTACTGGCAATAAGTACCTAGCCTGTGCAACCGAGTGAGTGGAGCTGATCAGTCAATGCATGCACTGATGGTTGATGGATCATGGCAGGATACTCCTGTTTGACAAGGAGTACACTTCGTGAAGAGGACAGGAAAGGAAAGATCTTACAGAAGCCAGAAGAATCAAGAAGAAGAAGCTCGATGCGCTCAAAAAGCCGGGGATAGAAATGTTCATACAGCTGTAAACTCGAATGTCAAAGAAGTCTGAGTAAGGGAACACATGGTCAGAATATCTCCTCTGTAACTCGATCTTTGGAGATGTCCACCACTCCGTCCCTCAGGCTCTTGTGGGATGTAGAATGTACAAAGGATCAATGTTTCATGACATCCTCCAAACGATTCCAAACTGTTCAGATCCAAAGACTAAGTAAAACTCAAGCCACAAGATCTTCCGCGATTCCACCCTCTGAAGTCAAAATCTCCATATACTCCCGTCTCCCGCCCCCCCCCCCCTCCCTCCCTCGTTTTTGCTCCTTCTCCTCCCCCCTTTGATTTCACTTCCTTCACGTATGCTGATCTCATCTACTTGTCCCCTACCTCGACTCTCTGTTCCCCTTCCTTTTACTCTGCCCATTTTTTTCCTAAATCCATTCCCAATACTCTGCTTTTGCAGCTATGACTTTAAACCTCCCTACATTCTACATCCCTCCCAGCCTGGACAACCTCCCCCCTACTCTAATCTCTCTGTCCTCCCACCTGCCAATATTCCCTTCTCCCTCCTACGTCCATTGTTCCCCTGCTACCCCTCCTCCCATCTGTTTCTTCTTTTACCTTATTCCTGCACCATTTTTTTCTCTACTTTTCATTCCCTTCTCACTGCTTTTTGCATTTTCTGTATTAGTCAGCTACGCATTTTCTGTACATCTCGCTTTCTCTCACCGCTTTACTCCTTTATCTTTCAGATATCCCAACCTCTCGTCTCCCCCTCCCATAACCCTCTTCTTCCCCCACTCCTCTGTACTTCATCCCCTTCCGTCTCTCCGAAAATACTTTACCTTAGTCCCCGCTTATCATATTGTTCTCGTTCGGCATCCCTTCTGCTTGAACGTTCCCCCAACTCTCCTGATAACTCCTCCTCTCTTTTTATTTCTCCCTATCTTCCCTGCATCGTCCGGCCCTACCATTTCCCCCTCCCCTTTGGATTTGGTGTTCCCTAGGAATCATCCCTCTCCCTCTTCCTTGTTTGTTTTTCTTCTTCTCTTTCCTTTCCCTTTTTTGGTGTCTCTGTACCCCTCTCCCCTGCTCCCTCTTCTCCTTTTCTTCTTTCTCTCTCTGATCTTCCAGTTCCTTCTAAATCTGTCTTCCCCCATACACAGTCTTTCGCTTTGCCGCCTTTCTTTAGCTCTGTCTTTCTTTCTTAATTTCCATCCTAATCATCTTCCCTTCCAACCCCTTCTTCTTCCTTCTCCCCCCCCTTTCTTTACTCTTTCCTCCTCTTCTTCCCTTGTTCTTCTTTCTCTCTGTCGAACCCATTGTCCCTTCCCCCTCACTTCACTGCTTTTTTTCCTGTGATCCCTTTTCCGCCCTTTCCAACTTCTCCCTTGCCTTCAGGTCCCCTTTCCCCATTTTTTCCTCCTTTCCTATTCATCCTTCCCCCGCAGATTCCCCCCCCCTTCTCCCCCCCTTCCTTTCCCTCCTCTTCGCCCCTTCTTGGTTCTTTTTCCCCTGTATACCCCTTTTGCAAAGAGGCTCCTCCCCGTTCTTCCCTCGTTTTTTGTTTTTTCTTTTCGCTTCTCACCCTCCCCCTTCATTCTCCCCGCTTCCCCTTCCTCTCTCCTCCCTGCCCCCCCCCAGTTGCGCCTTCCCTCTGCCCTCACTCCCCCGGTCTTATACCTTTATCCTCAGCCTCTCCTTTCCTTCCCGTCCATTTTTCCCGATCCCTTCTCTCCTTCTCCCCCCTCCTCTCGTTCTTTTTCTCTTCTTCTCCCCCCCCTCCCCCGCTGTTCTTCCCCCCTCACTCTTCCCTCTTCTTTTCCTTCCCCTTGTCTCTCCTTGTTCTTCTCTCCCTTTTATCTGCATCCCCCCCTTATTCTTTTGTTCTGCCCTCTCTTTTTCCTTCGGTCCTTTCTCCTTCCAGTGTCCCTTTAAAGTGTCAATCTCCTCTCCCCCCTTTTCTAGTTTTTCCATGGCATCTCTGTCCCTGACTTCCCCGCCTGTTTCCCGCCCCGCTTCTCTGAGGCTAGTCTAGCGCTATTCTCCTTTCTTATCTAGCTGGTTTTTTAGCCTGTCCCTGTCCCCCCATTCTCTTCCTTCTTGGTTCGTTATTTTTTGTTGGCCGTTGCTTCGCTGCTTCCGGCTGTCCCTGTACCCCCATTTGTTTGTTGTATATTCCATTCCCCCTTTTTGGTCCCCACTTCCTTTCCGACCTCGATGCAACGAGTATCCCTTTCCCTCCCCTTTTTTTCTCCCTGTCCACAAGATATATGGAATTGCTAATCCTTCCTGCCCGTTTTTCCTCCTGACACGGCCCTATTTCACCTCCATTTGTGCATGTCCACTTACATTGGTACAGGCTCTATTTTTTCCACCGTAGTCTCCCCTGCCGGCAATCTGTCGTGGTCCTTCAATCCCACTTTTCGCACTCGGAATTCTTTCCTTTCCTCCGCTCCTTGTGGTCTTCCCTTTGTCCCCGTGAGCTTCATCATTATCTTTCCACCCCTCCTGGAGTGAGCCTCATTCCCATGAAGTGTAAAGGGATTCCATTCTCTTTTGAGTACTGCCCCTCTTTTACTCCCAGCTTCACTCCCACCCCCCTTTACCATTTTCCTACTTGTGGTTCACATTCCCTGTTTCTCTTTCCTGCCTACATTTCTTTCTCTCCCTTTCACTCTCCCCCCTCTTTTTCTTCCTTATTTCTTATCCTCTCCACTTCACCTCCTCCCATCCTCTTCCTCACTTCCATTTCTCACCCTGGGGGGGGGGTTCTTTTTTTCCCTTCTTCTCCTCTCTTTCCTTATCTCTTCTTGTTCCGCTTCCCTCCCTCTTCCCCTTTTTTTCCCTCTTTCTCCTCTCTTCCCCTTTTTTTCCCCCTTGGGTTGCCTCTCCTTCCGGCCCTGTTCCTCTCCTTCTCCCTTCTCCCCTCTTTTCCCCCTCCCTTTCTCCTTTCTTCTTTCCCTTCTGGTCTCTCCTCCTTCTCTGGGCTCCTCCCCTGCTTTCTTCTTCCCCTTCTCCTTTCCAATGGTCTCCTCTTTTGCCTTTTGTCTCAATTGCTACAAAGTTTCAGATTTTTCCCCTATACATTTCAACCCCGGGGGGGGCCCCATATCGCCTTTGAGAGTACCCTCGCTTCTTCCTCTAGTCTTTTCTCCCTTTTCTTCTGCAGCCTTTTTTGAAAACAAGTTATAATTCCCCCTGGGTTGGGGGGTGCCTACAGCAAACCCTACCTTTCTTTCACTCCACTTGGTTTTGCCAAGGACAATAGGGGGGGGTGATTGCCTAAAAATCCTTTAGATATACATTCTCAAACTGGGGGGGGGGGGGAGGGGGGGGGGGGTGGGGGGGGGGGGGGGGGGGGGGGGAGGGGGGGGGGGGGGGGGGGTGGAGGTGCAATCCTGCAAAAATGAATCATGCATCAAAATGAATCATTGCATCACTCTGCACTGCAAAATTCCTTCTCAGTTGCAACAAAAATCAAAGTTGCTTGGTGTCATTTTAACAAATTTCTCTTTTGCTAAATTATGAAAATGTTAGCCATTTTTAACTTAGGTGTTTGATTTCAAACTCATAAATGATCACTTATGCAGTTAATAATATTAAAGGTGGCTTTTTTTTTGTTGCCATTCCATAGACCAGGAACAAATGTATTCAGCTAATCTACATTGTGACCTGAAGAATGGTCTCAACCCTTCTGTGGCCCATTTGAGCACCATATCCGTGGAAGGATGTGCTGGCTGTGGGGAAGGTCTGGAGGAGGTTTACAAGAATGTGATGAGCGTTTGACAGAACAGGGCCTCTACTCACTGGAGTTTACAAGGTTGAGGGGGGACCTCATTGAAACTTACAGAATAATGAAAGGAATAAATAGAGTGGATGTGGAAAGGATGTTTCCACTGGTGGGAGAGTCTAGGACCACAGGTCATAGCCTCAGAATTAAAGGGTGCTCTTTTAGAAAGGTGAGGATGAAATTCTTTAGCCAGAGGGCAGTTAATCTGTGAAACTCATTGCCACAGAGGGCTGTGGAGGCCAAGCCAGTTGATATTTTTAAGGCAGAGATAGACAAATTCTTGATTACAATGGGTGTCAAGGGTTATGGGGAGAAGGCAGGAAAATGGGGTTAGGAGGCAGAAATCAGCCATGATTGAATGGTGGAGAAGACTCGATGGGCCGAATGGCCTAATTCTACTCCTATAACTTGCGGACTTATGTGTTATGAGAACAGAGCTGCTGCCTGTCCCGCAGAGTTGCTCCACCTTTTTGTGTCTCTTTGGTTTAAACCAGCATCTGCAGTTCCTTCCTACACATATGAATTGATCCAGCCACACTAGAGTGAATGATGATTGCAGGAGAATTATTGGAATGTATATAATGGGCATGAACAAGTACTTCATTTCATTTATTAAAAAAAGTTATTAGAGTAAAAAAATCCACACTTTTTTTTAGAAAAGGGTAATAGCCTTGACTACTCATGATGCACAGATTGATCAGCATAGTTAGATCAGCCAAAATGTAAATTAAACCAGAAAATCTATGATGCGTTCTTCCTGAAGATGCTTCCTCTGCATAAATTATACAAAACTGTTATCTCACTATTTGAATCTCTATTTAAATATAGTCAACACTGTATGGACTTACCTCATTTCAATCTTGAAGATAGACACAAAAAGCTGGAGTAACTCTGGGTCAGACAGCATCTCTGGGTAGAGACCATCTCTGGGTAGAGACCCTTCTTCAGAATGGGGAAGGGTCTGATGAAGGGTCTTGACTGAAAATATCACCTATTCCTTTTCTCCTGAAGAATGGGTCGACTGGGCTTATATTCACTGAAATTTAGAAGGATGAGAGGAGATCTTATAGAAACATATACAATTCTTAAGGGATTGGACAGGCTAGATGCAGGAAACGTGTTCCTGATGTTGAGGAATCAAGAACCAGTGGTCATAGTTTAAGAATAAGGGGTAGGCCATCTGGGACTGAGATGAGGAAAAACGTTTTCACCCAGAGAGTTGTGAATCTGTGGAATTCTCTGCCACAGAAGTCAATGGAGGCCAATTCACTGAGAGAGTTTAACTCTTTGGATACGGGGAGAAAGCAGGAATGGAGTACTGATTTGGGATGATCAGCCATGATCATATTGAATGGTGGTGCTGATGAGAAGGGCCAAATGACCTACTCCGCACCTATTTTCTATGTTTCTATCCATGCTTCTTCGGTTTAAACTGGCATCGGCAGTTCCTTCCTACATATATAAATCTGCCGACTTCACCCAGTCGTATCCCCCAGCCCACTCTCGTATCTTCTTTAGCTAGCTTGATGGTCCAATGTGGAACACAATGCAGATGCAGAAACAAGGTGTGTAGGTGGGAACTGCAGATGTTGGTTTACACCAAAGATAGACACAAAATGCTGGAGTAACTCAGCGGGTGAGGTAGGATCTCTGGAGCGGAATGGCTGACGTATCAAGTCTAGACCCGAAACATCACCCATTCCTTCTGTCCCGCTGAGTTACTCCAGCATTTTATGTCTATCTTCTGTAGAAACAGGGTTTTTAAGGGCTTGTCCCACTTACGCGATTTTTTTGGCAACTATGCCGGCACCCGTCTTAGTCGCCGAAAATTCTCAAAATGTTGAAAACCCAGCGGCGACCAGAAAAAGGTACGACTATTTGGGCGACTACTCACGACCACACAGGCATCACCCAGTGACATGTTTCAACATTTTGAAAAATGTTGGCGACTAAGACGGGTGCCGGCATAGTTGCCAAAAAAATCGCATATGTGGGACAGGCCCTTTACTGACTTTTTTTCCCTTTTGTAAGTCGAATAATATTGAAATGCTCTCTTTGTGTGTTTACATTTTGTGATTTAGCACAATATATACATTGGGTCCATACATACATTGTCCATGTATACAATATATACATTGACCCTGTTGGGTCCTCGTTGTGACGTCATTCAAGATGGCGATCTTAGCACGATAGTAATGTACATGATGCATATACATGCACTTGGACCAACAGATATTGGACAAATAGGTTCCACTGTCATTGTTGAGAGCACTAATAAATAACATTAAGGTCATTATTCAATATTTAGGATTATTCTATTAGCACAAAGGGTGGTTATTTCTGCTTCAGAACTCTCTCATAAAACAAATGAATGTTCAGAGTGCATGAATCATGAAATCACTGGATTGGCAAGTGCTTGGTTTAAAAGGAAACTACATGAAAGGCACGAGCGGAATCCTAATGCGCAAATTAGGATTTGTAATGAAAATGTCACCAGTGTGCAGAATCAACAGGGCACCTAATTAAAAAAATTGCAGCAACTGTAATCAAAAGAGCACAAGAGAGTGAAACATACACAATGCACATACACGTGGCACTGCGGATCACGGTGCTGTAAATGTCACAGGCTTTTATGTCTTTGCACCGTCGCATTCATGAGCTGAAGTGAAACGGAATTTTGGCCATCATGCACAATCTTTTAAATCCACAGCGTTAGAAAAATATTCTTGTTGAAATATTTGTTAAATCTTGCGGTTCTTAAACTACGTGGAATCGTTTGACGAAAAACTTTTTCACACAGAGAGTTGTGAATCTGTGGAATTGTCTGCCACAGAGGCCCGTGGAGGCCAATTCAGTGGATGTTTTCAAGAGAGATTTCTGTATAGCTCTTAGCGCTAATGGAATTGAAATTAATTCCCGGGATGGCGGGACTGTCATATGTTGAAAGAGTCTAGCGAATGGGCTTGTATACTCTGGAATTTAGAAGGATAAGTGGGGATCTTATTGAAACATCTAAGATTATTAAGGGAGTGGGCACACTAGAGGCAGGAAACATGTTCCCAATGTTGGGAGAGTCCAGAACCAGGGGTCACAGTTTGAGAATAAAGGGTAGGCCATTTAGAACGGAGATGAGGAAAGACTTTTTCACCCAGAGAATTGTGCGTCTGTGGAATTCTCAGCCTCAGAAGGTAGAGGAGGCCAATTCTCTGGATGCTTTCAAGAGAGAGCTCTTAAAAATAGAGGAGACAGAAGATATGAGGAGAAGGCCCAACAAGGTACTGGTTGTGGTAACAACAAGGTACTGGTTGTGGATGATCAGCCATGATCATAGTGAATGGCAGTGCTGGCTTGAAGAGCCGAATGTCTATTGTCTATTGAATCAAGGGAAAAAGCAGGAACGGGGTATTGATTTAAGGTGATCAGCTATGATCATATTGAATAGCTGGCTCGAAAGGGAGTATGGCCGACTCCTGCACCTATTTTCTATGTTTCTCTGTTTTTTATGTTTGTCGTGAAGATTTTGCTGCGCATTGCACGGCTTCGACAAATATATGTTGTAAGCAGTCCTCAGCTTGTTATCCAGTGAGACTTGTACTGGTTCAACTCGCCCACCACTCCTAATAACCTCAAAGCCTCTGCTTTGTTGCAGAAAAACACAATGATCAACTATAGTCCCATCTCACATAATGAAACATATATTTTCCATCATTGCATCTAGGTATACCATGCTAGACAATGTAATGATGTCGAAACAAGATTAAAAATGCCCCAGGCTGTTGGAATAGTAAGACAGTTGATTTTTTAAATGTCTCTTGGGATGACTGGGACCTGATTATTTTTCCAATGAAGGCAAAGGTAGTCTGAACACTGAGCCCATGTGTGCTTTTTATTATACTTCAGATGAAAGACGACTCCACAAAGGTCAGGCACAATTATAATATAGACAAATGATTTGTCATTTGAAACCCATTATTATTAATAGTTAGATATGAGTATAATGGGCTGGTTTAGTAATCTTTGAACAAGAAGATACCCAATTCCATCTGGTAATCTGACAGATAGAAATGAGAATTTAATGATGTTTAAACGCTTTTCCTCATCATTATTTTTCCATATAATATTTATGAATTGGAATGTTCAACTACCAGACGTATTTTATTTGAAGCGTGTGCTATCCCTAATCGTACTGTGGTGGTAAATATTAATTCAGCTTAAGCCATCAATATTACATACAGTATATGTAAAAATCTTGTTCATTCAAACACCCAACAACCCACCTAACTCACAAAACAGGTATAAAGTCTAAGAAAAAGACAATCACGCAGAATCATCATTATCAATTTATAAATAGCCATAACAATTATGTTTAAGAAGGAACTGCAGATGCTGGAAAATTCGAAGGTACACAAAAATGCTGGAGAAACTCAGTGGGTGCAGCAGCTTTGCCGAAACGTTGCCTATTTCCTTCGCTCCATAGATGCTGCTGCACCCGCTGAGTTTCTCCAGCAATTTTGTGTACCATAACAATTATGGCACGGCAAGGTGGCTCACAGCACCAGAGGCCCGGGTTCGATCCTGACTGTAGGTTCTCGCTATAACCTGTATGATGCTGCATGACGCTGCGGCATGATGTTCTCTCTATGACCTGCGCGGGTTTCCCCCCCCCAATCTTCGGTTTCCTCCCACACTCCACAGACGTACAGGTTTGTAGGTGAATAGGCTTGGTATAAGTGTAAATTGTCCCTAGTGTGTGTAGGATAGTGTTAGTGTGTGTGGATCACTGGTCAGTTTGGAATCGTTTGGCCGAAGAGCCCGTTTCCACGCTGTATCTCTAAATTAAGCTGAACTAAATCACCAGGATTAATGTATAACTGATCCTAGTGCTATTCTAAAAGCCACAACGTACACAGCAGTGAGCTACAATCAGAGACATAATATGAGGAAAAGCAGAGAGAGTTCCAGGGAGTCAATTTTCATGCAGCCTCTTGTAGTGTGGATGATGGATCATCAGGTTGGTCTGCACTTGAAAGTCCCATTACTGCCATAGAGTCATAGAGTCATGGAGTGATGCAGTGTGGAAACAGGCCCTTCGGCCTAACTCGCCCACATCGGCCAACATGTCCCAGCTACACTAATGCCACCTGCCTGTGCTTGGTCCATATCCCTCCAAACCCATCCTATCCGTGTACCTAATTGTTTCTTAAACGATGGGAAAGTCCCAGCCTCAACTACCTCCTCTGGCAGCTTGTTCCATACACCCTTTGTGTGAAAAAGTTACCCCTTGGATTCCTATTAAATCGTTTCCCCTTCACCTTGAACCTATGTCCTCTGGTCCTCGATTCCCCCACTCTGGGCAAAAGATTTTGCATACCTCTATAAAATCTCCCGTCATCCTCCAGTGCTCCATGGAATAGAGACCCAGCCTACTCAACCTCTCCCTATAGCTCACACCCTCTAGTCCTGGCAACACCATCATAAATCTTTTCTGAACCCTTTCAAGCTTGACAATATCTTTGGTGTCCAGAACTGAACACAATATTCTAAATGTGGTCTCACCAACAACTACAACTTCCCAACTTCTATACTCAATATTCTGACTGATGAAGGCCAAAGTGCCAAAAGCCTTTTTGACCACCTTATCTACTTGCGACTCGACCTTCAAGGAAGGTCCTAGATCCCTCTGCTGTACAACACTATCCAGAGGCCTACCATTTACTGTGTCCGTCCTGCCCTTGTTTGAAGTCCCATAATGCAACCTCACACTTTTCTGTATTAAATCCCATCAACCATTCCTCCGCCCACCTGGCCAATCGATCCAGATCCTGCTTCAATCGTTCACAACCATCTTCACTATCTCAAAAATCACTCACTTCTGTAAAATCAGCAAACTTGCTAATCTTGCCTTGTGTGTTCTGATCCAAATCATTGATGTAGATGACAAACAGTAATGGGCCCAGCACCAAACCCTGAGGCACAGCGCTAGTCACAGGCCTCCAATCCGAGAAGCAATCTTACACCATCACCCTCTGCTTCCAATTTGCTATCCATTCAGCTATCTCTCCTTGCATCCCAAGCGATCTAACCTTCCAGAGCAGCCTCCCATGCGATACCTTGTCGAACGTCTTACTGAAGTCGATGTATACAACATCTACAGCTCTGCCCTCATCGACCTATTTTGTCATGTCTTCAAAAAAATCAAATCCGATTAGTGGACATGATCTCCCACATACGAAACCATGCTGACTATCCCGAATCAGCCCTTGCCCATCCAAATGCCTGTCTAAACTATCCCTCAGAATGCTCGCCAGTAACTTACCAATTACAGATTTTAAGCTCACCGGCCTATAGTTCCCAGATATTTTCCCTGCAGCCCTTCTTGAAAAGAGGTACAACAATTGCCACCCTCCAGTCTTCCGGCACCTCTCCTGTATTTAAGGGCGACATATGGATGATTCGTAAATTTCAACCAGGGCTCCCTGGCTCCACAACGTATGACTCCCATGATCTGTGATCTTGTTACAGAGAACTGCTCATTCATCCTTGCAAGAAGGAACTGCAGAAGCTGGTTTAAACCGAAGATAGACACAAAAAGTTGGAGTAAAGGGCCTGTGCCACGGTGAGATTTTTTTGGAGACAGCCGGCGTCATATCAGTGTCGCCAAAAGATTTTGAACATTTCAAAATCCAGCGGCGACGAAAAAAATAGTGCAACACTTGAAAACTAACCACGCGTCGATACAGCATCACGCCGCTATTGGGGCTAGTGGAGTCAAGGGATATGGGGAGAAGGCAGGCACGGGTTATTGATAGAGGCCTTGATCACAATGAATGACGGTGCTGGCTCGAAGGGCCGAATGGCCTCCTCCTGCACCTACTTTCTATGGTTCTATGTTTTTAAATCTCTTCCTCAATGTCAGCAAAAGATTGGAGCTAGCCATCGACTTCTAGAAACGTGGTGGAACATGTGCCAGTCTGTGTCTCGTTGCTGAAGTGAACATGGTCAAGAGCGTTAAATTCTGAGGCATATATATTACCAGCAACTTGTCCAACTATACTGTCACTGTGGCCAAAAAAGCAATGGCTCTACTTCCTCAGAAGTCTAACAAAATGTGGCATGTCACGCACAAATGAATCGTGGAGAGCATCCTATCGGCTTGCATCCCAACTTGGTCTGGCAACTGCTCTGCCAACACAGCAAGAAATTGCAGAGTTGTGGATGCAGCCCATTCAATCATACATGCCACCTTACCCATGCCATCAATTCCACCGACCTTTCACGCTGCCAACATAATCAAGGACCATTCACAAACTGGCCATTCCCTCGTCTCAACCTCTCCCGTCGAACGGAGATGGAAAGCATGTAGGAACAGTTCAAGGATTGAAAGCACATAGGGACATCTTCAACCTTGCTGTCATCAGCCTCTGAAACAAACCTCTCCCAAGGTAACGTGTAGGAAGGAACTGCAGATGCTGGTTTACACTGAAGATAGACACAAAATGCTGGAGTAACTCATTGTCTGAAGAAGCGTCTAAACCAGAAACTTCACACAATCCTTCTCTCCAGAGATGCTGCCTGTCCCGTTGAGTTACTCCAGCATTTTGTGTCTATCTTCTCATGAGCTAAAGTTGGCATTCCGAACCTAATCTACCTCACTGCAGCCTTGCATATTGTTACACCTGCACTTTTTGTGTAGCTGTAACTATATTCTGTGTAGGAAGGAACTGCAGATATGATAGACACAAAATGCTGGTGTAACTCATCAGGAGAGGCAGCATGTCTGGAGAGGAGGAATGGATGACGTTTCGGGTCGAGACCCTTCTCCTTTTCTATACTACTTTCTCTCTTTGTTGTGCTTGTGCAGTGTTTGATTGCACCCACGTATGATTTGCCTGGTTCGCACGCAAAGCAAAGTTTTTCACTTGACCCCAGTACACCTGGCAACAATAAACAACACCAATACCAAAGACAAATGTGCATTGGATTAATGGTGATCTGAAGAAGGGCCTCAACCCAAAACGTTGCCTATTCCTTCGCTCCATAGATGCTGCCTCACCCGCTGGGTTTCTCCAGCATTTTTGTCTACTATAGATTAATGGTGGGTTCTTTGTGATAGTCATAATATGGAAAAATGTCTCAGGGTCCATTGAGTCTATGCTGGTGTGTGGAGAATTAGACACATGTGGACAGATTCTGCATTTCTTCTCGAAGCATTGTACAGCATTTGACAGATAAACAGTGAGCTGAAGTCAGGTGCAGCCAAAATAATCCTGCTGCCATTTTGTACAGCGAGGAAAATAATGAAAGACACAGCAAGCAAACGATTGAATTAATGAAATAGTTGGCTGGAAAGATACACAGCCTTTGATAAAAGTGGTTCATTTCCTATAATCCTGAAATGTTTTGTTAATTTTATTCATGCTACTCATTTTTATCAATTTGAAGAGATAATTTTTCCTCTCACTGAGCAAGACTTTTTGCCGATGTTTTTCATACAGAATCTCTACTCTTCTGTCAAAATTAAACATAATAATAGCCACCGTAGTGTAAATATTAGCTGTAGGAACGAACTGCAGATGCTGGTTGAAACCGAAGATAGACACAAAAAGCTGGAGTAACTCAGCGGGACAGGCAGTATCTCTGGAGAGAAGGAATGGGTGACTTTTCGGGTCTGAAGAAGCAGGTCTGGGTGAGAGTTGGGAGTGAGAAATTGTGAGAGACCAAGCCCGAGGGAGCATAGCGACAGGGGGGGGGGGGAGGAGGAGGGTGTCCCCCCTCCCATTGGTACGGAATGTTCACATTTTCAGCTTAAAATTGTGCAATATGGTGCATACTGTAGCGAGTCTTTTAACTTACACTTGAATGCAATATATATGCTTTAAATGGGATTGGAGCATTTTTGAAAGGAGGAGTCTGTGCGATCACTGATCACTGGCCTTGGGGGTACCCGGTGAGGGAGTGGAGCAACCGAGTGGGGAGAGGGTGTGGGAGAAGGTTGTTCCCCTCCCAGGGTAGGAACATTTTGAAATTTGATGTATTAAAATCATGTTTTAGAAGTATGATTTCAATGTTTTTTGTATGAAGTATTTTTAAGAGGTAACTTTTTAAGGGGTAACTTTATCCACACAAAGGGTGATGGGTGTATGGAACAAGCTGCCAGAGGAGGTAGTTGAGGCAGGGACCATCCCAACATTTAAGAAAAAGTTAGACTGATACATGGATAGGACAGGTTTGGAGGTATGGACCAAAAGCAGGTGGCGTAGCTGGGACATGTTGGCGGGTGTGGGCAAGTTGTGCTCAAGGGCCTGTTTTCACTGTATCACTCTATGACTATATTATACCTCCACCATGCATGAATGCTTCAAAATAGTAAGATTAAACGAGAACTTACCAGTTCGAAGTTTGATCTGTATTTTATGAGGAGTTACGATGAGTGATTACATGAAGACCCCGTTCAGCACGCATGCGCGACATACTTCAAAGCAGCGGTGTGGAATCACAGAAGACACAATAATTGAAATAAACATAGTAAAGAAAAGGAGAACTTAAATACCAGTTGATCTCTATAATTGAGGGTGGGAGCGGAGGGCACGTAATCCCTCATCGTAATTCCTCATAAAATACAGATCAAACTTCGAACTGGTAAGTTCTCATTGAATCTTACTATTTTATTTCGGAGTCACGTGGGTGACGACGTGAAGATTTTAAAGCTCTGTGATTTCAAACCGTGTAACAGTTCATACTTCACTCGCTGCTGAAGTCATTCGAGGGAGGAAGTATGTTATCGTAATCAACCATGAATCCAGTTGTAAAACAATAATGGTGTTATTAACAATAACAAGACCAAAATTCTCCCCCGGGCTTAAATTATATACTTGCAGATTCTAATTGGCTTGTTATAAAAGTTTGAGGGCGTGATTCTCACACTCAAAGCGTGATAGTTGGCAGCCCTGGGAGAAGCGTCTTGACCTGAAAGGTCACCCATTCCTTCTCTCCAAACACGCTGCCTGTCCCGCTGAGTTACTCCAGCTTTTTGTGTCCATCTTAAATATTACTCTCTGTCGATATGCTTTACAATGTATATAGTATTTGATTCCATTAGTGCAATAGATCCACTTTGGGGATTTACATTTAAATATGTGGCTCAATTATACAGATTTCTTTCAGATTTAATGCAGGGAATCAATCAATTGAAAGTGAACCAGAGATGGAACTAATTTTCAAAACTATGGATATTAACTAGCAGCTTCCTATCGTCTTAGTCAATTATAGGTGTACTAAATAACATCATATTGGAAGCATTCTGCGATTTCTCTGCAACATAATACTGACTACTATATCAAGATTGCTGTGGCTTCTGAACCAACCCTACTGAACATGGTGGGGTTGCTAATGTTACATAATATTGGCAAATGTCTTTGGTGCCAGTAACATTTGCTCTCAGCCTCAACCTTGAATGAACTGATTCTGTACCTCCAGGTGTGCGAAGAGCAAAAAAGCAGAATATTGCGTGTTGAGAGTTTGGGGAATGTTAGAACAAGGAACTGCAGATGCCAGTTTAATACAAAAGATAGGCACAAATTGCTGGAGTAACGCAGCAAATCAGGCAGCATTTCAGGAGAAGGTAGACACAAAACGCTGGAGTAACTCAGCGGGCCAGACAGCATCTCCGGATGTTACTCCAGCATCTGAAAAGGATTAGGGGACGTTTTGGGGTCGAGACTCTTCTTCAGACTGAGAGTCGGAAGAAAGGGACGGTGATGTCGAGAGATATAGAACAAATATAGAAAGATGTGCAAACAAGTAACAGTGTTAAATTAAGGCCAGTCTGAAGAAGGGTTTCGGCCCGAAACGTCGCCTATTTCCTTCGCTCCATAGATGCTGCTGCACCCGCTGAGTTTCTCCAGCAATTCTGTGTACCTTCGATTTTCCAGCAACTGCAGTTCCTTCTTGAACACAGTGTTAAATTAAACAGGCCATTTCCAGCTGTGGGTGATGTGAAAACGAATGACAGATATTCCTTCCTAAGCATTTCTGGAGAAAATGGCTATGTGACGTTTTGAGTTGGGACCCTTCTTCAGACTGATTGCATAGGGGAGCGGGGAGAAAATAAACATAGAGAGGGGGCCGAACTAGATGTGAGGTGTTTTGATAAGACAAATGAAGGCAGGACTCCCACAGGCTTTAGGGAGTGCTATAGAACAGATGGTGCTAGGAATGCAGGGTACATTTGGAAGAGGTTACACAGGTAGATAGGGTGGTGAAGTAAGCAGTAAGCTTCATCGGCCTTCATTGGTCATTGTATTAAGTACAGAAGTTGGGATGTCATGTTACAGCTGTAAAGATATCGGTAAGACTCCGTTTGAAATTCCGTGTGCATATCTGGTTGGTCAACATTTAATGAAATCATGGCTGAACCATCTCCATGTGCTTCAACTCTTCTCATGGGCCCTTTCTCCTTCACCCATTGTTCCCCAATCTATCAAATATTTATCCACCTCCACTTCATCAGCTTCCACTGCCCACCAGGACCAAGGATTGCAGAGATCCACCATCCTCTGCGAAAATCCATTTCTTTGCACCTCAGTTTTAAATTACTGGTCCTTTATCTCATAGATATGTTTGTTTCCTCACGACTCACCTATCAGGGAAAATAAACCAACATTTCCCCAGCCACTGAGGATGTTTGAATAAGGTCCGCCTTCATTCTTCTAAATGGCGAGTTAAACGGTCCCATACGGTTTGGTGTCTCTTGGTAAGATAACGCCTCTCGTCACTGAGATTAGCCCTCCTTTGGAGTTCCTCTAACATTTCTTTAGATGAGAGACACTAAAACTGTGCGTAGTATTCCAAGCGAGGCCTCACCCACAACCTGTGGTGGTGGCCCGTCAGTAACGACGATGGCAAGCTCAACTCTGGCAGGTTCTGACATGGCTCACAAGTCCAATTCATGAATCACACACTCGAGGGCAGATGAAGGTCATCGCTGGCAGGTTCTGGTGGCAGCCTCCCTCCTCTCCCTGGCTTTGGTAAGTCGTTCGCACTGCTCGCACCCTGTACAACTGCAACAAAACCTCCCTATTGATAAACAGCAACCTTTCCCTTCATTTCACTGCACATCTCGTATGTGTATGTGACAAATAAACTTGACTTGACTTGACTTTTACAATGAAGGCCAAAACGGTATTTCTCTTCTTAACTCCTTGGTGGATTTTTGTTAGCTTTCTGTAATACATCTTCTAGACATCTAGATCGCCCTGAGTTTCATTCACTTGCAGTCTCTCTCTGTTCAGGTAATAATCTGCCTTTCGGTTTCTCTAACCGCACACCTCCCCACATTACATTCACGTACCCGTCAATTTATCCATACAACATTGCAGAATTACAGCAACATGCCAACAGTTCCCTACAATAACTTGCCTTGCTACCTATTTTTGTCTCATCAGCAAACCTGAAAACATTGCATACTATTCATTCACTGTGAATGTCTCGATGGTAATCATGTATTGTCTTTCCGCTGGCTGGTTGTCTGGCCAACGGAAAGATGAAAGTTTTAGTAATAGAAAGATATATGTAAAATTCTTAAGGGATTGGACAGAGTAGATGCAGGAAAAATGTTCCCCATGTTGGTGGAGTCCAGAACCAGGGACACAGTTTAAGAAAAAGGGGGTCGGTCATTTAGGACTGAGAACAATGTTTTCACCCAGATAGTTGTGAATCTGTGGAATTCTCTGCCACAGGAGGCCAATTCACTAGATGTTTTTAAGAGAGTTAGATTTAACTCTTAGGGCTAATGAAATCAAGGGATATGGGGGAAAAGCAGGAATGGGGTACTAATTTGGGATGATCAGCCATGATCTCATTAAATGGCGGTGCTGGCTTGCAGGGCTGAATGGCCTACTCCTGTACATATTTCTATATTTCTATTTCTTATGTTTCTATGAAAACAGCAGGATAAAAGTTAAAGAAACTGAACAGCTTTGGTTGCTTCCTATGAGTAGCGCCACAGGAAAGCACTAAAATATACAAATCTCCAATCTGTGACAGGAATGAAGCATTAATGTAAAGCACTGCTGTTCAAATCAGCAAAATCCACTTAACATTAGTCAAAAGTGATTCACAGAATCGTACTTAAAGGTTTTATTGTGCAGTTACAAAATGGATAGCATCCCTGGAATATCAAATCTGAACGTTAATATCAAAGCTTTTGTCAGTATTCAGACCTATGCTGCCATGGCATTTCTGAATCCATTAATTACCTTCAAAGTTGGTTGCCATGGCATGTATTCAAATCACGACTTCCAGGCTTGTTTCGAGTTCGAACATATTCTAATGCAGTACTGAAAATAAATTGGTTGAAGTCCAGTAAATCCCAGGTATATACAGTGAAAACAATGTTCACAAACGATGCTTCCCTGACTCTCCAGTCTGAAGAAGCATCTTGATCCAAAATGCCTTTTCTCCAGTTGCTGACTGACCTTGCTGAGTTACTCCAGCTCTTTGTATCTATCTTCAGTTTAAACCAGCATCTGCAGTTCCTTCCCACAGACATGCTGTTGTTGTGTTACGCTTCATCACAGCAAGGGCAGAGAATATTTAGTCCAAAATGGGTTTATGTTTAATCATCAGACTGTTCTTTGAATTTGTTCCTTGTTACGAGCAGCCATTGCTAATTGCTGCTGTATTATCTATAATTTAATTCTGGAGAGCGCTGCCTTGAATACAGCATTTGCCATCACCAGAAGCCAGGTAGTGCCCTAATGGGTGCCCTTCAGGTACAGAACGCTAGCTGGCTGCGCCTACATCAGTTCCTTTAACATTTAATGATTAGTGAGTTGTTTTGCACAGTGTTTCCACAAATCATATATAGGACAGCTGAAGAGCCTGCTTCATCTGTTACACAGTCTGTGCCACACAGTGAATCTCATTGCATTTGCATTTAAAAAATAAAAGCTGTTCGCATCTCACAAACCTGCAAAGACAGGATTATAATTCATAATGAAACCAGCGATGTTGGCTGGTTTGATTCGCCAGAGATGTTGACATCACTGTTACTCCAGCTTTTGTGCCTATCTCTAGACTTAGCACTCAGGTTGAAGATCCTTCACCCGAACTGGGAGTTCAGACCAAGGATTATTAATTTTCAATGTTAATTCTGTTTCACAGGTGATAGGGGCAAAGTTTGAAGAGGAGATGTGCAGTGGAAATGTTTTTCACAGAAGCTGGTGGGTGCCTGGAACACGTGACCAGGAGTGGTGATAGAGGCAGATACTATAATGGCAATGAAGAGACTTTCAGATAGGCATACGGATCTGCAGGGAATAGAGGAATGGATCAAGTGCAGGCAGATGAGATCTGTTTGTCTTGGCATCATATTATAGATAGACGTTGTGGGCCAAATGGCCTGGTTCTGTGCTGTACAATCTCTATGTTCCACCTTCTATTTATCCCAGAGAGGCAGCTTGACTTGCTGACTATTGTGACATTTACTGTTTGAGAAAGAACTTCAGATGCTGGAAAAATCGGTTAGACAAAAAATGCTAGAGAAACTCAGCGGGTGAGGCAGCATCTATGGAGAAAAGGAATAGTCTGAAGAAGGGTCTCGACCTGAAACGTCACTTATTCTTTCTCTCCATAGATGCTGCCTCACCCACTCCAGCATTTTTTGTCTGCCTTCAACATTTACAGGTGTTGTTTTCTATTTCCGGCCTCCGCAGTATTTTTAGATGTTCACCCAGTTCATCTCACTTTATTTGTTTTCAAAAATGAGTCCCGCTTCACCATGGTGTTTTTTTCCAATGGATTCACTTCTTACAAGACCACTGGAGGTCTATATTTACATCAGTAAACATTTCATGAACCCACCTTTGCCCAGTTTACAATTCAGTTGTGTCTCACCATCTCCTGCTTCTCAACAACTCATTAAGGCTTTTTGTCCACCATAGCATCACAGTGTCAGACAGAAACATGCCATTAGCCCACCAAGTTCATGTCATCCATAGTTCCTATCTACAATGAATCCCATTCGCCCGCATTAGCATTCTGTGAAACCATTCCCCCTCGGATTCCTCTAAACCTCCTACAGCTCACCTTAACATCTCTGGACAGAAGGAGTGGGTGTAATATACAGCTACACGAATGGGCAAAGCAATTGTGTTTGGAGCTTAATCCAAGCAAGTGTGAGGTGTTGCACTTTAAGTCAAATGTAAGATGTTGATATTGATATATTGTCGTCATGTGTACCGGGTACAATGAGCCAATGATATATTATCCAATGAAGTCAGATATTACTGTGCATGTCAATCAAGCCAGACACAAGTATAACAGGAGAAACATACCAGAGGGCAGAATATAGTATTTCAGCATTGTAGTGTAACAATTCCATAGAGAAGAAGTCCAATGTACACAATGAGGCAGATTGGAAGATTGGGACAATGCTTTAGCGTATGGAAGGACCATTCAGAAGCCTGATAACAGAGGGGAAGAAGCTGTTCCTGTACCTGGTGGTGCACCCATTCAAGCTATTGTGCCTTCTGCCCAATGGGAGCCGTGAGAAGAAGGAATGTGAGGATTGAAAAAAGACAGTGATTATATTGGCTGCTATCCTGAGGCAGTGTGAAGTGTGGCCAGAGTCAATGTTGGGGAGCCTGGGCTGTGCGACACCATGTAACTACGCTCTCTGCCTCCTTCCTGAACTCCATTGTGTTATTGTTTGTGATCCAGCCCACCACAGTGTTGTCATCTGCAAACTTGTACTTGGAATTTGATCAAAATTTTGCCAGGCAGTTGTGAGTGTAAGAGGAATCTAGCAAGGGGTACAGAACGTATCTTGAAGGGGCACCAGTGTTCAGACGTATAGGAGGAGGACGTATCATGGTCTGTGGGCCAAAAGGGGAAAGTAAACACGTTAAAGACAGGGCCCTCAATTAATTGATAGAGGGCTCTTAGAATCCAAGTCCAAAGCTCCCTGAAAGTGGCAAAAGCAGTGGACAGAGTGGTAAAGAAGGCACTGGTATTGCTTGCCATCATTGGTTGGGGATTTGAGTATAAGAGTCAGGGAGCCATGATGCAGCTTTATAGGACTTTCATTAGGCCACACTTGGAATATTATGTGCAATTGTCATCACCCCATTACAGGGAGCATAAGAAGGCTTTGTAGAGGGTGTGGGAGATGGGCACCAGAATGCAGCCTGGATTAGAGGGTTCTAGCTATCAGGAGAACCTGCAGCTTTGTAGGTTAATTGGCTTCTGGAAATTGCCCCTAATGTGTAGGATATGAAACAGGGATAACACAGAACGAGTGTCTAGGTGATTGTTGGCCAGAGTGGACTTGATGGGCCGAAGGGCCTGGTTACACACTGTATCTCTAAAACTAGAAGTAAAGGGCAGCACAGCGACGTAGTGCTACTGCCCTGCAACGCCAGGGACCCAGGTTCGATCCCGACTACGGGTGCTGTCTGTACGGAGTTTGTACGTTCTCCCCGCACTCCGAAGATGAACAGGTTTGTAGGTTAATTGACTTGGTGTAAATGTAAAATTGTCCCCAGTGTGCTCATGTGCCCATCACTAGCTGGCGCGGACTCAGTGGGCCGAAGGGCCAGTTTCCACTCTGTATCTCTAAACTAAACTAAACTAAAGGTTGGATCAACAGATTGTTTTGTCTGGAACTTTGGAGTCTGAGGGGAGACCTGATAGAACTTTATAAAATGATGAGATGTGTGGAAGAGTAGACAGAACCTTTATCTCCTGGTGGAACTGTCAAAGACTAGAGAGCATCGCTTTCAGATGAGATTTGTACAGTTTAAAAGAACGGGCATTTAAGATGCTTTTAGATTGGCACCTGGATACGCAGGGAATGTTGGAATATATCGTAAGTGGGCAGATGAGGGATTAGTTGAACTTGGCATCCAACTTTGCACCGAAGGCCCTGACAGCGATCAAAACATCAGTTTTTTAAAAAATACAGGTATTTGAGTTGCTTTCCAGATGGTAGATCATATAAAATGTTCTTTTCTTCCCAGGGCAAAACTGTTCCGAGGAAAAAAGATCCATGGGGATTATGATATCAGAGTGGAACAGGTCAGTATTGTTTCCTTTCTTCGAAGTTGTTGTTGATTATAATGACATGTAAGTGTGATATGATGAATGAATGGACAATAGACTATCCATTTGGGGTCAAACACTACTCGTGTTTAGCTGGTAAATCGATGGTTAATAGAAGACCATTTCGATAGTTGCCTTGCTAACGAACTGCAGTGATAAATAGTCTGTCCTGTCACACTAGTAGATTCAGCAGTAAACATTGAAGAGCTGTCATCCATGAAAAACTATTTTCACCAACTGTTCATCAAACACTTGTCGGGCTGCACGGTATCGCAGCGGTGGACTTCCTGCCAGAGACCCGGGTCCAATCCCATATACGGGTGTTGTCTGTACGGTGTTTGTACGTTCTCCCCGTGACCTGCTTGGGTTTTTTTCCAAAATCTTCAGTTTCCTCCAACACTCCAAAGACGTACAGGTTTGTACGTTAATTGGCTTGGTATAACCCTAGTGTGTGTAGGATAGTGTTAATGTGCGGGGATCGCTGGTCGGTGCAGACGGTGGGCGAAAGGCCCTGTTTCCGCGCTGTATCTCTAAACTAAACTAAACTGGTTTTCAGGGTCTGACGACAGGCATTACAGTGATTGCAATTGGCTTCCAACGGCAACATTACAAAATGAAAATAAGCTGTGTCATTTCATTTGTTTAAAGCAATAATTTCAATTATGTACCAAAACAAATAATTATCCTATCTAAAAAGCTAACGTAACTTAGCAAATAGTAAAAGGCTTGGATAGAGTGGAGAGGATGTTTCCACTAAGTGGGATAGTCTAGGACTAGAGGTCACAGCTTCAGAATTAAAGGACATTCCTGAAAGAAGGAGATGAGGAGGAATTTATTTAGTCACAGGGTGGTGAATCTGTGGAATTCTTTGCCGCAGATGGCTGTGGAGGCCAAGTCAATCGCTGAGATAGATTCTTGATTATACAAGATACAAGATACAAGATACATTTAATTGTCATTTGGACCCCTTGAGGTCCAAACGAAATGCCGTTTCTGCAGCCATACATTATAAACAAATAGACCCAAGACACAAACATAATTTACATAAACATCCATCACATTGCTGTGATGGAAGGCCAAAAAAAAAAGGCAAAATACTCGAACTTATCTCTCCACTGCAAGGCCCCCCCCCCCCCCCCCCCCCCCCCCCCCCCCCCCCCCCCCCCCCCCCCCCCCCCCCCCCCCCCATGTCAGAGTCAATGTCAAAGCCCCCGGCTGGCGATGGCAATTGTCCCGCGGCCATTAAAGCCACGCCGGGTGGTGCGAGGTCGCACACCGGGTCTTGGTGTTAGAGCCCCCGACGTGCGCTCGCGGAGTCCTGCGGCCATTCCAAGCCGCGCGGGGGGCGGTGATGTTAGGCCCCGCTCCAGGAGCTCTTCGACCCCACAACTCGGGCGGGAGAAGTCGCCGTTGCGAGAGCCCTGAAAAGCGGTCTCCCTCCAGGGACCCGCGGGCTCCCGGTGCCGCCGACCGCCAGACCCGCAGTTGCAGCCTTCGACTCTCCGGTCGGGCCGCAGCAGCAGCAGCAGCAGCAGCAGCGCTCCTCCACCGCTCCACCCGCTCCGGACTCGGCCAGCTCCGCGACGGCGACGGTGAGTCGTCGGCACCAGAGTCCCCGGTCTCTTCCTGTTGGAGGCCGCTCCTCATTGCAGCCCCAACGACAACGGAAACCCGACGAGAAAAGGTCGGGTCTCCCGTGCAGGGAGAGATTTAAAAGTTTCCCCCTCCCTCCCACCCCCCCCCCCCCCCCCCACACACACACCCCCACAAAAAAAACACAAAAACTACATAGAAACATAGACAGAAAATAATAAAAACGCGGACGGGCTGCAGAGGCCGCTGCTGACGAGAGTCGCGCCGCCTACCGAACATTAGTATGGGTGTCACGGGTTCTGGGGAGAAATGAAATGAAATGAAATGAAATGAAATGATTCAATTTATTGTCATTGTCAGTGTACAGTACAGAGACAATAAATTGAATCATCGGTCGGCAGGAAAATGGGGTAAGGAGGGAGAGATAGATCAGTGATGATTGAATGGAAGAGTAGACTTGATGGGCTGAATGTTCTAATTCTGCTCCTATCACTTATGGACCTATGACCTTACGATTGCTTATCTGACAACTCTTATGAAAATAGGCATTTAGCCTTATAATTAAGTAGCTTTAGCTGTCGCCTGCAATGAAACTCCTTTATGTTTATAACAAGATGAAAATAATGACGGCAGGGTAGTAACCACTGGTGGTGACATTATCGGCAACTTTATATGTTGCTGATCATCTCTGCCTGTGTTTGCCACTGGAACTGCGATGTTAATCCATTTACTTACAGGAATTTGTCGGCTATTTTAATTCATTTTAATACAAAGTCTCGCATCCAGATAGATGAATGCTAACCTGCAAACCTTGCCCCCCCCCCCCCCCCCCTTTCCCCCCTCTAGTCCCTGTGTCCCACCTGAAAACACACTGGTTAGTAAATGTCCCTACGATTTCAGTTTTTGCTTCAGAACAAGGAAGGAATCTAAAACAAGAATAACAAAACAAATGAATGTAATTTGTAAGCATTAGAAAGCTAACATAAAAATTGGAAAATCAATAGCAATTGCATATATACAGTTGGCTCAACTGTAAAATCATAATAAAACTACATATAATATATGTGTGGGGAGGAACTGCAGATTAAACTGAAGATACACACAAAAAGATGGATTAACTCAGCGGGTCAGTCAACATTAGGGTTGCCAACTTTCTCACTCCCAAATAAGGGACAAAAGGTCAAGATAAGGGACAAATTCCCGACGGCAATCCGTTGACCGACGGCCGTGGTTGGGTGAATGATGAGTTGGCTCGGGTGCTGGACTGCACACAAAGCCCAGCGGGTGGGCCAGCTGACGAGCTTTGGCCCGTGCACGCGTGAAGTCTCACACAAAGTCCGGCGTCCAACTCATGAACCGATGATCAGCCACAGAAGGAGGGGTGGTGGTGTCAGCTGTAAGCGAAGGTACGAAGGTCGGACAGCTGTCCGGCTTGCCGACCGACGGGGTCACGGGCGAGGCGCTGCTGCTGCACTCCATGGGCTGTGCTACGTCGGGACGGGTAATCGGGGCCGGACAGGGCGCTCGGGCCCGAGTGGTAGCAGTCAAATACGGGGCAAGAGGCCAACCTATGGAGGAAAAGAATAGGGGACATTTTGGGTCGAGACCTTTCTTCAGACATAATATACATGCACTTTATTTTGAGAAAGTTACTCTAGTAAGATTATAGAAAGCTTGAGCTGTAGAGATTAATCTAAATTTCACCAGTTACCTTTTTGCAAAACAAGTTTAACATTTACAATGAAACTTCCTTTGGAGTTAAAAAAGTCTGATTATTTGTTAGACTATCAGAGGCTCCATAGGCTGCATTATCCTGAATTAGATTGAGCTTTTAGGGCTAATGGAATCAAGGGAAATGGGGAAAAAAGCTGGAACGGGGTACTGATTTTGGATGATCAGCCATGATCAAAGGGCCGAATGGTCTCCTGCACCTTTCTGCACGTATTTTCTATGTTTTTATGTTTCTATGAATGCAGTGGGTTCCATCTGGTGGTGATCAACGGTACATACACCCTGTGCAGGGAAGAAGTGAATCAGATCCTCAATGGTCTAGAAATGGAAAGATGCTTGTTTAATTGATCACATGCACACAAAAGGGTGGGTGTGTTTGGGGATTTCACAGAACAGAATCACCAGGTGCAGTGGGGAACTGGAAGGGGTCGATCGATTAGTAGGTGTAGGAAGGAACTGCAGCTGCTGCTTTAACACTGTCATCCCCGCCAGCTTGATCACCAAACTCAGCGGACTTGGCATCTCCACCTCCCTCTGCAATTGGACACTGGATTTCCTCACCAACAGACCACAGTCTGTTAGGGTCAACAACCTCACCTCCTCCACTATAACACTGAACACCGGCGTGCCACAGGGCTGTGTGCTCAGCCCTCTCCTCTACTCCCTCTTCACCCATGACTGCATCCCTAAGAATGGCTCCAACGCCATCATTAAGTTTGCCGACGACACCATGGTGGTAGGACTGATCAGTGACAACGACGAGTCAGCCTACAGGGAGGAGGTCCAGCACCTGACAACCTGGTGTGCCAACAATAACCTCGTCCTCAACTCCAAGAAGACGAAGGAAATTATTGTTGACTTCAGGAAGAACAGAGGGGGCAGACATACCCCCATCCATATAAACGGGACTGAGGTGGAGCGCGTCTCCAACTACAAATTCCTCGGGGTACACATCTCGGAGGATCTGTCCTGGTCCCTCAATACTTCCAAACTGATCAAAAAGGCGCAGCAGCGCCTTTACTTCCTGAGGAGGCTCAAGAAAACTCACCTGTCCCCCCCGGATCCTGACCAACTTTTACCGCTGTACCATCGAAAGCATCCTGACCACCTGCTTCACGGTATGGTATAGCAGTTGCACTGTAGCGGACAGGAAGGCACTACAACGGGTGGTGAAAACCGCCCAGTACATCATCGGTGCGCCGCTCCCTGCCATGGATGCCCTCCACACGAACGGTGTCTGAGACGGGCCGGGAAGATCATCAAAGACCCCTCCCACCCCAACCATGGACTGTTTGCCCTCCTCCCATCAGGGAGGCAGTACAGGAGCCTCAGGTCTCGTACTAGTAGGATGAGGAACAGCTTCTACAACAACACTATCACATTGCTGAACTCGGAGTCCCGCCGATAGATTTCTCCAGTCTCTCCGTCCACATTGTTTGCTTATTCTGTATTTTTATTTCTATATTGCACTATTACTACGGACTGACGCTAAACTGCATTTCGTTGCACCCATACTTGTATCTGTGCAATGACAATAAAGTTGAATTGAATTGAATACATCGAAGATACACAAACAATGCTGGAGAATTGTTTTGAGGATGTAAAAAGTAAAATGGACAAGGGAGAGCCAGTGGATGTAGTGTACCTGGACTTTCAGAAAGCCTTTGATAAACATAGAAAAATAGACATAGAAAATAGGTGCAGTAGGCCATTTGGCCCTTCGAGCCTGCACCGCCAATCGATATGATCATGGCTGATCATCCAACTCAGTATCCTGTACCTGCCTTCTATCCATACCCCTTAATCCCTTTAGCCACAAGGGCCACATCTAACTCCCTCTTAAATATAGCCAATGAACTGGCATCAACTACCTTCTGTGGCAGATTTTCCTCATCTCGGTCCTAAAAGATTTCCTCCTTATCCTTAAATTGTGACCCCTTGTTCTGGACTTCCCCAACATTGGGAACAATCTTCCTGCATCTAGCCTGTCCAACCCCTTAAGAATTTTGTAAGTTTCTATAAGATCCCCCCTCAATCTTCTAAATTCTAGCGAGTACAAACCAAATCTATCCAGTCTTTCTTCATATGAAATTTCTGACATCCCAGGAATCAGCCTGGTGAACCTTCTCTGTACTCCCTCTATGGCAAGAAACTTTCCTCAGATTAGGAGACCAAAACTGTACGCAATACTCCAGGTGTGGTCTCACCAAGACCCTGTGCAACTGCAGTAGAACCTCCCTGCTCCTATACACAAAGCCTTTTGCTATGAATGCTAACATACCATTCGCTTTCTTCACTGCCTGCTGCACCTGCATGCCTACTTTTAATGACTGGTGTACCATGACACCCAGGTCTCGTTGTATCTCCTTGCAACATCTAGCATCCTCCACACAGCTAACACTGCCCCCCAGCTTAGTGTCATCTGCAAACCTGGAGATGTTGCATTCAATTCCCTCGTCCAAATCATTAATATATATCATAAATAGCTGGGGTCCCAGCATTGAGCCTTGCGGTACCCCACTAGTCACTGCCTGCCATGTGAAAAGGATCCATTTACTCCTACTCTTTGCTTCCTGTCTGCCAGCCAGTTCTCTATCCACATCAATACTGAACCCCCAATACCGTGTGCTTTAAGTTTGTATACTAATCTCTTATGTGGGACCTTGTCGAAAGCCTTCTGAAAGTCCAGATATAACACATCCACTGGTTCTCCCTTATCCACTCTACTAGTTACATCCTCGAAAAATTCTATAAGATTTGTCAGACATGATTTACCTTTCATAAATCCACGCTGACTTTGTCCAATGATTTCACCACTTTCCAAATAAGGTCCCACACAGGGGTGGCAAAATTAGAGCACATGGTATTGGGGGTAGGGTATTGATATGGATAGAAAATTGGTTGGCAGACAGGAAACAAAGAGTAGGAATTAACGGGTCCCTTTCAGAATGGCAGGCAGTGACTAGTGGGGTACCGCAAGGCTCAGTGCTGGGACTGCAGCTATTTACAATATACATTAATGATTTAGATGAACTGTGAGGAGGACGTTATTAGGATGCAGGGTGATTTGGACAGGTTGGGTGAGTGGGCAGATGTATGGCAGGTCCAGTATAATGTGGATAAATGTGAGTTTATCCACTTTGGTGGCAAGAACAGGAAGGCAAGTTATTATCTAAATTGTGTCAGGTTAGGAAAAGGGGAAGTACAACGAGGCCTGGATGTCCTTGTAATCAGTCGCTGAAAGTAAGCATACAGGTACAGCAGGTAGTGAAGAAAGCTAATGGCATGTTGGCATTCATAACAAGCAGTTGAGTATAGGAGCAAAGAGGTCCTACAGGGCCCATGTGAGACCAAACCTGGAGTAGTGTGTGCAGTTTTGGTCTCCTAATTTGAGGAAGGACATTCTTGCTATAGAGGGAGTGCAGCTTAGGTTCACAAGGTTAATAGCCGGGATGGCGGGACTGTCATATGCTGAAAGAATTGAGTGGGGATCTTATAGAAGTATATACATTTCTTAAGGGATTGGACACGCTAGATGCAGCAAAACATGTTCCTGATGTTGGGGGAGTCCAGAACATGGGGCCACAGTTTAAGAATAAGGGGTAGGCCATTTAGAACTGAGATAAGGAATAACGTTTTCACCCAGAGGGTTGTGAATTTGTGGAATTCTCTGCCGCAGAAGGCAGTGGAGGCCAATTCACTGGATGCATTCAGAAGAGAGATAGAGCATTTAGGGTTAGAGGAATCGAGATATGGGGAGAAGGCAGGAATGGGGTACTGATTGTGGATGATCAGCCATGATCACATTGAATGGCAGTGCTGGCTTGAAGGGCCGAATGGCCTACTCCTGCTCTATGTATCTGTGTAATTCAGCTGGACAGGCAGGATCAGGGACCCAACAATGAATGACAATGGGGGTCGTGTCTGGATGTAATGTTGGGCCCAGTCAGTTTGTAAGACCACGGCAGTTTAGTTTAGAGATACAACACAGAAACAGGTCCTTTGGCCCACCGAGTCCGCACTGACCTGCGATCCCCGCACATTACCACTATCCTACACACACTAGGGACATTTTTACATTTACACCAAGCCAATAACCTACAAACCTGTACATCTTTGGAGTGTGGGAGGAAACCGAAGATCTCGGAGAAAACCCACGCAGGTCACGGGGAGAACGTACAAACTCCGTACAGACAGCACCCGTATTCGGGATCGAACCCGGTTCTCCGGCGCTGTAAGGCAGCAACTCTATCGTCAAGTACACTGCTTAAAACATTGGGCAGTGTTCGATCAGACCAGGGCAGCATCCCTTCCAGTAAGTTCCCCAGCATTGTGAAGCCATTCTCTACATAGATAACACAAGCTCTAGATTCCAGCATCTGTAGTCTCGTGTTGCTGCAACAGTTAGTGTTGTCTGGCTGACAAAGCAACAACCAAGGCAGCGGAAAATCACGTTTACGTTGTGGGAGTAGAATTAGACCATTCGGGTCTACCCCGCCATTCAATCATGGCTGATCTCTGCCTCCTCATCCCATTTTCCACGTAGTCATGCCTGCATGCGGAAAGATCTAGAAAACACCAGGCACGGGATGATAGTGCCCGTGGTTTCCAACTGATGGCAAAGTCGATCTTCAAGAACAAAGAGTCGAACCCTTTACCCTTGACATTCAGTAGCGTTATCACCACTAAGCCCTTCCTCTAAGTCTGCTGGGAGTCACCTTTAACCAAACATCAATTGGACCCAGCTACAGAAATGCTGTGACTGCAAGTGGATGTGGAGCACAGCCACAAACCTCACCTCCCCCTATTCTCCAGGGATGCCGCCTGGCCTGCTGTTACTCCAGCAAACTGTCTTTTTTTGTAGCTAGTACTGGCTGGCTGTGCACACAAAAATTAATCCATAATCATTAAATAAAGAAAGAAGGAACTGCATGGTTAAAACAGTACACAAAAAGTGCTAGTAAGTGCTAGTGTGGCACCGTGGTGCAGCAGTAGAGTTGCTGTCTTAAAGCGCCAGAGAAACAGGTTCGACCCTGACCACGGATGGAGTTTTTATGTTCTCCTCCAAAGACGTGGGGCTAATTAGTTTCGGTAAAATTGTAAATTGTCCCTATTATGTATAGGATAGTGATAGTGTGTGGGGATCGCTGGTCGATGCAGACTCGGTGGCCAAATGGCCTGCTTCCACGCTGTATCTTTAAACTAAACTAAACTCAGCAGGTCAGGCAGCAGCCCGGGAACACATGGGTAGGTGATGTTTTGGGTCATGCCCCTTTTAGCTAGCGGGGTGGGGGGGGGGGGGGGGGACGAAGGGGGAAAATAAAGGAGGGACAGGAGTTGTGGGTGGGCAGTGGGCAGATGGTTGGACAAAGGCCGGTGATGATGGAAGTAAGGTCTCGACAAAATGTTTGAAGTTGCGAATTGTGAAGCCAGAGGAATGAATGTAGCTGGAGGAGAGGATTATGGGAGAAATAAATAGTCATGAGTCCAGGTGGGGTACAGGGCAAGGCAGGGGGTGTAAGAAAAGGAGGTGTGGGGATTTAAGGCGTGGGAGGGGTGAGGGCTGTAAGAGGTTACTTAAAATTGGAGGATTCAATGTTGATACCCTTGTGCTGTAAGCTACTGAAGCGGAATATGAGGTGCTGTTCCTCCAGTTTGTGTGTGGCAATGGAGGAGGTCCAGATCAGAAAGGTCGGTATGGGAATGGGGAGGAGAGTTAAAATATTTAGCAACTGGAGGTCCGATAAGACTTTGCGGACTGAGCACGAAGGCTGTTGGATCGAGAGGTGAGGACAAGGGGAATTCTATCCTTGTCCTGTCTAGGAGGAGGTACAACAAACGCAGAACTACAGGACACAGAGGAGACATGGGTGAGAGATAAACCTATGACTGCAGAGAGGAACCACATTTGCTCAGGAAAGAGGACATCTCAGCTGAATAGCCTCATGTTGGTAGCAGATACAGTGAAGAGGGAGATATTGAGAGTAGGAGACAGTGTCTTGGCTCGAGGCATGGTGGGAGGAAGCGTAGTTCAATTCAAGTTCCCATTCATTGTCACGTGCACCAATTGAGGTACAGTGAAATTTGAGTGACCATGCAGCCATACTATCAAAAAGAACACAATACACAATAGAATTTAACATAAACATCCACCACAGTGGAGTCAACATTCTTCACTGTGAAGGAAGGCAATAACGTTTTGTCCAGATAAATGTGGGTCGGTATGTTTGTAGTAAACATCAGTCGATAATCTAGTTCCTGTGATGGAGACAGAGACATCAAGAAAGGGGATGGAAGTGTCAGAGATAGTTAGGCCAAATGTATTTGTGAGCAGGGTGGAAGTTAGTGGTGAAGTTGATGAAAGCAGTGAGTTCTGCACGGGTGCCGCTGGTCAAACACTGCAAAGCTGACATGCTCCAACATTATAGAAAATGACTTTGGGTTAATTATACATTGCAACGATTTAGCTGTTGTCAGGGCTTTTTAATTGATTTCTCATCTTCTTTGAGATCCGTTTCTTTTCTGGTAGTAAGTTGACACTGCCTGAGGTGAGATGGATATTTTTTATTAGCTGAGCTTGATATTTAGAATTTTCTTTTAACAAACATTGTTTCCTGTGAGCATTCTTGCTTCTTGGCTGGTTTATATACAGTATGAGCTGTGTGGAGCTGAATCTCCCTCATGCAAATGCCAGCACAATGCAGCCACTGTGAGAGTGGGAGAAATATTCAACTGGTGATAAACCTAGCCATTAAAAAACAATTTTTTACTCATTCATCATTTTTTTTAAAGAGATATTAACCAATTGAAGAAAATAGAGGACAGCACACAACTACCAGCTGAATAATTCCAATAGTTTGACTTTTTAAAATTAGTCATAGAGTGATACGGTGTGGAAACAGGCCCTTCGTCCCACACCGTCACAGCTACACTAGTCCCACCTGCCTGCGTTTGGCCCATTTCCCTCCAAACCTGTCCTATCCATGTACCTGTCTAACTGTTCCTTAAATGTTGGGATAGCCCCTGCCTCAACTACCTCCTCCAGCAGCTCGTTCCATACACACACCCTTTGTGTGAAAAGGTTGTCAGTAGCCAACCCATTACATCGATGGCAGCACCCTAGGGACGGCGCAGAGGAGAATGATGTAATGTTTGTTTAGAGGCACAGCGTGGAAAAAGAGGACACACACAAAATGTTGGAGTAACTCAGTGGGACAGGCAGCATCTCTGGAGAGAAGGAATGGGTGATGTTTCGGGTCACGTGTGAAAAAGGGTCTCAACTCATCTCCAGAGATGCTGCCTGTCCCACTGAGTCACTCCACCATTTTGTGTCTATCTTCGGTTTAAACGAGCATCTGCAGTTCCTGCCTGCACCAAATTGTGTGGACGTGGCCACGGTCTGCGGAGATATAATAATGTCTTGCCATTAAAGACTGAATAAACTGTATAAAATTATAAGAGTGAGACAAAGTCAGTAAATGAATCTATTTCGCGTAGCAAGGAAAACAATAATAACAATGTCATTGTATGTTGGACTGGTTTAGATTGACACCAGTGGAAGTGGTCTCTCTCTATCCTTTGGAATGCAGAACAGGAAACTGATTATTGATCATTGCTGTTAATGTCCAATTGCATACAATAAAACATGAATGAAAATACAAACCAAGTTTCCTTATAGCCTTCCCAGCTGCCTATAGGGTGGCACAGTAGCGGCAAAGTTGCCACCTTACAGCGCCAGAGGCCCGGGTTTGATCCTGACCGCGGGTGCTGTTTGTGTGGCGTTTGCACGTTCTCCCTATGTGGGTTTTCTCTGGGTGCTCCGGTTTCCTCCCACATCCCAAAGATGTGCAGGTTTGTACGTTAATTGACTTTGGTAAGTTGCAAATAGTCCCTAGTATGTAGGATAGAACTAGTGAATGGGTGATCGGTGGTCAGCATGGACTCGATGGGCTGAAGGGCCTGTTTCGACGCTGTGCCTCTAAACTAACATTACATTGACTTTAAGATTGTGTGATTCTTTGATAATCCATGAAGAAATGTTGAGTTTGTTTGATTTTATAAGGGAACACTAATGATGACTTTAGCGGAATGCACATATTCCTGTCAGACGTAGAACTCCATTCTTTCTAACAGCTGTTGAGGGAGCAGTGTAAAATAACCACTTCGTTAATGCATTTTTGTGTTTCTTGAGGTCTCATTATAATGAATAGTAACTGACTTTGGAGACAGGATTAAAATAATGCTTCATTTTGTGTTGATGACATTGTACGCTTGTGTTACTTAATGTTCTGTTCCCCGCAGATCTTTAGACACAGCGGAAATATTATTAATGAAAAATGGCACTGATGTATTCCTAAAGCTGATCAAAGGTCAATTGCAGACACACATTTGTAAATGTCACACTTATGGAGAACACCAAAGCTGGATAACAGTCACATATCTGTTTGAATGAAGCTGAATATCTCTAGAGTGCTGGCTTTTAATGGGATAATTAGTATGTTCACAAATTCACATATTATAGTATTAGGTCATTCAGCCCATCGAGTCTACTCCGCCATTCAATCATGACTGATCTCTGCTTCCTAATCCCATTTTCCTGCCTTCTCTCCCGAACCCTTGACACCCGTTCTAATCAATAATTTGCCATAAAAATATCCAATAACATGGCCTCCACAGCCCTCTGTGGCAATGAGTTCCACAGATTAACTACCCTCTGACTAAAGAAGTTTCTCCTCATCTCCTTTGTGAAAGTAAGCCCTTTAATTCTGAGGCTGTGAGCTCTGGTCCTGGGCTCTCCCACTAGTGGAATCATCCTTTCCACATCCACTCTATTAATGCCTTTCATTATTCTGTAGGTTTCAGTGAGATCCCCCCCTCAACCTTCTAAACTCCAGCGAGTAGAGGCCCAGTACTGTCAAACGCTCATTACATGCCAACCCACTCAGTCCTGGGATCATTCTTGTAAACCTCCTCTGGACCCTCTCCAGAGCCAGCACATCCTTCCTCAGATATGGGGAATCAAATCTGCTCACAGTACTCCAAATGCGGCCTGACCGGTGCCTCAGCATTACATCTCTGATTAGTTATTTTGTATATAACTTACAGATCTGTACTCTAACGCCATCCTCACGAAGGTAATTATTTTATTATAAGATATCAAACTGATTGAAATTATGATTTTTATAAATGTGAATTCTGATGTCAACAAAACACAAATGATTTAAATATGACTTTAATAGATCAATATCCATCCCTTATAAACAGACTAAAATGAAATCCATTATAGAATAATTATCATTAATTAAATATTTCACCTATTAGAAAAACTTTTAGCTTTAGCTCCTTTAGATTTAGATCTTAGGGTAAGGAATCATGAGATTGGGGGGGAAAGCAGGAACGGGGTACTGATTTTGGATGATCAGCCATGATTTTATTGAATGGCGGTGCTGGCTCGAAGGACCAAATGGCCTACTCCTGAACCTATTTTCTATGTTTCTAACTTTCATTTTTCCACCTGACATGTTAATGTTCAGACAAAGGTCTTCCTGATAATCAGACTTGCAAAATCAACGTTTTTGATTGTTTTTATGACTGTTCAGATAGCCTTTCACCGTGTACTTAGCCACTATTTGAATTGTTTCTTTCCAGGCAGAATTTGCCGAGATTAATCTCATCGCTCAAGCCGATGGTACCTGTATGGTCGACATGCAAGTCTTTCGAAACAGCACGAAAGTTGTCAGGTGAGGCTGGAGGCTTTGCCAGTAACGTACCCGAGGAACAACCAGCCTTGTCTGCTTTTCATTAACACCCCCTCGGAAAATCATGCTTCTCAACCAAATATCCCACTGATCCATTTGCCTTTTCACCCAACACTTCATCACCTCCTAATGAGGTATGGTGTAAGGCAGAAATGAAGAGAAATTAGCTGTGGATGAGGGCAATATCATTTGAACTAGGTTGTGTCAATAACAGGCAACGGTTTAATGAAAGCACATATGGTGTTTGTACAATATATATAAGAATATGATTGCATTGTTTGAAGCTGCTGTTTGGAACCTATACTTGCAAACCTCTGGCCAGATGTTTACACCTTTTGTCTCCTGTTGGCAAATGGCTAAAATATCAGCCCACAAACAAAATACTGCTTGTTCCAGTTTTTCAGTGCTATTTGACGGAGTTTGAGGTAATTATCAAGAATGTTATATTCCCTCTGGCACGTTTTGCTACATTAGTTATTGACTGCACTTGCACCCATAAGCAAACAGCAGACTTTTCCATGATGGGGCAGAAGGTGATTGTCAGAACAGGTAAGTGAATAGCTGTAAGGAGGTTCACCCTTTATGCTCATTTCCACAAAACATTTGTGTGCTCAAGATGCATAGACTCAATGTCCTTGATAGCGAACGATGATCTATTCTATATTTTCCTTGATTGTCATCCCCTTTGATCTCCTTTTTCACACCTTACCCTTCCACATCACTGTATTTCCCTCTCCCCTGACTCTCAGTCTGAAGAAGGGTCCCGATCCAAAACATCACCCATTCGTTCCATCCAGGGGTGCTGCCTGTCCCGCGGAGTGACTCCTGCCTTTTGTATCTATCTTCAGTGTAACCCAGCATCTGCAGTTCCTTCCAACACATCTTCCATATCATCATGGTTTCTACACGTTGAGTGGTGGTGAGACAGGAGTCCGTGGTGTTGTTGCATTTCATCGAAGAGAATTTGACCACATCCCTCAATGTTGCCCTCTTTCCACCCGGGACTTTTTTCCAACAGTGGAGCTCAGATTAGAATGCCCCTATTGAGAATCAGGCATATAAACAATGAGACCTGCCCGGCTGATTGCACAAAATGCTGGAGTAACTCAGCGGGACAGGCAGCATCTCTGGAGAGAAGGAATGGGTGACGTTTCGGTTTAACCATATAACCATATATCAATTACAGAATGGAAACAGGCCATCTCGGCCCTTCTAGTCCGTGCCGAACACTTATTCTCCCCTAGTCCCATCTACCTGAACTCAGACCATAACCCTCCATTCCTTTCCCGTCCATATAACTATCCAATTTATTTTTAAATTATAAAATCAAACCTGCCTCCACCACCTCCACTGGAAGCTTATTCCACACAGCTACCACTCTCTGAGTAAAGAAGTTCCCCCTCATGTTACCCCTAAACTTCTGTCCCTTAATTCTCAAGGCATGTCCTCGTGTTTGAATCTTCCCTACTCTCAGTGGGAAAAGCGTATCCACGTCAACTCTGTCTATCCCTCTCATCATTTTAAAGACCTCTATCAAGTGTCCCCTTAACCTTCTGCGCTCCAAAGAATAAAGACCTAACTTGTTCAACCTTTCTCTGTAACTTAGTTGCTGAAACCCAGGCAAGTAAATCTCCTCTGTACTCTCTCTATTTTGTTGACATCCTTCCTATAATTAGGCAACCAAAATTGTACACCATACTCCAAAATTGGCCTCACCAATGCCTTGTACAATTTTAACATTACATCCCAACTTCTATACTCAATGCTCTGATTTATAAAGGCCAGCACACCAAAAGCTTTCTTTACCACCCTGTCTACATAGCTATGCACAGTTATTCCTAGATCCCTCTGTTCAACTGCATTCCTCAATTCACTACCATTTACCATGTGCGTCCAATTTTGATTTGTCCTGCCAAGATGTAGCACCTCACACTTATCAGCATTAAACGCCATCAGCCATCTTTCAGCCCACGCTTCTAAATGGCCTAAATCTCTCTGTAGACTTTGAAAATCTACTTCATTATCCACAACACCACCTATCTTAGTATCATCTGCATACTCACTAATCCAATTTACCACACCATCATCCAGATCATTGATGTACATGACAAACAACAGTGGACCCAACACAGATCCCTGTGACACCCCACTAGTCACTGGCCTCCAACCTGACGAACAGCCATCCACCATTACTCTCTGGCATCTCCCATTCAGCCACTGTTGAATCCATCTTGCTACTCCACCATTAATACCCAACAATTGGCCTTACTGAAGTCCATATATACAACATCCACTGCTTTAACCTCATCAATTTCCCGAGTAACCTCTTCAAAAATTCAAGAAGATTAGTCAAACATGACCTTCCAGGCATGTTGACTGTTCCTAATCAGACCCTGTGTTTCCAAATGCTTATATATATTATCTCTAAGTATCCTTTCCATTAATTTGCCCACCACTGACGTCAAACTAACAGGTCTATAATTGCTAGGTTTACCCTTAGAACCCTTTTTAAACAATGGAATAACATGCGCAGTACGCCAATCCTCCGGCACTATTCCCATTTCTAATGACATTTGAAATATTACTGTCATAGCCCCTGCTATTTCTACACTAACTTCCCTCAATGTCCTAGGGAATATCCTATCCGGACCTGGAGACTTATCCACTTTTATATTTTTCAAAAGTGTCAGCACTTCCTCTTCTTTGAATCTCATAGTTTCCATAGCTACTCTACGTGTTACCCTTACCTCACATAATTCAATATCCTTCTCCTTGATGAATACCGAAGAAAATAAATTGTTCAATATCTCCCCCGATATCTCTTTTGGCTCTGCAGATAGATGTCCACACTGACTCTCTAATGGACCAATTTTATCCCTCGTTATCCTTTTGCTATTAATATAGCTGTAGAAACCCTTTGGGTTTACTTGAGAACCTTCTTCAGACAGAGGGTCAGGGGAGAGGGAGACATGGAGATATGGAAGGGCAAGGTGTGAAAATCAGACACCAAAGGGGATGCAGATCAAGAAAATCTTAGAATAGGTCATTGTTAGCTCAGGGCAGGTGACAACTAAGCATACAAAGATAAACATTTAATCAGGACAGTCAGACTGATCGGAAAACTAAGGTGAGGGAGGGACAGAGAGAGAGGGAAAGCAATGGCTACTTGAAGTTAGAGAAGTCGATATTCATATATGAGGTGAGTCTGAAGAAGGGTCTCGACCCAAAACATCGCCATTCCTTTTCTCCAGAGATTCATCCTCACACTTTGAGTTACTCCAGCAATTTGTGTCTACCATTGATATTCATACTGCTGGATTGTAAGCTTCCCAAGTGAAGTATAAGGTGCTGTTCCTGTAACCAGGGCCTTAACTAGGGAGATGCTTGATCTTGGTCTGAAAGGAACCTTTTCTTTAATCGACCAAAGGTTGTGCTGGCACATTAGAGGTGGAGATGAATTTGCCACGGTGGTTTTGAAGTGATAGAAACAAGGAACTGCAGGTGCTATTTAACAAACAAAAAGACACAATGTGCTGGAGTAACTCAGTGGGTCAGACAGCATCTCTGGAGAACGTGGATGGGTGATGTTTCATATGAGGGCCTTTCTTCAGATCCCGATCTAAGTGTATACGTACCCAAGTAAACATAAGCAAGAGGCTGCAACAACAGCTGTATTAATCTAGCTATGACAGGCACTGACTGACCAGCATGCAGTTCCCTCTATAATCTCTATCAATCTTACCGCAAAGTATCATAAGTAATGCTGCAAGTAGATCAGTGTTGAAAGATCCTTTTGATCTGTTTTTTTATTTGATTCACATGTTTAATCAATAATATTTTATTATTAATGTTTAACTAGACCCCGTTGGGTCCCATGTTCACAGGGGAGGGCTGGGCCCCCAACTCAATATTCCACCTCTCCACTAATTCCAATATTGGTGGACAGCGGATAGGGGGGGGGGGGGGGGGGGGCTTTCTGGAGCGCTAGTATGGGTGTTGTGGGCTAAAGGGACTTGTTTCCAGAGGGCTAGTATGGACATTGTGGGCCGAATGGATTCTTGGGCTGGCAGCTCAGTCACTCAGGCCTGGTGGGCTGGCAGCTCAGTCACTCAGCTGGTGGGCTGGCAGCTCAGTCACTCAGGGCTGGTGGCAGCTGGCAGCTCAGTCACTCAGGGCTGGTGGGCTGGCAGATCAGTCATGGCTATTCCTTGAAATTCCATTTCAGGCAGAATGCAGGCCACCAAATTCGATTTTATAACACTTCAAGCAGAGTGCAGGCCACCAAACTTGATTTCATAACATTTCAGGCAGTGCAGGCCGCAAAACTTGATTTCATAACATTTCAAGCAGAGTGCAGACCATCAAACTCGATTTCATGGCGTTTTTGGCAAAGTGCACCTCCCCATAACCCCTGACACCTGTACTAATCAAGAATCTATCTATCTGTCTTAAAAATATCCACTGATGGCCTCCACAGCCTTCTGTGGCAACAGATTCCACTGATTTACCACCCTCTGATGAAAGAATGCTCAATAGGATCCTTCTCATCCATTCCCACCCAGTGACTTAAGATTTGTTCCTTGAATTGACGTTCAGTTTAGTTAATTGTCATATGTACCGAGGTACAGTGAAAAACGTTTTGCTGTGTGCTATCCATTCAGCAGAAAGACAATACATGATTCCAATCAATCCGTTTAGAGTGTATAAATACATGATCAGGAATAACGTTTAGTGCAAGCTAACCCCAGCAAAGTCCGAACAAGGATAGTTTGAGGGTCACCAACGAGGTAGATAAGAGTTCAGCACCGCACTCTGGTTGTGGTAGGATGATTCAGTTGCCTGAAACAGCTGGGAAGAAACTGTCCCTGAATCTGGAGGTGTGCGTTTTCACATGTCTATATATTTTGCCTGATGGGAGAGGGGAGAAGAGGGAGTGGCCAGGGTGTGACTCGACCTTGATTATGCTGCTGGCCTTGCTGAGGCAGCGTGAGCTGTAGATGGAGTCAATAGAAGGGAGAATAGTTTGTGTGATGGTCTGGGCTGTGTCCACAATTCGCTGTAGTGTATCGATTCTGTCCTGGTGGCACAATAGACCTGATATTCATCACGTGACAACTATAAGAGAAGCACCACGAAGAAACGTGGCCATTTTCTTCACTAATACCTTTGATTTCATCAGTCAGGAAGAGTGCTGGAACATCCTCCTCAAATATGGCTGCCTGCAATAATTCATGGCTATTTACTGTTTACTGTATGTACTAGTATGTACAGTAACAGGCCCGTGCGAAGCTTTTCAAAAAGGGGGGTGGCATGACAGGATTACAAAAAACTTAATGTGAAATAATGTGTGAGCTGCACACATCACGAGCGCGAAGCGTGAAGTCCCTCGATGCCAGGGTCCAGGGCCCACTTAAGGGCCCTGGAAGCTCAGGAGTTTTAGATGCTCTCTGATGCATTCTGAGCCTTGTTTTGGAACATTATTGCACCAAATTTATGACCAATATTTCAGAAATTAACAGGAATCTGAGGTAGCTTTTTCACACAAAGGGTGCTGGGTGTATGTATGTAACGAGCTGCCAGAGGAGGTAGTTAAGGCTGGGACTATCCTAATGTTTAAGAGACATTTGGACACGTACATGGATAGGACAGATTTAGATGGATATGGGCCAAACGCATGTGAGTGGGACTAGTGTAGATGGGACATGTCGGTCGGTGTGGGCAAGTTGGGCTGAAGGGCCTGTTTCCACACTGCATCATTCTATGACTAAAAAGTGAAGAAGAAAAATGCATGTAGATAAGTAGAGCAGATTTGAAAGCGGAGTGAAATGTAGAGGCAGAGAGAGGTTTATGGGTGGAAAGGAACATAGGAGGGGGGAGAATGGGCTTGGGCAGTTGGGTGAAGGGAAAATAGACACAAAGTGCTGGAGTAACTCAGTGGGTTAGGCAGCATCTGCAGAGAATATGAATAGGCGACGTTTCACAGAATGCTGGAGTAACTCAGTGAGTCAGGCAGCATCTGTGGAGAACATGGATAGATAACATATCACAGAGTGCTGGAGTAACTCAGTGGGTCACAGAGTGCTGGAGTAACTCAGTGGGTCAGTCAGCATCTCTGGAGAAAAGGTATAGATTATAGTCATGTTGCAGTTGTATAAGATGTTGGTGAGACCGCATTTAAAATATTGTGTTCAGTTCTGGGCACCATGTTGTAGGAAAGATGTCAAACTGAAAAGAGTACAGAGATCCCCATCCTGGATCAGTCCAATCAGGGTTTTGTCATCCACAAGCTTGAGAAGCTTGACAGTTGTGTCTGTGGGGGTGCTGTCATTGGGTGTGAAGTGGTGATTTGAGTGGAGTGGTAATTGGAGTGGGGTGGGTGTAGAAGGGCCCAGTCTTTGCAGACTGAGGTCAGGCTGTGAGTGGGTGTGAAGTGGTTGGAGTGGGGTGGGGAAGGTTCCACTCTTTTCATACTGGAGTCTTGCCTTAAGTAGGTGTGAAGTGGTGCATGGGAAGGAGAGGATGCAGGGTCCATTCTTTGCAGACTGGGGTCTGGCTGTGTTTGTTGGGGAGGGGGTTTCAGGGTTACGTTTCTGATTTTCAAGCCTGTAGTAATAGATAGATAGATAGAATTTATTTGCCACACAAACAGGGTCGGTGGTATTTGGGTTGTCAACAGCGGTACAATAATAAAGAACACACAACCACAATAAAAAATGTAACACAAACATCCACCACAGCATTCATCACATACTCATTCAGGTTGTTCGTCAGCTGACAATTGTCCAAAGAGCGGGGGGCTTTCCTCTTATAGCTGGTGATTTCTTGCATGCCCTTCCAAACTGAAGAAGAATCACTAGCTGAGAACTTGCTCCTCAACTTCTCAGAGTACCTTTCCTTGGCAGCTCTGATTCCTCTTCTCAGCGCTTTATTGATTAGGCTATCTTTTAACTCTTTAACGATTAGGCTTGACGCATATTTGCCCCCAACACCCCCCCCCCCCTCCCCTCTCTCCCCTGTACTCAAAATGGAAATGTTACATCTGTATATAATTATCCCATTAAAATGTGTATTTATGTCACAAACTATGGAATTCATATTTTTCAGTATTGTTATCAAGGAAAAGAAAGCAGTTCCAATTGTTTGATATTATTTGATATTGTTTAATATTATTCATATGGAGGAGAAAATGTAATAGCTCTAAAACCTACCTTAATTTTGCAATCTCACTCAAGATAATTCCCCCAACTCTCCCCTCTCCATCTCTCTCTCCCCCTTCCCCGAGGGTCTCTCCACCTCCCCCTGACATTCCCTCTTTCTTGCGGGGGGTGAAGATGCAGGTGGCACGGGCCCAGCGGGCGGGGGGGATGAAGATGGCGTGGGCCCCGTGGGGGTGGCGTGGGCCCCGTGGGGGTGGCATGGGCCCAGCGTGGGGGCGATGTGCCCAGCGGGGGTCAGTGAGGGTGGCGTGGGCCCAGCGGGGGTGGCGTGGGCCCAGCGGGGATCAGTGAGGGTGGCGTGGGCCCAGCAGGGGTGGCGTGGGCCCAGCAGGGGTGGCGTGGGCCCAGCGGGGGTCCAGCGAGGGTGGCGTGGGCCCAGCGGGGGTGGCGTGGGCCCAGCGAGGGTGGCGGGGGAGGCATGAGCCCAGCGGGGGTGGCGTGGGCCCAGCGAGGGTGGCGTGAGCCCAGCGGGGGTGGTGTGGGCCCAGCGGGGGTGGTGTAGGGGGAAGATGGCTTGGGCCCCGGCGGCAGGGGGAGGCGAGGGGAGCCGGCTCCGCCACAGCGGCGACTGATTTTGGGGTTACAGCCGTTGGGTTCAGATTCGGCCACTCCCACCTGGGGACGAGAGAACAGAGAATTGGCCGTTTCCAAAGTGGAAACGTTTATTTATTTTTTTCCGATTTTTAAATTTTTTTTTGTGTGTGACTTTTTTCTTAAGGTAAAAAAAGGGGGGTGCGGTCGCACCCAACGCACCCCCCTTCGAACGGCCATGAGTAAGCCTTATAGAGACAAAAAGCTGGAGTAACTCAGCGGGACAGGCAGCATTTCTGGAGAGAAGAATGGGTGACGTTTTGGGTTGAGACCCTTCTTCAGACTAGTTAAGGATAATGGAAACGAGGGATATTGACAGTGATGTAGAGAGATAAAGAACAATGAATGAAAGATAAGCAAATGAGTTACGATGATAAAGGAAACAGCCATTGTTAGCTGGAAAACGGGAAGCTGGTGCGACGGGTGGCGGAGGGATCGAGAGAGAGGGAATGCCAGGATTACTTGAAAGCTTTACTAGTACGTACTGCAGGAAATGAGCCTTGATACTAACTAGACGATCTACAGCACAGCCACAATGGAGACCAGCCCTTTCACCAACTTTAGAAAAGCCAAGCAAGGGATCGCTGTTGGACGGCAGCCAATTTAAGGAAAGAGAATCCTTCTCTCAACGTTGAAGCACCTTGAGCCGAGCAGCTTAGGCGGGCTGCAGTAACTAATCTGCCGCGGATCATGTTTTGCAGAAATGAAGCAAATCACATCCAAACAATGTGAAGTTGATCCTGTTTCCACATCAGTGGCAGCAACAACCAGCTTGTGATGAATTCCAGATGCCGCACATGCTGAGGAAGGCAAACTTTGCCCAATCTCCTGTGCAGCCTGAAATTCTACTTGATTAGAAGCCCAAAGGCATCCTTATTGCTGACGAAAGCGCTGTTATTTATGGGCTATGGACAAGCAGTTATTTTCCAGCTGAAAAATTGGCCGTGGAAAATGTCAAGAAATAAATCATCGTGTAATTATTGTGAATACCGCTGGAGTTGGGGAATAGGGTAGGGTGCGGATTGAAGGAAATCCACTCAGACATGTGAATTGCATTACAATCTCCCATTACCTTTCACTTCATTCACTATCCTGACCTTTCTTTGGTGTTGTGCTTTGCCGGTAATGTGAAGAAGTATTCAGCCGGTTCTTTAATAGCGGCCGGTAACTTTGATGCAAATTTGCTCTTGTCATTGCAGAGCAGCAATGTTGCCTCCAGGTTCACTTTGCTATACAAATACATTAGAATTAAGAATGCAGCTGAGATACGGGAATATAAATGGGCCAGAGTCAGAGATTCATGGGATGATGGAAAACCACCTTGGTGTAGGGAGGAACGGCAGATGCTGGTTTAAACTGAAGATAGACACAAAAAGCTGGAGTATCTCAGCGGGACAGGCAGCATCTCTGGAGAAAAGGAATGGGTGACCCTTCTTCAGTTGGCACCAGCTCTTTGGTCATTTAGTTTAGTTTAGAGATACAGGGCGGAAACAAGCCCTTCGGCCCACCGAGTCCGCGCCGACCAGCGATCCCCGCACATTAACACGACCCTACACACACTAGAGACAATGTACACTTATTAAGATTTTGGAGAAAACCCACGTAGTCACGGGGAGAACATACAAACTCCATGCAGTAGAATAGTAAGATTAAACGAGCTTACCAGTTTGAAGTTTGATTTTGATTTTATGAGGCATTACGATGAGGGATTACATGAAAACCCCGCCAGCACGCATGCGCGACGTTCTTCAAAGCAGCGGTGTGGAATCACAGAAAACACAGTAATTGAAATAAACATGATAAAGATAAGGAGAACTGAGATACCAGTTGACCTTTATAATTGAGGGTGGGAGCGGAGGCCTCATTGTAACTCCTCATAAAATAAAGATCAAACTTCAAACTGGTAGGTTCTCCGTGAGTGACTTCGGAGTCACGTGAAGATTTTAAAGCTCTGTGATTTCAAACCGTGTAACAGTCCATGCTTCACTCACTGCCAAAGTCATCCAAGGGAGGAAGTATGTTATCGTAATCAAACATGAATCAGTTTTTTTTTAAAACAATAACAATATTTATTTTAAAAAAACAAAGAAAAATAACGCTCCCCCGGGCTTAAATTATATATTTGCAGAATTTAAAATCCTTTCTGCAAATAATACAGGTTTAACAATCGGCTTATTATAGAACGTTTGGAAAGTTCTTTCTGTGGACCACCCCGCTGTTGCCAGGATATGGTCCAATGGCACGTCCATATTCTTAGCCGCCGATGTAGATGCTGCCCTGGTGGAGTGAGATGTGTAAATGTAGGCCAGTCGGGTACTACCAAAATACCTGAAGCAGAGTCCATCTGTATTTTGCATAGTACCCGACTGATGAGGCAAAAGGGGGGAAAGGCATAGAAAAATAATTTCCCCCAGTTCAGCGAGAATGCGTCCATCGCTGCTGCCTCAGGGTCTGGTTCCCAAGAGACATATGTTGATACCTGGTGATTCAGTCGGGATGCAAAGAGGTCGATAACTGGTGTTCCATATTGCTTTGTAATTTCAGCAAATACTTTGGGGTTTAACATCAATTCGGTGTTATCATTGAATTTGCGTGACCTGGTGTCTGCCACTGTATTGAGCTTACCTGATAGGTAAGTTGCTGATAGCCAAATAGGTCTGTCGACACACCATTGCCAGATTGTGTTGACCAGATTATCACATGACATTGATTTTATCCCACCATATGATTAATATAGGCCACCGCTGTGGTATTGTCAATTTGTAGGCGGACATGCAAATGGTGCATAGTTGAACAGTAAGCTTTTAGCCCATAAAACGCACCCAACGTTTCCAAATAGTTTATACCCAGTGTCTGCAGTAGTGATGATTCTTGTATATTCCATCTACCACCCGTACTAGATATAGTGTTAGTTGCTCCCCAGCCTTGAGCACTAGCATCCGTTTGTATCGTGAATGTTGGGTTATTGATGATAATGGGGCTGGAACTATGCCAAATGTTCTCTATCCACCATTGTAATTCTGATATTGCTTTAGCTGGTAATTTCATAGTTCGGTCAAAATGACCTGCATGTTGTTTTAGTACTTGCACCTTTGCTCTTTGTAAGTTTTGGTAATGCAAAGGTCCAAGCTGGATAGCTGGAAATGCTGCTACTAGTTTTCCAATTATTCTTGCCACTTGTCGAATGGTTGGTTGATTGATAATCATTCATTTGTTGCAGGCTTGTGCCAATTCTGCTGCTTTTTCTTTTGGCAATATTACAGACATGTGGACTGAGTTAATTGTGAATCCCAGATAGTCCATAGTTGTGGATGGCGTCAACTTAGATTTATCTGGATGTATGACAAATCCCAGAGTTTCAAATAAATGTTTGGTAGCTAATACTGCTGATTTAGCTAATTCCAGGGTTTTGCCCACTATCAAAATATCATGACAATATGTTTTTGTTTTCTTAGTATTGCCAGGTCCGGTTTTAATATCTTGGTAAATAGTCTTGGGACTGATGTTAGGCCATTAGGCAACACTTTATACTGCCATTGTTGCCCCATCCAGTTAAACTTTAGGTATCTACGATGATCCTTATGAGTGGGTACTGAATAGTATGCATCTTTTAAATCGATGCATGCCATGAAGTGTCCTCTGGAAATCAATTGTTTGGCAGTAACAAATGTTTCCATTTTGAAATGTATATACTTGACAAAAGTATTCAATGTCGTTAAGTCAATGATGATGCGACATCCACCATCTCTTTTGGTATTAGTAAAGATATTTGATACAAATTCCAAAGGGTCATGTTCCGATTTCTCTATGATTCCCTTTGTATGACCAGTTCTGCCTGTCCCTCGCATTTTTCTTTTTGTGAGAGGGTAAACTCCCTGTGGGGTGCATGCTGAACTGGCAGCATACTTTTTTGAACAAATTCAATTTTGTATCCCTGAATACTTTGTAGTATATAATTGTCGAGAGTGATAGCCCTCCATGCTTCCAAAAACAGGTGTAACCTTCCCCCCGTTAGTAAAGGCCCTGCACCTTTTATGTTCTGGAAGGAACCAGACCCACCTACCTCCATTGTTACCAGTAGAATATTCATTTCTTTGGTCTCTGGCTCTTCATCTGTCGAGGTCTCGTTGTGTGGGGTTGGTGCATCTTCCATGGGGTCCGCTCTGGGCCCCGTCCTAAAAAAGACTTCCGGGGATGATATGCGAGCCCCATGCTTTCACCAGTAGCATGTTGTAGACGCCTACTGGTGGATGCGTAGGGGTGCTGCCATCTGGGTTGCATGTTCTTGCTCGTGCCGGGGCCTGCACTCATGAGTCCGAATGCTTTGGACTCCTCGTCCAGATCATTTACCTGCTTTGGCAGGTCTTTACCAAATAGCAGGATTTGTGGTTGTGAGGTCGGCGTTTTGCACAGCCCTGCAAATTTGGGGTTGAGGGCAGGTCTTATGGCTTCTTTCCGGAGGTTATTGATTTCATACTGTGTGTTACACAGCAGAGCCAGGGTGTCTTGTTGGTTGTTGGTCCTTTTAACACCGTCCACGGAACGAGCGTATGAGGTTATGGCTGACGTCAGGAGCTTCAGAACTTTTTGTAGTTTTAGTTCTTGGGTTTGGATACCCAGCCCAATGTACCCCCAGATTTGGCTATTGATGGCCGGTACATTGAGCGATATACAATTCTCTGGTGGCGTGTATAATTCCATCACCTCATTGACTACCTGTTCTTGGAGTGGGTTAAAGGACAGGTAGTCAATGCTAGCCGCCAGTTTAGGCTGCATCGGCTGTCCCTCTCGCGGTGTTACAGTGTAGTGGTTTACCACTCCCAGCAGCTCTTTCTCTTCCTGCACCCCCAGCATACTGCTGTTGTCTTCAGCCAACGACCCTGCTCTTGACCAGCCCAGCCCTGGTCGCCAACGCTCCCCTCTGCTGAGGGAGATGCGATGGCCAGTGCTGGGTATTGCACTGTGGCGGCTGTGCTTGCACTCCCTTGGCGGGCTTGCCCCATCTCCCGGAGCAAGTCCCGCTGGAGCATTTCCTCCATTAGCCACTCCATGCGGGCCAAACAGTCACCTCTTCCGCTCTCGGGCGGTGAGTCTTCCGTCCGGATTCATCGGAGTAAACCGGCCGGGCTGACTTCTGTTTATCCTTGCCTCCAACCCACTGCGGTTGTGCAGCAAGTGCGGTCCAGGTTCCGCCGGTCGCCCCCCACTGCTGGAACCGTCCTGGGCCATCACAGTCAGACGGGGTGCGACCTTCTTCGCTTGTCTGCCCTTGTTCATGATCTCTATGAAGACAAATCACAACAAGGGTTTTTCAAATACGACCTCAGAATAAGTTTTACTTACCTGGAGGTCCCGTTTTAAACTCTGTTGCGGGAGAGCTCGTTCTCCCGCCCGTCGCTGTTGCACTGCGTGAGACGCTATGTCGCGCATGCGTGCTGCCAGGACATAGCATCTCACGCAGTGCACGTGACTCCAAAGTAAAATTACCCAGTTTGTTGTGCTCCCTTAATCTTTCTCATTGGCCATGTAAATTAATTTCCTTGAAGTATTTTTGAAATTCGCTTTGAAAATTCATCTATAAAATACATTCTAGATGAAAACAACTTGCTGTGTATTTTTTTACCTTCATGATCTTTAGTAACTCTGCAACAGGAATAGTTTCCCTCATTTAGTTCAATAGTGCCATAGTTTTGAATGCCTCTTTTAAGTTATAGCTCCCTCCAAGTCCATAGTTTCCTGAATGTGGCAACAAAGCAATAAAGAAGGCGTATGGTATGTTTGCTTTCATCGGACAGGGCATTGAGTATAAGAGTCAGAAAGTCATGTTGCTGCTTTAGAGGACTTTGGTTAGGCCGCATTTGGAGAATTGCACCAAGACCTGAAACGTCACCCATTCCTTCTCTCCAGAGATGCTGCCTGCCCCGCTGAGTTACTCCAGCATTTTGTGTCTATCTTCGGTGTAAACCACCATCTGCAGTTCCTTCCTACACATTTGGAGTATTGCGTTGCAGTTCTAGTCATCCCATTACAATGAAGATGTGGAGACTTTGGAGAAGGTGCGGAGGATGTTTACTCGAACACTGCCTGAATTAGAGGTCATTGTCCATAAGGAGGGGTTGGACAAACTTAGTTTGTTTTAATTTGATTCAAGTTAGATGGTTAGGTTGTTTTCTCTGGAACTTTAGTGGTTAAGAGAAGATCTCATAGACTTATATAAAAGTATGCAAGGCATTCATAGCATAGACAGTCTTTGCTATGGATTCTACCCTTTTATTCCAGGATGGAAATGTCAAGAACTAGAGGACATATTTTTAAGTTGAGGGGGCAAAGCTTAAAGGAGATGAGCGGGAAAATATTGTTTTACACAGTAGGTGGTGGGTGCCTGGAACGTGCTGTGCTGCCAGGGGTGGTGGTGGAGGCAGATAAGAAAGTAGCTTTTAGATACACACATGGATATGCAGGGAAACAAAGAGATATATGGAAGAGTATTTCCAGGTTAATCAGTTTGAACATGAATCTTGGTTGATAAAGCGACTGTCAAATAGAATCACGACTAATTATTCACAAATACCCGTTGCTGATAGAAATGGTGAAATGTTCAGGATAGTGGGACAGAATTTGGGAGAAAAGACTATGAGAGAAAGAAAATGATTGTGTACAAAATCATGAGAGGAATAGATCGGGTAGATGCACTGTCTCTTGCCCAGAGTAGAGGAATCGAGGACCAGAGGACATTGGTTTAAGGTGGACCAGGGGAAAAGATTTAATAGTTGAATCCTGAGGGAACGTTACTTTTCCAATGGAATTTAGTAGGTATGTTACAAAACGTACCTGAATCGTGGCTGAGCATAGGAGCTGTTTGGAGGGGGGGCGGGTTTAAAACAACTAGGAACGCAGATGTTCAGTCGCTGCAAGACCCGGTCCCAAAAGCTATTATTAGTTTTATAGGCCAGAGTAGATATAATAAATTTAAAAGCTCTCGAGGTAGGTATGTACCTTATTTTTACATTAAATGGGGCATGGGAATTATAATTTTCTATAGTGAGTAGCTCATTTTGGGCTTTTTATATCCCCCAGTCGTTTTCTCGAAGCAGTTAGACAATCCAGCGCGCTGTACATTCTAAACCTGCGCGTTCCACATGAACCCAGAAAAAACCGTTTTAAAGGCATATTTACAGGACCTAAGCGCATTTGGCAAGTGGGACTAGTTAGTAGCTGGGATATTTTGAATTATTTGTGTGTTAGGCTATTTAAAAATGTTAATCTTTCCGAAGAAATGTGCTTTTGCCTAAGGGCCCGTTTTTTGTAACCCATTGAAAATCAGTGAACAAGATTTCAGGACAAAATGGTCATGTTTTAAATACTTGAGATCAAAAAAACTGTTATGAAAAAATTGCAGACTTGATGGAAATTTTTTGTCAAAATTTAGTCACAAGACAATAGACAATAGACAATAGGTGCAGGAGTAGGCCATTTGGCCCTTCGAGCTAGTACCGCCATTCAATGAGATCATGGCTAATCATCCACAATCAGTTCCCCGTTCCTGCCTTCCCCCCCATATCCCCTGACTTCGTTATTTGCGATCCCCTGAGTCCCCTGAGATTGCGATAGAGAAAGTGAGCAACTGGCAGCAGGGTGGAATTGGCAGCAAAGGTGATGACATTCTTGAAGATGGACAGAAAATCCTGGAGTAACTCAGCAGGACAGGCAACCTCTCTGATAGAACGAATGGGTGACGTTTCAGGTCGAGACCCTTCTTCAGACTGAAGAGAGTCTTCTTCATTTCTTCTCTCCAGGGATGCTGCCTGTCCTGCTGAGTTACTCCAGCATTTTGTGTCTATCTTCATTGGAAACCAGCATCTGCAGTTCCTTCCTCCACATCACGACATCCATGAATTGTGTATGAGACAACCATGAGTCTTCCAAAATTATTGCCTGTTTTGATGTACAACATTTATTGTCATAAGGTCATAAGGTCATAAGGTCATAAGGAATAGGAGTAAATTAGGTCATTCGGCCCATCAAGTCTACTCTGCCATTCAATCAGATCTATCTCTCTCTTAACCCCATTCTCCTGCCTTCTCCCCATAACTTCTGACACTCGTACAAATTAAGAAAAGTATTATCTAAATCTATATTTTGTATTCACAGTGCTCTTTGAGAGTGAGAATGCAGCTGTTCAGTGAAGGGATCTTTAGGTTTCAGTGTGAGACAATAGCAACATAAATACTCGCTGTTAAGGGCAGAGCTGATTTTGTATTCCTGCCATGGTTAACCAGGTTGTTCTTGCTCTTTAAATGGAGTATGAATCCCCTGGGAATATATAGTAATAACAATGCATATAAGGAGCTACAAATGGCAGCTCTTCCCTAATGGCTCATTCAAGGTAGACGTAAAAACTGAAAACACATCTGATGCTCCATCTTAGTGAAACATTGCACCATAGTTGTTAATCATTTAACCTGTCTAGCAAGCGTAGGCCCTAAACGTACCTTGGCAGAAGCATTGTACCCTTACCAGGGGAAACACAGCATACTTGCCCTGTAGCCAAGATATACTTCACTGAGAATGTCATAGTAAATCATGAGAAAACTAAAGAGCAGATGGAAACAGAGACCATAGTCTTGGTAATAAAAGCTTTATTACCTATTGCGATCTGGGCCTATCTTGCAAAAATATAGCAACCAGCAACCTCTGGTGATTTCAATAATTCAACACCCCCGCTCATCCTATCTGTGTGAGACAGGAAATACTGAACAGAGTAACTGGACTGCACTGGGCTAGCAAAGTATAAATGTGCCTGCCTTTACCTCTTAGCTTCTCGCTAACCCTGTATTTATTGACTTGCTGGCCGATCTGGACGAACTTCTCATTATCCTTCTGAGGTCAACAAGACCGCCTTTAGTTGAGAGATACAGTGCGGAAACAGGCCCTTCGGCCCGCCGAGTTTGCGATCAGCGATCCCCGCACATTAACACTATCCTACACACCCTAGGGACAATTTACACTTATACCCAGTCAATTAACCTACAAACCTGTGGAGTGTGGGAGGAACTGAAGATCTCGGAGAAAACCCACGCAGGTCACGGGGAGAACGTTCAAACTCCGTACAAACAGCACCCGTAGTTCGGACTGAACCTGGGCCTCTGGCACTCTCAGCAACTCTACTGCTGCGCTTCTAAAGAAAACATCCCCAGTCTCTTCTCATCACCAGAATTCTCCAGGACTGGCAACATTGTTGTAATCTTTTCCTGCACCCTCATAGAAAGCCATATCAAAGATTGCCAGTGACGGTACAATGAGGCCAGTGTGTCCAGCAAACATGAGAGTATATTATTACAGAGGGCGGCACGGCGGCACAGCGGTAGAGTTGCTGCCTTACAGCATCAGAGACCCGGGTTCGACCCTGACTACGGGTGCTGTCTGTATGGAGTTTGTTCATTCTCCCCGTGACCTGCGTGGATTTCCAGGATCTCCAGATTCCCTCCCACACTCCAAAGCCCTTCAGGTTTGTAGGTTAATTGGCTTTGTATAACTGTAAAAATGGCCCTAGTGTGGAGGATACTGCTAGTGTATGCGGTGATCGCAGTGTCGGCGCAGACTCGGTAGGCCTAAGGAATTGTTGCCACACAGTATCTCTGAACTAAACTAAACTAAAGGTAGACAAAAATGCTGGAGAAACTCAGCGGGTGAGGCAGCATCTATGGAGCGAAGGAAATAGGCAACATTTCGGGTCAAAACCCTTCTTCAGACTGAAACTCCATAGCTTTCCTTGGCTCCATAGATGCTGCCTCGCCCGCTGAGTTTCTCCAGCATTTTTGTTTACCTTCGATTTTCCAGCATCTGCAGTTCCTTCTTAAACTAAACTAAATGAGCTGCCAGTGAAGAATCATCTGGGCCATGCACGTTATTGGGTTCACAGTGGTCAGCTTCTGAACAGGAAGTTGAGGAAAGAGGAACGGGATGAGTAACGGGTAAACTTCCACCAAAAAGGATGGATTAATGAGGTAAAGAACTGCAACCATCTCCCCCTGTTAAACCATTACATGAAACTGTGAGAAAACAGTATTCCATTCAGTGATGTCATTGGTTTCAGACATGCTTGATACATTTCACAGCCCAATAAAAAATAAAATGAGGGTCGTAAGCAGAGTTAAGAATGGTATTTGTGGAACTGATCACTTCTGAAGGTACTTCTGAAGCCTGTTCTGAGCTATCACTATTTCAAAGACGTTTCCTTAATAATGGCCTGATAACGGCGAAAAAACTAATACTTAAATTTTGGAAACATACATCAGTCCGTACTCTTAAGGTGTGGATTACAAACATGTCCGAGACGCTACATCTTGAAAATATTAGACTTGTCTTGGCAGAAAAATCAGATCATTTTTTCAAGACATGGACACCCTTCACCGATTTCTTACAAGGATAGTTTGGCGTAACACAACTTTGGATTTAAATCTAACTATGGGTTGGGTGAGGTGGGTGGGGAGGGACGAGAGGCAGGTATATCACCACTTTTCTTTCTCTTTTTCCTTTTTTTTTTTTTTTCTATTCCTCTCTTCTTTCTTACTTTTACCCACTCTTTAGCTACACTACTTTGGTAGTCTAGAGAGTCCTATCTTTGCACATCTCACACCTTCTCTTTCTTGTTCTTTATCTTCTAATTCAAAGCTAAAAAGTCAAAATTGAAGCCGTGCTATATTTTTAAATGCCGTTTGTTCTACTCTTGTACATTTGCTTCTAATAAATAAAAAGATATTTAAAAAAAATAAAAGAATGTTATTTGTGAAATAAAATCGAGTGGAATATGAAATAATGAAAAGAAGTTGTTCTGGTAAACATAGCGTGCTTCACATCTCTATGAGAATATCCCAAACTACTGACACTTCACCAAGTACTCTGAAGTACTGTTGTTTCTTGAGAACAAAAGCTAATTTATGCACAGAACGTTCCTTCAAATGGCAGTATGATCATGAAATAATCTCTTTGCTGTGTGGGCAAAGGCACAAGTATTAGACGGAACATTAAGGAGTAGTTTAGGACCTTTCCCAATAGCCAGCCGCTCCAGCAGTGCTGCTCCAACGAGGTGTTCAAACCCCTGGACTGGTATTGAAAACCCGCACCTTTGGATTCGAGAGACCAAAGTAATACTGACTGAGACACAGCCATTTAATGGGATAAGAAGAGTTCAAGGTGAACAAATCTGTTTAGCAGCACCATATTTTGAGGGGGATACACAGTCTGCGGTGGAGTGGAATCACATACATATTTCCGAGTGGATTTGCATTGTCACCATTGTGGATGTGTGATTGCTCCAGTCACAGCAACACTGAATGGGAGAAATCGGCACTGTAGCACAGTGGTAGAGTTGTTGCCTTACAGCGCTTGCAGCGCCGGAGACCCGGGTTCGATCCCAACTACGGGTGCTGCCTGTACAGAGTTTGTTCTTTCTCCCCGTGACCGCATTGGTTTTCTCCGAGATCTTCGGTTTTCTCCCACACTCCAAAGACGCACAGGTTTGGAGGCTTGGTATAAATGTAAGTTGTCCCTAGTGTGTGTAGGATAGTGTTAATGTGCGGGGATCGGGAGTCGGTGTGGACTGAGTGGGCCGAAGAGCCTGTTTACGCGCTGTATCTCTAAACTAAACTAATTTGAATTTAGCTTTGTGTAGGCGTCCATTTTCAAATGTACTAATGCTTCTCCTTCTCTATTGCTAACTGGCTGGAAAACGTTCACCTCTACCCACACATCGAAGTTTGAAAACTGGCCCAGATTATAGAGTAAGAACCAAAGCAAAATGAGAGTCGAGAGTCAAGGGCAAGGGTATTGAATTCTCATATGCACCAGGAGTGGAACAATGCAATTCTTCAATGCTGCAACTTTACAGGCACGTTAACACAACATATAAATAAACCAGGTAATAATAGTGTAAACTGATATCCCAAACATTTTCCATATTAGGTTATTGCTCAGGTAGGGGTATGATTAGGATTGTACAGTGCAGTGTTAGAGTAGGGTTGCCAACTGTCCCGTATTAGCCGGGACATCCTGTATATTGGGCTCATTTTGTTTGTCCCGTACGGGACGGCCCTTGTCCCGTATTTGACTGCTACTAGTCGGGTCGAGGGGACTGTTGGGTCGTAGCTCCGCGTCCGGCCCCCGCGTCACTCGTCCCGATGTAGTGCAGCCCATAGAGTGCAGCAGCAGCAGCAGCAGTGCCTCGCCCGTGGCCCCGTCGGTCAGCAGCCTGGCCAGCTGTCCGACCTTCGGACCTTCTCTTACCGCCGACACCACCACCACCCCTCCTTCTCATGGCCGATCATCGGTTCATGAGTTGGATGGGGTGCCGGACTTTGAGCGCAAAGTCGTGCGGGCCAAAACTCCTCAGCTGGCCCGACAGCTGGGCTTTGTGTGCAGTCCAGCACCCGGGGCCAACTCGTCATTCACCCAGTCACGGCCGAGTCGGTCAACGAATTGCTGTCGGGAATTTGTCCCCCATTTTGACCTTTTGGCCCTTACTTGGGAGGGAGAAAATTGACAACTCTATTCAAGTGTCAGATGGTTGATGGGAAGATGCTGTTCTTGAACCAGGAGGATCACGGTTCTCAGACCCCTGAGAAGCTGAGTACCAGCGAGATGAGAGTATGGCCAGGGTGGTGTGGGTCTCTGATGATAGTAGCTGCTATTTGGAGGCAGCATTTCCTGTAGAACCTTATGACCTTATGACCGTATGATCCCTTTGATGGTGGGATGTGAAGGACATGTCTATATCCAGCACTTTCTGCAGCCTCCTTCAGTCTTGGGCATTTGAGTTACAGAAACAAGTCATGGTGCTGCCAGTTAACGTGTCAGGAGGCTCTCTACCACACACCTGCAGATGGTCAATGGAATATTCGGCAACATGCCGTATCTCCTCAAATTTATGGCGAAGAGGAGCTGTTTAGTTTAGTTTTAGTTTTAGAAATACAGCGCGGAAACAGGCCCTAACGGCCCAGTGAGTCCTCGCCAACCAGCGATCCCCGCACGTTAACTGTCCTACACACACTAGGGACAATTTACATTTATACCAAGCCAATTATGACCTTATGATCCCTTTGATGTGTACGTCCTACCAAGAAGGAAACCAAAGATCTCGGAGAAATCCCACGCGGTCATGGGGGGGACGTACTAAACTCCGTACAGACAGCACCCGTAGTCGGGATCGAACCTGGGTCTCTGGCGCCTCAAACGCTGTAAGGCAGAAACTCTACCGCTGCGCCACCTCGTCGCGTTTGTGTGGTTCAGCAGGTTGCACAGAAGTAGGTTGACAGGTTGAATAAAGGCTGATGATCTTGTCTCCCAAGCGATTGATGCCTCCGATTGTGCAGTTGCACACACTCAGTTATCCTGAGCATGGATTGCTGTGACTTATGCCCCTGTCCCACTTAGGAAACCTGAACGGAAACCTCTGGAGACTTTGCGCCCCACCCAAGGTTTCCGTGCAGTTCCTGGAGGTTTTTGTCAATCTCCCTACCTGCTTCCACTACCTGCAACCTCCGGCAACCACCTGCAACCTCCGGGAACCGCACGGAAACCTTGGGTGGGGCGCAAAGTCTCCAGAGGTTTCCGTTCAGGTTTCCTACGTGGGACAGGGGCATAACGTTAACTCCCAAGTACAGCCTCTCGCTCAACCGCAGGGAATCACACAGGGTAGATCATAACTACGGGTAAATGTGAAGTCAAGCTCAGGAAGCCATTTTGAGATCCTATAAACTTTTAAAACAAGTCAAGTCAAGAGAGTTTATTGTCATATGTCCCAGATAGGACAATGAAATTCTTGCTTTGCATCAGCACAACGGAATATATTAGGCACGAATACAGAACATATCGTATCATATCAGTGAGTCCATATACTATTATATAAATATATACACACATCAATAAATAAGCAGATAAAGTGCAAATAAACAGATAATGGTCTATTAGTGTTCAGAGATTTGTTTCAGTTGAGTTTAATAGCCTGATGGCTGTGGGGAAGTAGCTATTTCTGAACCTGGGCGTTGCAGTCTTCAGACCCCTGTACGTTCTACAGGAGATGAGTGAGTGGCCAGGATGGTATGGGTCCTTGATGATACTGCCAGCCTTTTTGAGGCAGCGACTGCGATAGATCCCCTCGATGGTAGGGAGGTCAGAGCCGATGATGGACTGGGCAGTGTTTACTACTTTTTGTAGTTTTTTCTCCTCCTGGGCGCTCAAGTTACCGAATCAAGCCACGATGCAACCGGTCAGCATGCTGTGCACCTGTAGAAGTTAGAGAGAGCCCTCCTTGACAAACCGACTCTCCGTAGCCCTCTCAGCAAGTAGAGGCGCTGATGTGCTTTCTTGATAATTGCATCATTGTTCTCGGACCAGGAGAGATCTTCAGAAATGTGCACACCCAGGAATTTGAAGCTCTTGACCCTCTCCACCATCGACCCATTGATATAAACGGGACTGTGGATCCCCATCCTACCCCTTCCAAAGTCCACAATCAGTTCCTTGGTTTTGTTGGTGTTGAGGGCCAGGTTATTGTGCTGGCACCATTTAGTCAGTCGGTCAATCTCACTTCTATACTCTGACTTGTCCCCATCAGTGATACGTCCCACAACAGTGGTGTCGTCAGCGAACTTGATGATGGAGTTCGCACTATGACCGTCTACGCAGCCATGAGTATAGAGTGAGTACAGCAGGGGTCTGAGCACGCAGCCTTGAGGTGCTCCCGTGCTGATTGTTATCGAGGCCATCCAGTATTGTTTTAAACATTCAGGGAAAGTTGATGCTCTTGGCTACACTCTTGAAACATTTAGAATATACTGTCAGGAAAGCAGAACTCTGTCTGTGTGTAATCATGGGCAGTTACTAGGCTTTTGCCATTGTTATTGGTTTATTGTGGTTTATTAGTCAAGTTCAATAGTGCTTTATTTGTCACATGTGCAACTGCCCAGAGCAATTCATGTTGCATGTACTACACATGCAGGCACCGCCATTTTAGGCGCCATTATTCAAAGTCTAAAGTCCGGTCGGCCTGTGTGCTTGATGTACTGGAGCAATCCCCGTGAATCGATTCCTCTCCTCTCCTCGCCCGGCCATCTTTGTGTACCAGGGGCACCTCCTGCAACTAACCTGGAGGCTGAAGGGTCTCAACCCGAAACGTCACGTATTCCTTCGCTCCATAGATGCTGCCTCACCCGCTGAGTTTCTCCAGCATTTTTGTCTACCTTCGATTTTTCCAGCATCTGCAGTTCCTTCTTAAACCTTTAGGAAGGAGGTGAGTTTGGAAATTTCTTTAGTCAGAGGGAGGTGAATCTGTGGAATTCCTTGCCGCAGAAGGCTGTGGAGGCCAAGTCAATGGATATTTTTCAGGCAGCGATAGTTAGTTTCTTGATTAGTACAGGTGTCAGAGCTTATGGGGAGAAGGCAGAAGAATGGGGTTAGGAGGGAGAGGTAGATCAGCCATGATTGAGTGGCAGAGTAGACTTGATGGGCCGAATGGCCTAAATCTACTCCTATTCCTTATGGCCCTATGGTCCTTATTACCTCCAGCATGCAGGCCTAGCCCCAAAACAAGTGGAAAGCCGTGCCAGGGACAGGACTGGCTGGAGCACAACCACTAGGAAGGCAGTCGGCAGTATGGAAGGCAATCGCTGAAGCCGACAGGTTAGTGTCAGAGACAAGAGGAAGGCTGCAACCTTAAATCCCCACAGCAGCCGTCATGTGCTCCCACTGCCCCCGCGTGTGTGACTCGCGCATCCGACCCGTGAGCCACACTCCAACCCACAAGACGTGAGACTGCACGACCATGCTATAGACATCTATGACCAGACACCAGCGTTTCCCTTTTAATTACTTTAGATACCATTCTACCTAAGGCCCTGACCCACTTTCTCGAGTTACTCACGAACTCTCCCGACTTACCTGATGCCCCGAGTTCCTAAGGCTGGATTTACGAGCCGCTACGAAACATCTACAGACTCCTACGGGCTCGCTACCGACATTCCTCAACATTCCCCGAGTTTGAATCAAGGGGAAATATTTAAAGCTGAGTCTCACGTTGCGAGTTGACACAAGAGGTACCCCGAGTGAAAGACTCGTGGTTGTGTACGAGATTGCAAGTGTATGATCAAGAGTTTAACCGAGTTCCCACGGGTATGACAAGTTTGCCGTTTACTTGTCATTTCTGCGATGTTCCAAGCTCGTCTCCCGAGTTACTCTTGAGCCAATCCTGATTGAAGGTCTGTTAAATAAGCAACAGTGTTATGTTTTAATAAGCAACAGTGTTAAAGGAGACCTCCCCATCCTGTGGCTTTGTTTTAAAGATAGAATTCAGCGTGGCCGCATCTATTGATGTGACCTACAAAGGGAAAATGCTCACACATCCAGTGCCAGAGCAGTTATACTTATGATTTGTTTAGAACACACAGGTTTGATATGTTTTAATTGAATTTACTGCCATGACTACACACTGCGGGGAGACGGGAGATTAAATCTTTGAATGTGGACGGATGTGCACATCAGATTGTTGTGAGACGGAGCTCAGGGTTCGCCTCCTGAGCTGCTTTGGTGCCCAGGCGTGAGTTGAGGTGGAGAGAGGTTGGGGGGGGGGGGGGGTGTCATTAATCTGTCTGGGGTGACATGGCTCTTGGGTTAGGCTGGGATCATTCTCTGCGGGGTGATCTTAGTGCGGGAGACAAGTGTAGGAGAGGTGTACTGACTGTGTGGGCAGAACTTTGGAAGTGATTGCCCACCAGTCTCAAAAGCCGCTGTGTCTCCCTGTCCCTGGGATAGCAGGGGGCGATCAAACAGCACAATACCCCCCTCCCCCTCCACGCCAACACGAAGGGCAACGATCCCAAGGCTTTAGCGTCAGGAACAGCGGGCAGGCGACAATCACCTGCCATAACGCGAGAGAGATCATGCACTGTTGTAGGTCTCCTTTGCACGTCGGTGTTTCTGTCTTTCTCCACTCATTGTTGGCCCTATCTGTCACCACCCCCACCTACACCCCTCTGCTTCCCGGCCATGTGTGTGACCCCTTCCCTCCCCTCTCCAGCTCCCCGCCCATTGCACCGGCGCGGGGGCTTTGCACTGTCTTCACGTCGGCGATGCCAGCAGGTCAGTGCCAGTCGCAGTCGCTCCCTTCAGTTTCCCAGGGGGTCGGGACGGGACTGGAGTTGGGAGGGAAAGGTGGTGGTGGGGGGGGGGGGGGGGGGGGGTAGGTTAGGTGAGCAGGAGAGAGTGGGGTTGTTTGCAGTTTGCAGAACCCAGAGACCCACAGCCAACAACAAATCCAGCCCAGCCCAGCCCCGCTCCAACTCCAGAGGAACCAGCTCCCCAATGGGCCGCTACGGAGACAAGTGGCAGTTCGCCCACAGCCCGAGCTGGTGCACCTGGGGGTCGGTGTCCGTTGGTCCTGACATCTCCGGCCACCCCCCTGGACAGGAGCTGAGACTGGGAACAGTACCGCCCTTGCCCCCTTCCTCTGCAACTGCAAACATCCCCACTCTACTGCTCACCTAACCCACCCATCTCCCCCCTCCCACCTTTCCCTCCCAACTCCAGTCCCGTCCCGACCCCCTGGGAAACTGAAGGGAGCGACTTCCCCGGGGCGACTGGCACTGACCTGCTGGCATCGCCGTCGTGAAGACAGTGCAAAGCCCCCGCGCCGGTGCAATGGGCGGGGAGCTGGAGAGGGGGTGGGAAGGGGTCACACACATGGCCGGGAAGCAGAGGGGTGTAGGTGGGGGTGGTGACAGATTGGGCCAACAATGAGCGGAGAAAGACAGAAACATCTACGTGCAAAGGAGACCTACAACAGTGCATGATCTATCTCGCGTTATGGCAGGTGATTGTCGCTGGGAAACTGAAGGGAGCCACAATCTGCTGCTGCCTGCCCGCTGAGTGAAAGAGTTCCCACGGTAGACTCACGATACACTAAGGTAAACGCACGGGTCACTACATTCTTACAACGAGTTAAAATGTTTCAATTCTTAACCACAAGAGTAAAATTGACTCATGGAAAATTTTAAACATGTTTGACAAGTTTCACGAGTACCTGCCGTTAGCGCCACAAGTCTCTAAGTTGCGTCCACGAGTTCCGTACGTTAATCGTACGTTATTACCATGAGTTTTAACTCGGGATACCTCTTGTGTCAACTCGCAACGTGAGACTCAGCTATTAATATTCTTATGTCTCATTATCCAGTTTCTTTCATTTTGTTCCATATTTGGTGTTCGTTGGTAATATCCTCCAACTCTGCCAAAGCTTTCAAACCTGAAATATTTAACAACAGACACAAAATGTTGGAGTAACTCAGCGGGACAGGCGACATCTCTGGAGAGAAGGGATGGGTGGCGTTTCGGGGCAAGACTCATCTTCAGACTGAACGTCAGGGAAAAGGAATAGATGGTGATATAGAGAGATATAGAACAAATGAATGAAAGATATGCGAAAAAAGTAAGTTGGCGAGTATTTTCTTTATTTCTTTGTTATTTCAGATGTCCTTGCATATCTTTGCTTAGTTTCTGCCATTATGTTCCATACTCTACTGCAGCCTATCCCAATATTATTTCTTATAGTATCTATCACCAATGTTAGTTTACCTGACTCAGTCAGTTAGGTTCTGGTTTTTAAACGTGGGTTTTATATATGCTTGCTTGGGCAGAATCACAACAATGCCTTACAATTCATTACAGAACCAACGTTAAACAAGATACTGTAGCTGCCAGTACTTCGTCATTACCCACGTATGTATTGTCCACTTAGCCCAAGGTGCTGGCAGCGTTAAGCTTCTCAAGTATATCTGATACATCTACAGACTGAGTTGACTGTAGAAAATATAAGATAATGTTCTACCCATTGAGGAATAGATTGGGTAGATGCACAGAGTCTCTTGCCAAGAGTAGGTGAAACGAGGACCAGAGGACATAGGTTTAAGTTGAAGGGGAAAAGATTTAATAGGAATCCGAGGGGTAACTTTTTCACACAAAGGGTGGGGGGGTGTATTGAATGATCTGCCAGAGGAGGCAATTGAGACAGGGACTATCCCAACATTTAATTGTAATTGTGATTGTAATTTATTTATTAGGCAAGTATGTAAACATACAAGGAATTTGATTTGCCAACAGTCATACAAAAAAGCAACAAGATAACATAACCACATAAAAATCAAACATAGACTTAAACAGCCACCACAATGGCGTGTGAGAATCCCCAGGACACACAGCATAAGTGGAGACCGACAGCCATCAGTTCAATGTCCGCGCCCCACACACGCTCCTTCACTGTGATGTGACCAGAGTTGTACCGACCGCTGTCACTCTCTCTGCAGTCGCTATCCGCCCGAACAGTCAGAAAGCCGCCCACTCTTGCACTAAACTCCAGGATGTCCTCATGGAATCATGTCCCCGCAAAACACCAAGATCACTGCACTCACGGCTGCAAAAACACACAGCAGGTTGGGCAGGTTGGGGAACTTCATTGAAACATACAGAATAGTGAAAGGCTTGCATAGAGTTAAAGGGGAGAGGATGTTTCCACTAGTGGGAGAGTCTAGGACTAGAGGGTTTTTTTTATTTAAAATTCATATGAAAATAATCTTTTTCTCCACAACACTTTTGCTTTTCTCATGCAACTGTTGAGTTGAATGTTGCAGTAGTATCATGCAGGAAGGAACTGCAGATGCTGGTTTAAACCAAAGATAGACACAAAATGTTCTTCCTTCCCTTCAGAGATGTTGCCTGTCCCACTGAGCTACTCCAGCATTTTGTGTCTATCTGCTCTTGCAGTGGTCTTGTTTGTTTTATTGGTTATGCACAAAATAAGCTCATTTATGCAAATCGGGCTCATATTTCATGTTCACAAGTTATAGAATTAGGTCATTCTGTCCATCACAGGGGAGAGATAAGACTTTGCCTTCCATCACAGTGAGGAGGAGATTCACTGTGATGGATGTTCGTGTAAATTGTGTTGTGTCTTGGTTCTTTGACAGATGGCGCAATGGGCTAAGTGTTCGGCTGGCGACCGGAAGGTAGCCGGTTCGAATCCCGCTTGGAGTGCATACTGTCGTTGTGTCCTTGGGCAAGACACTTCACCCACCTTTGCCTGCGTGTGAATGTGTGTGTGAATGACTGGTGGTGGTCGGAGGGGCCGTAGGCGCAGATTAGCAGCCACGCTTCCGTCAGTCTGCCCCAGGGCAGCTGTGGCTACAGAAGTAGCTCACCACCACCGAGTGTGACTGAGGAATGAATGAGTATTATGATGTAAAGCACCTTGAGTATCTAGAAAGGCGCTATATAAATCCCATCCATTATTATTATTATTATTCATTGTGTTGGTGTGTGTCTTGGTTCTCTTTTCTTGTATGGCTGCAGAAACCAAATTCCGTTTGAACCTCATATAAATGGTATTGTATTGTATCAAGTCTACTCGGCCATTCAATCATGGCTGATCTCTGCCTCCTAATCCCATTCTCCTGCCTTCTCTCCATTACCCTTGACACCCGTTCCAATCAAGACCTATCTCTGCCTTCAAAATATCTTCTTGACGGCCTGCACAGCCCTCTGTGGCAATGCGTTCCACAGATTAACTATCCTCTGACTAAAGACGTTCCTCGTCACCGATTTAAAAGAGCACCCTTTAAGGCGCTTTCCAGTTCATTTGTCTACTTGAGCCTTTTACTACAAATGAAAATATGCCAATAACCAGTTTTGTCATGTTTAATTTTACTTAGCACTTAATGATGGAGTGTTCTAACCATGGGCTGTCTGCAGTGCTTACCCTCGGCTGTTTTTAATAACTGGGAAACTTCAACAATATGGTGTTTTGTTTCTTTAGGAAAGTACAGGACTAGAAAACAGCACTGTGCCAGTGTTGGAATCGTTAAGTGAAAAATATCATTTCTCCTCCATCACCCATCCTCTCAAATTCTCAGCATATGCAGATTCATATTTGATACATCCTTAAAAGTTTTACTGATGGATTTTTATACCCAGTATCCATAGTATAGGCATCAAGCAACTCTGTCCTTCATTAGAAGGATATTACATGTGATTGCTGAGGCGAGCCGGTGTAGGCAAGTTGGGCCGAAGGGCCTGTTTCCACACTGTATCTCATGGGCCTGTCCCACTTAGGCGATGTTTTCGGCAACTACCGGCGACTGTCATAGTCGTGGCAGGTTGCCGAATAAACGCCGATTGGACCCCCCCCCTACGCCAAGTCTACCATCTAGTCGACGTCAAGCTACGGCAAGTTACCGCCAACCAGTGACCCATTAGGACGTCCACCTACGACCACACCTATGACAACCTACAAGGTACGACCCTGTCGGCGACAATTGAAGACAACTTAAGACAATTCAGTCGCCGGTACCTGTCGCCGGTTGACGTAGGTAGTCGCCAATGGAATTCACCGAAGTCAGCACCAGCGCAACTTACGTCATCCTGGTGACAACCTTCGACAGCACCGACGTCAGGAGAAGTCAAGCTATGCTCATTGTCGCCGAAACCAACTGTCGCCGAAAAGTTTTGAACATTTCAAAATCCAGCGGCGACCAAAAAAACATTAAGATTCTCTGGGCGACTGAGGAGACGACTCACGACCATACAGGCGATGCCCCGGCAACCATGTGGTGACAACCTAGTCACCTGTAGTTGCCTAAAAAATTGCCTAAGTGGGACAGGCCCTTTACTCCATGACTCTAAGCAGCATCAATGAGGCAAGCAAGGGTTGTTCTCTGGGTCAGTGGCTGAGTCATAATCTATTCAGCGAGATGTAGCAAGGGGTTGTCTGAGGCAGATTGCCAGTGTTAAAAGACATTCGGACAGGTGCATGATAGGATAGGTTAAGAGGGATATGGGCCAAACGCGCAGATGGGTCTCGTATAATTGGAGCATCTTTGGCGGCATTGGTAAGTTGGGCCAAAGGGAGGTTTCGATGCTCTGTGACTCCATTGGACACTCGGCTTTAAGTGATAATGAAGCATGCCTCACGAGTATTAGTGAAAGCCACATCTGTAGGACATCCCAGAGCTCGCACACATGATCTAGAGTTGTGGAAATGACAACTCAGTGTGAATTGCAGTTAGAAGCCACTATGTACATAGTGTATACGATGTACACAATCTACACTAGTGTATTATGTACAGTATACTGTGTACACTGTCTACACTAGTGTACTATGTACACTACACTGTGTACACTATCTACACTAGTGTACTATGTATACTACACTGTGTACACTGTCTACACTAGTGTACTATGTATACTACACTGTGTACACTGTCTACACTAGTGTACTATGTACACTACACTGTGTACACTGTCTACACTAGTGTACTATGTACACTACACTATGTACACTGTCTACACTAGTGTACTATGTACACTACGCTGTGTACACTGTCTACACTAGTGTACTATGTATACTACGCTGTGTACACTGTCTACACTAGTGTACTATGTACACTACACTGTGTACACTGTCTACACTAGTGTACTATGTACACTACACTGTGTACACTGTCTACACTAGTGTACTATGTACACTACACTGTGTACACTGTCTACACTAGTGTACTATGTACACTACACTGTGTACACTGTCTACACTAGTGTACTATGTACACTACACTGTGTACACTGTCTACACTAGTGTACTATGTACACTACACTGTGTACACTGTCTACACTAGTGTACTATGTACACTACGCTGTGTACACTATCTACACTAGTGTACTATGTACACTACGCTGTGTACACTGTCTACACTAGTGTACTATGTACACTACACTGTGTACACTGTCTACACTAGTGTACTATGTACACTACACTGTGTACACTGTCTACACTAGTGTACTATGTACACTACACTGTGTACACTGTCTACACTAGTGTACTATGTACACTACACTGTGTACACTATCTACCAAGATGGTGCCTGCCTGCGGCGACTTTTGCGGAGCTCCGGAACATAAAAAGCTCAACTACAACTTCCAACAACTTACCTGGTTCAGAAAAACGGCAGAAATCGGTGCTGTTTCGGACAAGCTGCTTGAGCACCTCAAGTCTCTCGCAATTTCGCGATCTCCCGCAGCTGCGGGAGCCCCGGACTTTATATTTTCCCATGCTGGCTGGAAATCACCCGACCCGACTGAGGAACCCAGGTACGGTACCTGGAGACCCCTGGATGACCCCCAGAGCCGACGGGCTGGATCTTCCAGGAACAACGCAGCTGCAGCTACCGACTTTGGGGGAACCCCCGTTCGTTACGGAGCTGGAGCTGCTGTCTGTGAGGGAATCCCCGTTCCAGCGCAGGTCCGCAGAAACAGCAGGTACAGCAAGTACAGTACATGGAAACAAAGGGGAAGCCTCCATTGTGTCCGGAAACGTGGCGGACAGGCAGGACTTCAGGTCAGAATGAAGCGCAGGGGACTTCGGCCCCCTCTCCCTACTATCCTACTGGCCAACGTACAGTCCCTTGAAAACAAAGTGGAGGACTTAAGAGCAAGGCTGATTTATCAAAGGGAGCTGAGGGAATGCTCTGTGTTCTGTTTCACAGAGACATGGCTCACCCCCAGACTCCCCAGACTCAGCAGAGGATCAACTCCAGGACTGTTTGGAGTCTGTAGACTGGGCAATGTTCAAGGACTCGGCAACGGACTTGAACGAATACGCCACAGTCGTTACAGACTTCATAAAGAAATGTGTGGAGGACTGCATCCCTACAAAAAACTTCCGAGTGTTTCCCAATCAGAAACCTTGGATGAACTTTGAGATCCGCACTCTTCTGAAGTCCAGACACAGGGCATTCACTTCCGATGACACAGGGGTCTACATGAAGTCCAGATACAACCTTGGTAAGGCCATCAAAAAGGCCAAAAGGGACTTATGCTCCAAACTGGAGGATGTTCGGCAGCTGCGGCGGGGCCTGAATGCAATCACCTCCTACAAGGCGCAGCTCGAATGTCGGCGAAACATCACTCCCTGACGAGCTCAATGTGTTTTACGCACGCTTTGATAGGGAGAATACTGATGTGCCTTCCCGACCCCCCATTCGCTGTGATGATATTTCAGCCTCAGTCACAGAGGCCGACGTCAGGAAATCCTTCAGAGCGGTGAAACCCCGAAAAGCATCTGGTCCTGATGGTATACCCGGTCGTGTTCTAAAAACCTGTGCGGACCAACTGGCGGGAGTTTTTACGGACATTTTCAACCTGAGGTCTGAGGTCCCCACCTGCTTTAAAAGGGCATCAATTAGGGCAGTGCCCAAGAAGAGTAAGGTGACGTGCCTCAATGACTATCGACCAGTGGCACTAACGCCGGTGGTGATGAAGTGCTTTGAGAGGCTGATCATGGAGCAAATCAACTCCTACCTCGACAAAAACCTGGACCCACTGCAGTTCGCTTACCGCCACAACAGATCAACGGTGGATGCGATCTCGCTGGCCCTCCACTCCGTTCTGGACCACTTGGACAACAAAAACTCATATGTCAGGCTGTTATTCATAGATTACAGCTCGGCATTTAACGCAATCATCCCCTCCAAGCTGGTTACCAAACTCGCAGAACTGGGTCTCTGCGCATCCCTCTGCAATTGGATCCTCGACTTCCTCATTCACAGACCACAGTCTGTTCATATTGGTGGAAATGTGGCAGCCTCGATAACAATCAGCACGGGAGCACCTCAAGGCTGCGTGCTCAGCCCCCTGCTGTACTTACTCTATACTCATGACTGCGTAGCCAGTCACAGTGCGAAGTCCATCATCAAGTTCGCTGACGACACCACTGTTGTGGAGCGTATCACTGATGGGGATGAGTCAGAATATAGAAGAGAGTTCGAGCAACTGTCCACATGGTGCCAGCACAATAACCTGGCCCTCAACACCAGCAAAACCAAGGAACTGATTGTGGACTTTGGAAGGAGTAGGAGGGGGACCCACAGCCCCATTTATATCAACAGGTCGATGGTTGAAAGGGTCAAGAGCTTCAAATTCCTGGGCATGCACATCTCTGAAGATCTCTCCTGGTCCGAGAACACTAACGCAATTATCAAGAAAGCTCATCAGCGCCTCCACTTCCTGAGAAGATTACGGAGAGTGAGTTTGTCAAGGAAGACTCTCTCTAACTTCTACAGGTGCACAGTAGAGAGCATGCTGAACGGTTGCATCGTGGCTTGGTTCGGCAATTTGAGCGCCCTGGAGAGGAAAAGACTACAAAAAGTAGTAAACACTGCCCAGTCCATCATCAGCTCTGACCTTCCTTCCATCGAGAGGATTTATCGCAGTCGCTGCCTCAAAAAGGCTGGCAGTATCATCAAAGACCCACACCATCCTGGCCACACACTCATCTCCCTGCTACCTTCAGGTAGAAGGTACAGGAGCCTGAAGACTGCAACAACCAGGTTCAGGAATAGCTACTTCCCCACAGCCATCAGGCTATTAAACTTGGCTCGGACAAAACTCTGATTATTAATAACCCATTTTCTGTTATTTGCACTTTATCAGTTTATTTATTCATACGTGTATATATTTATATTATAGTATATGGACACATTTATCTGTTTTGTAGTAAATGCCTACTATGTTCTGGGTGCTGAAGCAAAGCAAGAATTTCATTGTCCTATACAGGGACACATGACAATAAACTCACTTGAACTTGAAACACTAGTGTACTATGCACACTATGTACACAATGTACACTGTGTACATTTGGGTAGAAAATTGGTTTCATGGAAGGAAGCAGAGAGTGATGGTGTGAGGTTGTTTTTCAGACTGGAGGCCTGTGACTTGTGCTGTGCCTCAGGGGTCGGGTCATGTGCATGCTGGGCCCATTGGTGTTTGTCATCCATATCAATGATTTGGATGAGAATGTACAAGGCACCATTAGAAAGTTTGCAGATGACACCTAAGTGGGTGGTATTGTGGCGGCTCCCATGGGTCGGGCCATCCTAACAGTCAAACCCCTCAGCACGGGAATGGTTCAGTCCAGAGGCGGCCCTTAACCAGAGGGTTTAAAGGCAAGGGTTTGGGTGCCATCTTTCTCTCGAGGACTTCCCTACAACCTGGAAGGACATGAATAATGGTGCCTCCCGAAATACCTGGTTCCCGCTTTCATTTCGGGACCTACGCACCACATTGGTGACCCCGACGGTCCATTGTCATCATGATGGAGAAAACCGCCCATCCTACCACCTCACAGGCCGACCCGGCCCTGTCTCTGGACGCGGTCTCTGTTAAATTGCCAACCTTCTGGACAACCCGGACGCACATCTGGTTTCAGCAGGCGGAGGCCCAATTCAACCTGCGGGGCATCACAGTCGATGCCACCCGTTTCTATTACCCGGTGGAGGCCCTCGACCAGGACATGGTTGAAGAGGTCACAGACTTCCTCGCATCCCCCCTGGCCACCGAGAAGTACCTCAACCGCGCTCAGACCAAATACAGCGCATTCGATCGCGAGCTCCTGGCTCTGTACCTGGCAGTGCGCCACTTCCATTAATTCCTGGAGGGCCGCCTGTTCACCGCCTACACAGACCACAAGCCGCCTACTTTCGCCCTGGCGAAGGTTTCTGACCCCTGGTCCGCACGACAGCAGCGGCAATTGGCCTACATTTCTGAATACACCACATCCATCCGCTATGTCGAGGGGAAAGAGAACCGGGTGGCCGACGCATTGTCCCGCCCCGCTATCGGCGCCGTGTTCGAGGTGGCGCCCGGAATTGACTATTCTGCCCTGGCGGAGGCGCAGCTCACGGACGGTGAGATGCCCCCCTACCGGACTGCCATCTCCGGCCTTCGCCTCGAGGATGTCCCTCTCGGTCCTGGAGGGGCGACGATCCTGTGCGATGTGTCGTCCGGTCAGCCGCGCCCCATTGTCCCTGCCGCCTGGCGCTGGAGGGTTTTCGAGGTTATCCACGGGCTGTCTCACCCATCAATCCGGGTGGCGACGGCACTAGTGGCCGCTCGTTTCATGTGGCACGGTCTGCGCAAGCAGCTTGGCCACTGGGCTCGCACCTGCATTCTGTGCCAGACGGCGAAGGTCCAGCGCCTTGTCCGTGCGCCCCTCCGGGAGTTCGGTCTACCTCACCGGCGATTCGACCATCTCCACGTGGACATTGTGGGGCCTCTTCCACCGTCCCGGGGCATCACCCACCTCCTCACGATGGTGGACCGCTTCACGCGGTGGCCGGAGGCCATACCCTTGGCCAACACGTCAACGGCTTTGTGCGTTGTCCGCGCACTGGATTGCTCACTTTCGGGTGCCAGCGCACATCTCCTCAGACCGGGGGCCACAGTTCACCTCTGAGCTGTGGTCGGCCATGGCTCGCTTGCTGGGGGTGCGGCTGCACCACACCATGGCTTATCACCCGCAAGCTAACAAACTGGTGGAGAGGTTCCACCGGCAGCTCAAGGCAGCGCTGAAAGCGCGACTCTCCGGCCCGGACTGGATGGACGAGTTTTTGTGGGTCATGTTGGGCATCCGGACCGCTCCCAAAGAGGACTTGGCCGCATCATCGTGGAGCTCGTGTACGGGTCGCCACTCACGGTGCCCGGGGAGTTCGTGCCGTCGGCGCCGGGGCAGCAGGGAACGCCCTCATCCATCTTAAAGCGCCTTTGCGAGCAAGTTGGCAGGCTCGCACCCGTCCCGACGTCCCACCATGGGACATTTCGCCCGCATGTGCCAACAGCCCTCCTGGACTGCCCCTACGTTTTCCTGAGCCGTGATGCCCGCTGGACGCCACTCCAGAGGCCGTACGAGGGCCCGTTCCGGGTGCTGGAACACGGGCAGACGACCTTTGTGCTGGACATGGGGGGGCCGGCTGGAAGCCGTTTCGATTGACCGGTTGAAGCCGGCACACCTGGACATTGACCAGCCATTGGGCTGGTTGCCCAACCTTGGCCTCGAGGATGCCCCCCCCATGGGTGGGGGGGTCCTGTGGCGGCTCCCAAGGGTCGGGCCATCCATACTGTCAAACCCCTCGGCACAGGAATGGTTCAGTCCAGAGGCGGCCCTTAACCAGAGGGTTTAAAGGCAAGGGTTTGGGTGCCATCTTTTTCTCAATAGTCAATAGTCAATAGTCAATTTAATTGTCATTTAGACCCCTTGAGGTCCAAACGAAATGCCGTTTCTGCAGCCATACATTACAAACAAATAGACCCCAGACACAACATCATTTACATTTTACATAAACATCCATCACATCGCTGTGATGGAAGGCCAAAAAATAACTTATCTCTCCACTGCACTCTCCCCCCCCCCCGATGTCAGAGTCAAAGTCAAAGCCCCCGGCTGGCGATGGCGATTGTCCCGCGGCCATTAAAGCCACGCCGGGTGATGCGAGGTCGCACACCGGGTCTTGGTGTTAGAGCCCCCGGCGTGCGCTCGCAGAGTCCCGCGGCCATTCCAAGCCGCGCGGGGCGGTGATGTTAGGCCCCGCTCCAGGAGCTCTTCGACCCCGCCACTCGGGCGGGAGAAGTCGCCGTTGCAGGGGCCCAGAAAGGCGGTCTCCCTCCAGGGATCCGCAGGCTCCCGGTGCCGACGTCCGCAGACCCGCAGTAGCAGCCTCCTAATCTCCGGAGGTCGGGCCGCAGCAGCAGCAGCAGCAGCAGCAGCAGCGCTCCTCCACCGCTCCACCCGCTCCGGACTCGGCCAGCTCCACGACGGTGACGGTGAGTCGTCGGCACCAGAGTCCCCGGTCTTCTTCTGTTGGAGGCCGCACCTCCTTGCAGCCCCAACGACAACGGAGACCGACAAGAAAAGGTCGGGTCTCCCGTGCAGGGAGAGATTTAAAAGTTGCTGCCTTCCTCCCCTCCCACCCCACCCCTACCCCCCCCCCCCACACACACACCCCAACATAAAATAACAAAAACTACATAGAAACATAGACAAAAAATAATAAAAACGCGAACGGGCTGCAGAGGCCGCTGCTGACCTGAGTCGCGCCGCCTACCGCCTTCCCTCAATGTTGCATGGACATTTTCTCGTGGACTTCCCTACAACCTGGAAGGACATAAATAAAGGTGCCTCCCGAAATACCTGGCTCCTCGCTTTCATTTCGGGACCTACGCACCACAGTATTGTAGATAGTGAAGATGGTTGTCAAAAATTGCAGCAGGATCTTGCTCGGTTTGGCAGGTGGGCTGAGGAATGGTCGATGGATTTTAATACAGAGATATGTGATGTGTTGCTTTTGGAAGCACTAACATGGGCAGACTCTACACAGTGAACGGTGGGGCTCTAGGGAGTGTTGTAGAGCAGAGGGATCTAGGAGTCCAGGAACATAGTTCATTGAAAGGTAGATATGGTGGTCAGAAAGGCCTTTGGCACATTGGCTTTCATCAGTCAGAGCATTGAGTTGGGAGGTCATGTTGCAGTTGTACAAGATGTTGGTGAGGCTGCATTTAGAGTATTGTGCTCAGTACTGGGCACCACGTTATAAGAAAGATGTTGTCAAGCTGGAAAGGGTGCAGAGAAGATTTATGAGGATGTTGCCTGGATTTGAGGGCCTGAGCTATAGGGAGAGGTTGAGTAGGCTGGGACTCTATTCCTTGGAGCACAGGAGGATGAGGGATGATCTTATAGAGGTGTACCAAATCATGAGAGGAATGGATCGGGTATGCGCACAGAGTCACTTGCCCAGAGGAGGAGAATTGAGAACCAGAGGACATAGGTTTAAGGTGAGGGGAGAAAGATTTAACAAGAACCTGAGGGGTAACCTTTTCACGCAAAGGCTGGTAGGTGTATGGAGCAAGGTTGTTGAGGCTGGTATTATTGCAATGTTTAAGAAAGGTGCATGGATAGGACAGGTTTAGAGGGATATGGACCAAATGTGGGCAGGTGGGACTAATGTAGATTGGACATGTTGGCTGGTGTGGGTAGATTGTGCTGAAGGGCCTGTTTCCGCCTTGTAAGACTCTATGACTATGATTCTATTTAGTTCCCCATGTCCAGATATGTGGCATTTCTAGCTACTCCCTGATTTTCTCTTGGGATTGATTTTTTTCATATATACGAAACTGAGTTGCATAACGTACAAAAATGTGGTGCCATGCAATCCGATTATAGCTTTAATTTTCATTGTAATTGTAGTTTCAGAGATACAGCGTGGAAGCAGGCTCTTCGGCCCACCAGGTCCACACCGACCAGCTGTCCCCACACACTAACACTATCCTACACACACTAGGGACAATTTAACCAAGCCAATTTACCTACAAACCTGTACGTCTTTGGAGTGTGGGAGAAAACCGAAGATCTCGGTGAAAACCCACGTGGTCACGGCGAGAACAAACATACACTGTACAGACAGTACCCGTAGTCGGGATCAAACCCAGGTCTACAGCGCTGCAAGTGCATGAGGCAGCAACTCTACCATGCCGCCCAGCGTCCTGTGTCCTGCAGAGTTATCTCTTAAGCTTTTAAATGCAGTGATATGACATACAGTATGTGAGGACGTGTGATTCACTCTTTGGTCTCCTTTTGTAACTGTGCTGCTCAGTCAATGCTAACAAATTGGTGAACTCACAATGACTTAATTCAAATAAACTTGAATCTTCACACATTTCTCTGCATCAAATTTATATTTTTCATAACCTTTTGTGGGAACAAAATCATCTCTTCCAATCTAAACTTCTAAAATGTTGCATGGACATTTTCGAATACAATTGGCTTGCTAAAGTATTGACTATTTATCTAGGTTTCTATTCTGGTACTCGTTTTATTGAAATGCATGTCTTGAACTTCTTATGATGTTTTTGTTACCTTGCTGAGAAAATCCGTCTTCTCATTAGCATGTATTTGTGTGTTGTGTGACATTTCCCTCAAGAGGATTGTGCGCATGCATTAATATGACATGCTGTGCTTGACATTTGTCTTCAATCAACATGGTAATGCTGCATCATTAAGCCAAGGGTTGTTCTTTGATGAATTATTGCGAGATGCCATTATCAGACCAGATTCTACAGAGGGTACAATTAAAGATGATAGGATAAGCACGCACGGATCGATTACAGTCGAACCCATTAAATCTACAGCCTTCTTCTTAACTTAGAAACTTTCATTTCAACCAAGATGAATTGCAGAAGAGTATGGTTTGAGCCTAGTTCTTTTTTTCCACAGGAGCATTGAGTTTACGATAAATCTTAAAGTGATATATATATACCCCTCTATTTGAATCAATGACTGCTCTCCTCAGCCCGTTCACCTGCCATTATTTACAACGGTACCACAAACAAGATAAAGAGCAGACAGCCATTTTCTTCCAGATTTCCACTTGTCCCATTCTGTGCAGAATGGTGATCTAACATATAGATGAAATATTCCCAGCCTTTTCCATTAAATCTGTGTATTACTGGCCAATTACTTAGCTGAAGATAGACCCCAGGTCCGAATCGTCACCCATTCCTTCTCTCCAGAGATGCTGCCTGTCCCACTGAGTTACCTGAGCATTTTGTGTCTATCTTCGGTGTAAGCTGTTCCTTCCTACACAGAGAGTTAGCTACGACTGATTGGGGATAATAAGGCTGTGGGAGGGTTCTCAATTGATCTCGCTTGTTGCAAGACGTTGGAGAGACCGCATTTAGAATATTGTGTTCAGTTCTGGGCACCATGTTTTAGGAAAGATATTGTCAAGCTTGAAAGGGTTCAGAAAAGACTTACCAGGATGTTGCCAGGACTAGAGGGTGTGAGCTATAGGGAGAGGTTATGTAGGCTGGGTCTCTATTCCATGGAGCGCAGGAGGATGAGGGGAGATCTTATAGAGGGTATACAAAATCATGAGAGGAATAGATCGGGTAGATGCACAGAGTCTTTTACCGAGAGTAGGGGAATTGAAGACCAAAGGACATGGGTTTTAGGTGAAGGGGAAAAGAGGAATCCGAGGGGTAACTTTTTCACACAAAGGGTGGTGGGTGTATGGAACAAGTTGCCAGAGGAGGTATTTGAGGCTGGGACTATCCCATCGTTTAAGAAACAGTTGGATGGGTACATGGATAGGATAGGTTTGGAGGGTTATGGACTAAGCGCAGACAAGAGAGACTAGGGTACCTGGGACATTGTTGGCCGATGTGGGCGAGTTGGGCCGAAGGGCCTGTTTCCACACTGTATGACTCTATGACTCTATGTTATTTTTAAGGGAAAATCATTGTATGTTATTAGGTTGCTTTCACATTGATTTTTGCTTTAATCAACAGATCTTTCAAGCCTGACTTTATCATTGTGCGACAACATCCATACAGCATGGCAGAGAATGAGGATTTCCGTAATATTATTATAGGACTTCAGTATGGAAGTCTACCAAGTGTGAATTCACTAGAATCCATCTACAACTTCTGCGACAAGCCATGGGTGGTAAGTTCACAACTTACAAAGAGGAGAGAACAAAGTCCTTTTATTCCTTACATTTCTGCTAACATAATCCAATAGTCAGAGCATTCACTGTAGACAAATAGTGGGGATTATGCAAACTAGTTATTGGTATAAGCTGAAACCAGTCCATGCTCCTATAGTGCAATGATGTTATCTTCCTAATGTATGTGATTATTGCCAATAAATGAAATAAGGCTTTATCCAGCAAAAAGTGGAAATATAGTGCAAAGCAAAACAAAATGGAACTTGGTAGAAGGGAACTGCGATGCTCGTTTACAGCAAGTGATATCAAAGGTAAAGGCAAAAGTTCTTCTAAATATATTGATCAGGATTTTGCAATCAATGGCAAAATGATACTGCTTGACCCTCGCCTTAATCTTGTGCTGTGATTTCTGGAATCAGATGCTACCAGGTATTAGCTCTGGGAATCTAGAGCCACATCCAGCCATGGTTATATCATGGTCTGAGTCAAACACATTTTCACATGAAATAATTTTCATAAACCAGGAATTAAAAAGGACAAATTTCTATCTAAAGGTTTGAAATTTAAATTGGAACCTAAACATTAGATGAAATCACAGCTGAAATGCCATAAAGGGAAACCAATTTTGAAAAAGTTCATCAAGAAAATGGCTCCCCACATATGTTTAGAGATAGATAAGGGCCTGTCCCACTGCGGCGACCTAATTGGCGAGTTTAGAAGAGTTGGCCCTCGACTCATACTCACAGCATGGTCGACACGAGGTCCTAGGAGGTCTTTGTAACTCTCTTTCATGCTCGAGAGTGCTCCCCGCGTACTCGAGGCCTCAGCTAGGTCGCAGTGTATTTTTCAACATGCTGAAAAATGCTCGCGAGTAAAAAAAGGTCGCCATGGAAAAAATCGATATTTTTTTTACTCATAGGTTTAGTCGAAGTAGGTCGGCATGTTAGTCGTAGGTAATCGAGGGTAGTCGAAGGTAGTCGTAGATAGTCTTCAACATAGTCGAAGGGAGGTCGAAGGAGATCGAAGGAGGTCGTCTTCACTCTACTATTCGGTGTCCAATTTTCCCGAAGCTAGTCGAAGCTTGGCTTCAACATAGTTGAAGGAGGTCTTCAAAATTACACTTTTTCAAACTCTCCTAAACTCTTCTAAACTTACCAATTAGGTGGCCACAGTGGGACATACTCTATACAGCACAGAACCAGGCCCTTCAGCCCACCAATTCCGCGCCAACCAGAAATCCCTGCACACTAATGCTATCCTACACACACTAGGGATAATTTACAATTATACCAAAGCCTACAAACCTGTACGTCTTTGGAGTGTGGGAGGAAACCGGAGAAAATCCACACAGGTCACGGGGAGAAGGTACAAACTACATTCAGACAGCATCTGCACTCAGGATCGAACCTGGGTCTCTAGCGCTGTAAGGCAGCAACTCTACCGCTGTGTCACCGTGAAAATTCATTTTAGGGCCAGAGAGGCTGTCAAGTAATAATTATGATTTAGTGCAACAAAATACATCACGTTTCAGTGGGGTTTTTTACTGTGAAATTAATCCTTAGTTTGCTCACTTATAGATGGTTCACTTATTTCCACTGCTCGATTACAGGAGACCACAGCAATACACCACACTGAGTAGAATTGAACCACAAACAGCAGCTCTGTTACTAGTAGTAGCCCACCACCCCCCCCCCCCCCCCCCCCCCCCCCCCCCCCCCCCCCCCCCCCTCGGTAATGACTGGCCATGGGTGATGCATCCAAGTTTGCAGGTGATGTGTTGTCGGATGCAAGCCTGGGCGATGTCATATGGAGGACAGGCTGCTGCCCATGCAGCACGTACCCCCTCTCCACGTCGCTGATCGATCCAAAGGAACAGCAGGGCCGTTACAGTTTGGCACCAATGCCATTGCAGGAGCTGCCAGAGCGAGGTTGTAGACAACGACAAACTACCTTAGGGGCTCCGACTCCGGATTTCCTTGAGGTTTGTTTACTCCAGGAGCCTTTTCCATAACTGGATATGGCCACAAGGCAGTGGAGGTTTTAAATCAGAGTTTTCCCTCTCCTAGATGGACCACCTTCCCAGGCTGACAAGTCCCATCTGCCCGAGACTCATGGGGGCGGGAGCATCCACCTTCCCGTGCAAGTCTATAGCACCTGGCCACTGCTCTGTAATAGATTGCTGCAAAACTGCAATAGATTGCATTTTGCTTGGCAAGGTTATTAAAGGATGTGGAATATGGAAAGTCTATTTGTAATTCCCTGTTTCTGTGCTACATTATTAAACACACATGTACAGAAATGTACGATCAAATGACATATCAAGTGTTATCTGGTAACATCCAACAACTGGTGGGACTGAGAGACCAGAGCAGTATCATTCCTATTCATCTTTGTTATAACTTAGTTTCTTGATTTTGGTTTAAATCTTGAAATGTTTTAATTATAGGCAAAATATACTGATGCAATTAATAACTTTGCTGTTATTTGAGCTGAAAGCCAATCTGAAACCATGCGTGAACCAACGGAAGTTATTGTTTGAATTATAATATCAGGATGGCACCAGCTTCACAGTGTAGTACAGCAGCTGCACCACAGCTGACAGGAAGGCACTGCAATGGGTGGTGAAAACCGCCCATCACATCATCGATGCCCCGCTCCCTGCCATGGCTGTCTTTCACCGCACACGGTGTCTGAGACGGGCTGGCAAAATCATTAAGGACCCCTCACACCCCAACCATGGACTGTTTGCCCTCCTCCCATCAGGGAGGCAGTACAGGAGCCTCAGGTCTCGCACCAGCAGGCTAAGGAACAGCTTCTTCCCCAACACCATTACCCTGCTGAACTCACAGGCCCGGCGCTAGCCCCCTCCCCTTCTCATCTGTATTATTTATGGTTTATATAATTTATAGTTATGCTCTTATTCACCAGAATATAGCACATGTCAATCTTTTGCACCTTAAAAACTATCAGTATATATGTAGATGCCTATGTACATACACACCAATATATCCTCATTTGTATATACACTGTATTGTCATAATCAGCACTTTACTGCTTTGCACCGTGGTTAGATGCTAACTGCATTTTGTTGTACTGTACTTGTACTATGTGCAATGACAATAAAGTTGAATCTAAAAAAAAATCTAAAAAATAGTAAGATTAAACAAGAACTTACAAGTTTGAAGTTTGATCTTTATTTTATGAGGAGTAACGTTGAGGGATTACGTGAAGAACCCGCCAGGACGCATGCGTGTCAATCTTCAAAGCAGCGGTGTGAAATCACAGATAATAGTAAATGAACTGAACATAGTAAGATTAGAGAAATAGGATACCAGTTGAACTTTATGATCGAGGGTGGGCGTGGAGGGCATGTAATCCCTCAACGTTACTCCTCATAAAATAAAGATCAAACTTCAAACTGGTAAGTTCTCGTTTAATCTTACTATTTTACTTCGGAGTCACGTGAGTGACTGCGTGAAGATTTTAAAGCTCTGTGATTTCATGTCATGGAAACGAGTCCAGGCATCATACACAGCATCAGTGGGCCAATGATGAGTGAACATTAATATAGCATTCAGACATGACATAGATATAGACATGTTGATGCTATTGATGAACAATAGTGGGAATCGTAACCTCCCTCAACCTGGAGGAAGTATGAACCATACCTAACACAGGGTTGGCAAATGCCCCCGATCTGGCAATGGGTTTATTCTGAATATTTGTACAGATTAATAGTTTGACCATCCTACAGCCACTAGAATGTGATCCATAAGCCTGCTGCTGAGGTATAGCGGTCCTGGTAGAATTAGACTCAATTTCAATGTACACTCCTGTATATGCCAGACCCATTTAACCCTCTGGAGAAGGTTCGTAGTGATTCCTTCTAACGAGGTTTTATGTAAAACAATATTGCTAGTCAGAGTCTATGAGGCTCTTAGGGACCTTGACATATTGGTGTAGATGCGTGATCACACGCAACCCAAGGTCCATGGGATATGCAACATCTAGTTTGGTCTGTGTCCCTGACTACCCTGCTTGACTAATCATAAACATGTTATTATAGCCTGTGATATGATCATTCTATCCAATGTAGCAATGACTGGACCCGTAGTGCTGTACTCAGCGCTATGGCATAACCACTAGTACGTGAGTGTGACCAGGACAGGGATGTTGCTGGTGCCTATCGGCGAAGTGACGTAGCACAATGTTAACAACCCATATCTCTGTGTCCCTAGGCCTAGGAGGTTTTTAGTTGACGATACCCTTCATAATCTAGACGTCAGAGGGTGAGACCGGAAAGAGTGGTTTATATTCTCCGCAGCCAAATGATGAGGAGGTACTTCAGGCACAGTAAATGGAATTTTAACTTGATGTTATAATCCCATAAAACTGAATTTCAATGTGTCAGTCATCCGTGCCGAGTTAAACGTAAAGAAGAATAAACAATACTTCCCATCTCCTATTCGGTTTGCTGCTATTTGGTGCTATCCCTGCAATCTGCAGTGGGCACTCCTAATGCTTATGGTTAGACAACCCGAGCCGCAGGAAACGGTCTCTCAGAGTCTGTAAGTCTATGAATTGATTATATCATGCAGAGGATGGTTTCAACATCACAACTGAACCAGCATCTTTTTTATCCGGAAATAACCATGTGAGGTTTTATGCTCATTCTCCACATCAGGAGGAATCATGGGTATATAACCCAGGCAGGGACTATGAAACCCGGAAGCGGGAATTTTGCTGAATTTTGCAAGACCCGTCTATTGAGGACAAATGGAGGAAGACATAAAGAACATTCCTCCCTTGTGTAGCGAGAATGCACCCTTCGCCACTAATATGCCTTGTATTTTTTGCAACTGTTGATTGAGCCTGGATGCAAGCATCTCAATTGTTAGTGTTCCATCGATCCACAATGTTATTAAATGCTTTGTGATCACACATTCATTCTGTGTTGTCATTGATTCTGCATGATAATACACCAGTGCTAAACGCGGTTAGGTAAAACTATCACCGGATACTTTGATTTGATTGTACCTTTGTGATTAACATATACCACCACCAAAGTGTATCACCTTGGACTTGTGCATGCAGGTTATGCATATCCACATGCCCTTTAATGCACAGAATGCACCTGGTGTCCATTGGCAGTTGATACCATAACTGAACACTTGATAACTCATGCTAATCCCATCTGCCTCCGTAACTAGAGATGGTATTAGTAGATTTCCCATCTTTGGGCAATAGCATCAGTTTGGAAATGACTGAAGATTTACAGATGAGAGGTTTTTAGTGGAGCAACGCTGAATACTGTTCGTCCATCATTGTGACTTTGTTAGTTTCAGCTGAGAATAGCAGAGGTCTAATCTTTTGTCTCAGAGCTGATCCCAGACAAATAAATGGTTTGATTGTATCCCAATAATCAATAGTTTCAGTTGGTATCAACTTAATTTGAATTTAACTGGACGGGTGAGAACCTCAATTTCTCAAATATAGCTATGTGGCTGATAAGGCTAATTTAGTAAAATACAGTATGTTCAATATCATCCAGATTGGCCATGCCACTTATTTGTTAGCTCTGTGCAGTCGAAGCACTGATTGTAGTGATTTGGTAATAATCTGGAAACTGAAGTTAGCCCATTTTGCAACGCTACTGAGTGTATCATTGCCTCATCCAGTTAAATTTCAAATATCTTTTGTGAAAGGAAATGATCGCATGGAAGTTATTCAGAAATGTCTAAACTGCACATGCGGGTTGAGGCTGTTGACATTGATCAGTCCACATCCCATATTGTGAGCCTGCCTTGAAAGGCAAACTCCACCATACCTGTGTGCAGTATAAACTAATCTTATGTTATCTCAAACTAGTGTAAATATTCAAACCAGTTTAAGTATTACCAACTTGTATCCTTGACGGGAGACGTCATCGATGTGGCTCCATACCTTTATCCGAATGAGAGGACTTATGCAACCCGACCCAGGAGCTGCCTCAACCATGTGTGCATGATTTTCTGCTTCTGCTCCTGGGAGGTAGAGGAGCTCGAGTACGAGGTTGGTGCATCTTCCAGGAAGGCCGTTCTGGGCTATGGCCTAAAAAATACCTTATTCCTGGTTGTGCGGCCTTCAAGCTTTCACCAGCTTCAGTGCATCGTGGCTTGCTGGTGGGTGCATAGGGGTGCTGCCGCCGGAGATGTGAGGTCTTGTGTGATGATGTGGCCTTCCTGAGCCCGATGGCCCTCGTCGAGCTCCTGCTGCTGGTTGTGTTATTCCTGCACCCCCTGCACACTTGTGTATCTTCAGCCAAAAACCCCTGTCTTCAGAGTCAGCCCAGAAGTGACTCCTAATGCTCCCCTCTGTCGAGGGAGATGCATTATGCAGCCCTCAATAAGGTGCTGCCTTGGTCGTCCTAGGACCCCATGGTGACTAAACTCCATATACCGGAGCATGTCACCTTGGAGCATCTGCTCCATCAACTGCTCCATGCGGGATATGCGATCACAGTGCTCCCGCCGGCGGTGAGTCTTCACAGCCCGACTTGTCCGAGTCTTCAGGCCTGTCCAACTTTGCTTGGCCTTCCCGCTAGTCTGAGGTGTCGGCTCCACTGTGTAGGTGCCAGGTTGGAGACTGATGATCGATTAGCGGTCCAGGTGTAGCCAACCACTGCTGACTGCCCGCACTCCCGTGGTCCTCCGCAGTCAGTCTCCATTTGGATTTAGTCCATGGTTCCTTTCCTGTAACACATCCTCACAGAAATAGAACTAAACAACCCGAGAGTAAAGAATTTACCTGCAGGTCCTGTTTTAAACCTTCTGCTGCGGGGGCAACGCTCCACCCCCCTTCGAGCTTGGTCTCAAGGTCCTTGTATGCAGCCGGGGTTCCCTAGTAGTCCCCCCCCCCCCCCCCCCCCCTCCCCCCCCGCCCCCCCATATCCCAGCGGTTCCTGCAGCAGGGATATCCCCGCGGTCCCTGTGAAAGGGATAGCCACGATATACATTGTCGGGTGGTATCCCCGCTGTATAGGTGCCACTGGCACCAGTATGAAGCCGCTGCTCCAATGCCAGCGGCCCGAGAGGAGAATTCACCGGTGCCCGCTCCCGCCTTCCGCGGTCTTAAAAGCGGCTATATGTCGGGCAAAATCCACGATGTTTCCCCCCCCAGGTGCCACCGGCACCAGGGTGAAGCCGCTGCTCCAACGCCAGCGGCCCGAGAGGCGAATTCACCGCCGCCCGCTACCACATTCCGCGGTCTTTAATGCGGCTATATATATGTCGGGTATGCCCGAGGTCGTGACCGGTATTACCTTGACTGGGTCCTCCGGACTTCGCCCCGGGATTTAACAGGACCTTTAGGTAGAGGTTCATGTAGGAAGATAAAACCTGGAAAAAGTTTTAAAAACTTACCTTCAGGTCTGACTGTTGGCAGGAGAATCACATTCACCCTGCCAGTCGTACGCAATACGTTAGACGATATGACACGCATGGGTCCTGGCGGGTTCTTCACGTAGTCACTCATGTGACTCCGAAGTAAAATCATTGTCAAACTGCATTGGAAAAGTTTATGCTAGTCAGAGGCTGAGTTTGTACACATGTTGCGGGCATATAATAACCGTGTATAATTGCATGATTTTGGTTTATTTCAGTTTGCTCAAATGGCGAGCATCTACAAAAGGCTGGGTCCAGAGAAATTTCCTCTGATTGAACAGATCTATTATCCAAATCATAAGGAAATGGTAAGTGTCTTTTTTTTAATGTAATAAGCCATACTAAAGTAAGAATTCCAAGCGGAAAAACATTTAAAATGAAGAGGATTTATGACGACTGTTATGAAGTTGATTTGAAGTAAATGATCAACATGCAGCATCTGTAAAAGACAAGAGAAGACATTGTACAAATATTGCATTTCATTAGATTGCATTCTGTCTTTAAAAATGACTAGTGCTTTACATTTTAAAATGATTAGTGCTTAAAGTGTTTGTTGATCTTTGCAAGGCACAGTTAAGGCGCTGGAAATGATGGATTTCATTGCTTTTTAATGTCTTGGACAGGTATATATGGATGGGACAGATTTAGAGGGATGTGGGCCAAACGCAGGCAGGTGGGACTAGTGTAGTTGGGACAATGTTGGCAAGTTGGGCCGAAGGGCCTGTTTCTTCCACATTATCAAACTCTATGACTATGTTAATGTTGTTAATCTGTACGATTGTGAACAGACGCTTCTTTGGTACAACCTACAAGTGAAGATGTTTAGTCATTACTTAAAATATAATTTATATGTTGTTGTTTGTATGAAAACGTATCTCCCCTAATTTTGTTGCGTGAGATCTCAACAAGGCTCTTAGATAAAAGCAACATGGTGGTGTCGCCATCAGTCTAGTATGTGCACTGTCACAGTACTTCAACATGTAACTCGTGAAGAAACGATGAGGCTTGGGGTGACAAATGCAAGGTGTAGTTTTAAACTCTGTGTAGAAACACAACCTTTATTTGATGCCTCCTTCCCCAGTTCTGGCAAGATAGGCAGTTGCTTTCTCAGTTACTTATTGCCCGAGGACGTACACTCCATTGAGTATAAATGGGGATCCTGTGGATAGGGTGAACTGTTTTAAATATCTGGGAGTCCACATCTCTGAGGATATGACATGGGCATCACACGCCTCAGCACTTGTGAGGAAGGCAAGGCAGCGCCTTTACCACCTCAGGCAATTCAGGAAATTCAGAGTGTCTCCGAGGATCCTCCAGTGCTTCTATGCAGCGGTGGTGGAAAGCATCTTGTCCGGTAACATTACCATCTGGTTTGGGAATTGCTCTGCCAAGGACAAGAAGGCTCTGCAGAGAGTAGTGCGTTCGGCCGAACGCACTATGGGAACTTCACTCACCCCCCTGCAGGAACTATACAACAGGAGGTGCAACTCCAGAGCAAACAAAATCATGAGAGACCCCTTCCACCCCTGCAACGGACTGTTCCAGCTGCTACGGTCAGGCAAACGCCTCCGTTGCCATGCGGTGAGAACGGAGAGGTTGAGAGGTTGAGTCCGGTGGGCGGCGCGACTCTGGTCAGCAGCGGCCTCTGCAGTCTATCCGCGGTTTATTATTTTCTGTCTGTGTTTTAATGTAGTTTTTGTTATTTTTTGTTGGGGTGTGTGTGTGGGGGGGGAAACTTTTTAAATCTCTCCCTGCACTGGAGACCCGACCTTTTTTCGTCGGGTTTCCGTTGTCGTTGGGGCCGCAACGAGGAGCGGCCTCCAACAGGAAGAAGCCGGGGACTCTGGTGCTACGACTCACCGTCGCCGTCGCGGGGCTGGCCGAGTCCGGAGCGGGTGGAGCGGTGGAGGAGCGCTGATGCTGCTGCTGCTACTGCTACCGGAGAGTCGGAGGCTCCAACGGCAGGTCTGTGGACAGTGGCACCAGGAGCCCGCGGGTCCCTGGAGGGAGACCGCTTTTCAGGGCTCTCGCAACGGCGACTTCCCCCACCCTAGTTGCGGGGTTGAAGAGCTCCTGGAGCGGGGCCTGACATCACCACCCCGCGCGGCTTGGAATGGCCGCGGGACTCTGCGAGCGCACGCCGGGGGCTCTAACAGCAAGACCCGGTGTGCGACCTCGCACCACCCGGCGTGGCTTTAATGGCCGCGGGACAATCGCCATCGCCAGCCGGGGGCTTTGACTTTGACTCTGACATCGGGGGGGGGGGAGAGTGCAGTGGAGAGATAAGTGTTTTTGGCCTTCCATCACAGCGATGTGATGGATGTTTATGTAAATTATGTTGTGTCTTGGGTCTATGTGTTTGTAATGTATGGCTGCAGAAACGGCATTTCGTTTGGACCTCAAGGGGTCCAAATGACAATTAAATGTATCTTGTATCTTGTAAGGAGTTTCTTCCCAGAGGCAATTCCGACTGTAAATGCCTATCTCACCAGGGACTAACTCTACAGAAAGTTTTTCCTTCTATTATTTATTATGTAAAAGAATATGTGTGTTATGATTGTGTTTATAATTTGTTTGGTTGTTTTGTTGTTTGTCTTTTGCACAAAAAATCCGCGAGCATTGCCACTTTCATTTCACTGCACATCTCGTATGTGTATGTGACAAACTTGACTTGACTTGACTTGCCCACCATGGAACAACCATTCAATGGGAAAGCGTGTATTCTTGTTTTCTGGTGAGAAGTATTATTGACATGACTTTTTTTCGCCTATCCTAATGAGAGCGAGGGTGTTGCTGATCACCCTGGCACTTTGTTAGATCCAGGACGATATTCCTGGGATTGGAACCATGTTGGTTATCTTTAACCTGTTCAGTGCTGCCCCCAACTACACGCGGGTCAGAGTGTACAAGTGATCAAATATCTTGACAGTGAACAGGTTAAAGAAAATCTTACTGACATGAACCTTAACAACTTGTTTGCTAATCATGCTTCATTTGGTGAATGGTAGAATATCTAACGCTTTAACTTAAGATCAAGCATCAAGTATGAACAGGAAGCGCCTTTACTGGGCAGTTTAATTCTTCTCACTGTTTAAAACCGAAATATTGGGTATATGTCTTTTAACGGGGTAGCTTTAAGTGGTGAGCGTCCAAAATAATCTGTGCATTGATTGGGAAACCCAAATATTGGCTCACGTTGGCTCAGTCTGAATAAGGGTCCTGACCCGAAATGTCACCCATTCCTTTTATCCAGAGATGCTGCCTGTCCCGCTGAGTTACTCCAGCTTTTTGTGTCTTTCTTGGCTCACGAACCTGTTCCTTAAAGCCCAAGGGATGGAATGGTCCTTAATAGAAGAGAACATGTACATCATGTTCACCAGTGGTGTGCAGATATAGGAGGAGTCCTCATACTAATTCATAGCAATTAATTTATCTGGCTATCTGATATGCAATCAGCCAACAATTAATAAAACACATACACTTTCAAGATGCTTTTAAAATAAACTGGAATCAATCAGATGATTTACGGAACACTCCCAACACGTTTATTAAAACATTAGGAGGAAAACTTTCTTTGTTAGATATTTGGCAAGACAGCATTGTTCTTACAAAGTAGAACATTCATATTAAATATGAGAAATCAGCCTTATATCTATATTCTAAAGCAGTCCATTTACAAATCAATATGTTATCAACTTTGATTTGGGTTTTCTGTCACATTCGATTTTAGAGTAAGGTTTCTTGCAGATTTCTCAAGACAATTATGACTATACAATTGTATTGAAATATGCTGATATCCAAACAAAATTTCGGAGACCCAGGGGCGGAAATCGCTATCAAAACATGGGGGGGGGAAACACAATTTTTTGTTGTCGCTCGCGCATGTGTACACACACACACACACACACATGCGCGCGCGCGCGAGAGGCTTCAGCCGTGGGCCCTGTGGGCGGTAATATCGGGAGCTGATCTTGTTGGTGACCGACTCCAAACTCCAGCAACATCAGCTTTGTCCACCCCGAATCGTGGGGCTTGAATCGGCCCGTTCGCGGGGCCATTCATCGCCCGGCGCGGCTTAAAACCGGCAGCGGGATCTTCCATCGCCCGGCGGGGGCTTCAACATCGGGAGGCTTGACGCCGCAATCTGATCGCGGGGCGAGGGAAAAATCCCGCAGCCAATTTTAAGCCGCGCCGGGCGATGAAAGGCCCCGCGCACGTGCCGATTCAAGCTCCGTTCTATGATCTTTGCTCCACCAGGATGTCTCCCTCCTCCAATCACCGCGCTCTATCCTCAGTCCCACCCCCCTACTTCCGCCTCTGACCGACACCTCCCTCCTCCAATCATCGCGCTGAATCATCACGCCCCCCCCCCTACTGCCTGCTCACCGACGTCTCTCTCATCCAATCGGCGCCCTCGACCATCAGTCCCACCCCCACTATCGTGCGGAAAGCGAAGATTTTTTATAGATTTTTTTTTCACCGAGTTTCAAAATCCGGATTACAGAACATTGGGGGGGGGGGGGGAATTGTCCCCCCTGCCCCCCCCCCCCCCCCCCCCCCTGCCCCCCCCCTCCTGGGATTTCCCCCCGAGCGGAGACCTGTTAGGCCCATTCAGTTAAGTTAATCAAAGATTCGCAATAGGAAATTGGAGAATGTTTGGACTCCACCATCAGAACATGAAGCCTGTTGCTTGAAGGCTCACTGGCCTTGATCTTCTTTCTTTGATGTATCTTTTCCCATCATTTCCCAAACACACCAAGTCCCTTCTTTAATATATTTTATGACCTGTGATTTTAGTGGTCCAATTGATTCTTGCTTCATTGTGTGAAAAATGGAAGGTGGAACTATTTTCAAAACACATATTAAGGAGATAATTTAAGATTCAACAGGCAGACGTTATATTCATATTGATGACATTTGGCTGTAGCCCCAATGTATCCATTTAGTGCCAGTATGGGTTGTACCCTGCCATTGACAAAGGGGCAATCAATGTGAATAAGTAAACCTGGTAATAATAGGTGGAACTGGTCTGCTTTTGTAAAAAGAATGTAATTTCCTTTAAATAAAACACCATCCCTCAGGAAAGAAATTCATTTTATTTAACAAAAAGGAGCACTTTGGGGACAAGGAAGGTAACAGTCTTGTTGCTTGGTGCCTTTGATACTGGTTTCTTTCTATGTTTTGGTGCATCACATATAGTAGCAGCTTCTGTGGCCCTTGTGCTGCCAGCTTCATGTAAATATTATCCTGCATGTGGCACAGCCTTAAAATGAAAACAGATAGTAATTTATTTGGACAATTGTAATCTTGCATCGACCGAGACAAGGCTTACAGTGGTGCCTTCGTGAATTTTAACCTGGATTATGTTTTAAATATTGAATAACATAAATAATGCAGCATTATTCTGCAATGTGTTCTTCACGTTTCAACTTGCATCAGTAAGAGTTATAATAAGTTTTCTGGAAACTTTCACCAGCCAACTATGGAATCAATACGCGTCATGGGTTTGCGGAGCGACCAATGTCGCAGCGGCCTCTGCAGTCCGTCTGTCTTTTTTATTTTATTGTCCTGTTGAGTGTATAGTTTGTGGTGGGTTTTTGACTGTGTATGTGTTGGGGGTGGGTGGGGAAACTTTTAGATCTCTTCCCTGTACGGGGACCCGACCTTTCCCTGTCGGGTCTCCGTTGCCGTTGGGGCCTAGCACCGTGGAGCGGCCTCCAACCGGAACGACAGCTCAAGTCACGGAGCCTGCGGAGCTGCGGACCTACCATCGTAGAGCTGGCCAGCTTCGGAGCGTGGAGAGCTGTGGTGGCGCGCTGCTGCGACCCGACTCCGGTGGATGGTGACACCGGGAGCTCGCGGGTCCCCAGTGGGAGACCGCTTTGCGGGGCACCGGCAACGGCGACTTCTCCCGCTCGAATTGCGGGGTTGAAAGTGACCTGGAGCGGGGCCTTACATCGCCCGGCGCGGCTTTAAATGGCCGCGGACTTGCTAGTGCCCGCCGGGGGCTCCAACATCGGGACCCAAAGCAGGGCCTTACATCGCCCGGCGCGGCTTTAAGTCGCCGTGGGACTTGCTAGCGCCCGCCGGGGGCTTTGACTTTGACTTCGGGAGAGGAATGGAGAGCAGGGGAGAGACAAGACTTTGCCTTCCATCACAGTGAGGAGGAGATTCACTGTGATGGATGTTTGTGTAAATTGTGTTGGTGTGTGTCTTGGTTCTTTTCTTGTATGACTGCAGAAACCAAATTTTGTTTGAACTTTATGTGAGGTTCAAATGACAAATAAACGGCATTGTATTGTATTGTATTGTATTCACAATTATTGTACTGATGTTACTGCCTCAGTTTGTCACAGGTGGCAAAGCTCAGCATGCTAGCAGAATTTAACGCAGGACTCTAAATGTTGCTTCTCATTCACTGGGATACATTCAGTGTAAGAATGGATGGAGAAACTGCTGTGCCTCACATCGCATGCAGGGATACAATGAACTGAAAGGAATTGTCGGCATTAATGGAACCTGGGGGTCTTTGACTGAGCTGGACCACCTGTTGCTGGTCTTCAACACAACTCTTATTGCAGCAGACGGACATTCAAGGTTCGCCATAATAGATATTTTCATTCACGCTGGCTGCTCCTTCTCCAGACCAGTGGCAGGAACCATCCTCCCGCTTTGTGCAGGCAGAGTTCTTTGCCTGTGATCCTGCTGGGGTTTTCTCATATGCCAGGTCTGTCCAAGCACATTGGGTCTTTGTTGGAGCTGAGCAGTGTAGATTATGGCAGCTGACGATCTGGAGAACAGAACCGTACAAAGACACTCATCAACGATACAGAGTGATCAACTCATGTTATGTGTTGCTGCACAAGATATAAGCATCGTGGATCTAGCAACAGTATGATTCCATTAACTCTGATTTAATTCTGATTTAACTCATTAATGTGCGGCACGGTGGCGCGGCGGTAGAGTTTCTCCCTCACAGCGCCAGAGACCCGGGTTCGATCCTGACTAAGGGTGCTGTCTGTAAGGACTTTGTACATTCTCACCGTGACTGAGTGGGTTTTCCCCGGTTTTCTCCCATAGTCTAAAGACCTCCAGGTCTGTAGGTTGGATTGGCTTTGGTAAAATTGTACATTATTCCTACTGTGTGTAGGATAGTGTTAGTGTGCGGGGATCGCTGGTCACTGCAAACTCGGTGAGTTGAAGGGCCTGTTTCTGCACTGTATCTCTAAACTAAATTTTACTGACATGACTTCAGAATTAAGGGTCAGAAGTTTAGGGGATGGCAGAAGTTTAGGGGTAACATGAGGGGGAACGTCTTTACTCAGAGAGTGGTAGCGGTGTGGAATGAGCTACCAGTGGAAGTGGTGGCGGCAGGTTCGTTGGTATCATTTAAAAATAAATTGGATAGGCATATGGATGAGAAGGGAATGGAGGGATATGGTATGAGTGCAGGCAGGTGGGACTAAGGGAAAAAAGTTGTTCGGCACGGACTTGTAGGGCCGAGATGGCCTGTTTCCGTGCTGTAATTGTTATATGGTTATATGGTTAAATTTAACTCTGGAAACTCTGAAATTCAGGTCCTTGGCAGTTAGCAACCAGTTCTGTATTAATCCTAATTTTTCCATTCATCAAAGGAATCACCAGCTATTGGCTATAAAGGTGTATGGGCTAATCTGTGAAATGGAAAATAATTAAATAGAACCAAGTCGTCCTTCAAATAGAATTTTTTTTAATGTAGATGCTGAAAGGACTGCAGATGCTGGTCCTGATGAGGTGGTATTAACCTGAAAGGTCATCTATTTCTCTGTCCAGAGTATACTGAGTATTTCTGCCGCACTCTAGGTTTTGTACAAGTACCTAATTATATTCATCTGATGCACAGCCCTGTTCCATTCTCAGTGTACAGGATACATTATGCTCATATATTCCAATGTGGTGTGGCTGTATAGTGAGGAGAAACAGCACCTCATATTTCACTTGGGCAGTTTACACCCCAGCGGTATGACTATCGACTTCTCTAACCTCAAGTAACTTTACTTTCCCTCTGTTTCCGTCCCCATCCTAGTTCTCCTACCAGCCTGCCTGTCCTCCCGATTATATGTTATCTTTGTATGCTTCGTTGTCACCTTCCCCATCTATCAATGATCTATTCTACATGTTCCTTGAACTTCATCCCCTTCGATGTCTCAATTTCACACCTTACCCTTGCATATCTCTGTGTCTGTCTCCCCCCCTGTCTGAAACATAGAAACATAGAAATTAGGTGCAGGAGTAGGCCATTCGGCCCTTCGAGCCTGCACCGCCGCCATTCAATATGATCATGGCTGATCATCCAACTCAGTATCCCGTACCTGCCTTCTCTCCATACCCCCTGATCCCCTTAGCCACAAGGGCCACATCTAACTCCCTCTTAAATATAGCCAATGAACTGGCCTCAACTACCCTCTGTGGCAGAGAGTTCCAGAGATTCACCACTCTCTGCGTGAAAAAAAGTTCTTCTCATCTCGGTTTTTAAAAGATTTCCCCTTTATCCTTAAAAGGGTCTCGACCCAAAACATCATCCATTTGTTCTCTCCAGAGATGATGCCTGGCCCGCTGAGTTACACCAGCATTTTGTCTCTATCTTCAGTGCAAACCAGCATCTGAAGTTCCTTCCTACATGCTCGTGAGTTTTCTACATAGGCACCTAACGCCACCTCAGAAACGGGCCGATGTGTAACAATTGGTATAAATTAGAGGAGGGACTAAACACCCAGAGTGTCTGTTCCTCATCGCTATCTGTGAACCTTTTCATGGAATTGTTCCAATGCAATAATCAATGAGTTTGGTAAAGCAATTGAGAAATGAATGGAAGGGGAGGGGGGTGAGAATGTGTACCAGCAATGGGTCTTACCTGACAGCAACAGCCTGTTTCATACTTGTTCCACTTCAGGTTCCACTTTTGTAATGAAGTTAGGTCATCCCATGGAACAATCCAATTGCAGAGTCCAATATGAATGGTCCCCCGAATACCAATTTGGCCTAAAACAAGAAAGCATATCTATATATCTCTCCAGAACATAGTAAAGGGCAGAAACTGCAATCAGCAACATACAAACTTAAAGCCACATTATTCCACCCCTTTCTCCACCTGAACGAGGACTAGCAGGTCTTTATACTTGCAGTAGAACCTTGTTATGTGTGATCCGAGAGGTTTAGAATGGCTGGTCATTAGTTCCCGGAGTAGAATTGGACTATTCAGCCCATCAAGTGTACTCTGCCATTCAATCATGGCTGATGAAAATAGATAAATATATGATGAGGAAAAACTAACAAGACGGCAGAAAACAGACAAGGGTTTAGGCGAGTAACTCTGTTAGAGAGCTAGCACAGACCTGATGGATTGAATGTCCTCCGGCTGTGCAGCAACTAACCTCTGATTCGATGCATTATGTGAATACAGAACTCTATGAGAACAATTCTAGAAGAACAAATATCCCAGAAGATTGCAGGCAGCTGTAAGACTGATAGAGTTGTCACAGCAGGGGATTTAAATTTTCCCAATATAGCGTTGGTCTGCCTGACTGTAATTAAACAGGGTGGCATTTATCGAATGTTATAAAGATTTTCCTCAGGCAATATGAAGAGGGTTTTACAAGAGAGAGGGAAAAGCTTGATCAACTCTTAGACATTTGGTGTCGGTGGGTGAACATTTTGCAACCAGCGGCCACAGTGCTATAATCAGCTAAACTAAAATAATTATAGATAAAGACAGTAGTTAAAATTCTGAATTGGGGCATGGCCAAGTTGGATAGCATTTGACAGGAACTTGCTCAGGTTGATTGGAGTAAAGGAGTCTGTGGGCAAAGGAATGTCTGGAAAGTTGGGTGCTTTCAACTACATGATGACAAGTGTTCAGGGTATGCATGTTCCTGTTAGAGTGAAGGGCCAGCCTGGGTGACGAGGGAAACTGAGGCACTGGTCAGGAAATAGGAAGAGGCTTTGGCCAGGTATCAGCAACCGGGATCAAGTGTAGGAGGATCGAAAACCGAGGAGCAAACTGAATAAGGAAAACAAGAGGGCGAAAAAGGGTAGTTGATGGTTCTGGCAGATAATAGTAAGGAAGATCCAAAGACATTTTGCAAATACATTAAGGGAAAGAAGGTAAATAGAGGGAGATTAGGGCTGCTCAGAAACCAAAGTGGTCATCTATGTGTAGAGCCGCAGTAAACGGGCAAGGTCCTCATTGAGAATTTCTCCACTGTTTATACCGTGGAGAAAGACATGAAGACAGGAGAACTTGGGACAGTTTATGGAGAAGTCGTTAGGACAGTCCATATTGCGTTCAACTAGGTGCTGAACATCCTAAGGAATATGAGGGTGGATAAATATCCCAGACCTGATCAGATATATCCAAGTGTACCAGGGGTGGCCAGGGAAGAAATTGCAGGTGCCCTGGTTGAGATATAGGAATCATCATTGAACACAGTTGAGGTGCTGGAAGACTGGAGGGGGGCTAGTGTTGTGCCTCTATTTAAGAAGGGCTGCGAGGCAAAGCCTAGGAACTACAGGCCAGTGAGCCTATCATCTTGTGGCAAGATTGTTAAGGGCTTGGACACACTAGAGGCAGGAAACATGTTCCCGATGTTGGGGGGGGGGGGGGGGGGGGGGGGGGGGGGGGGGGGGGGGAGTCCTGAACCAGGGGCCACAGTTTGAGAATAAGGGGTAAGCCATTTAGAACGGAGACAAGTTAACACTTTTTCTCACAGAGAGTGGTGAGTGTGGAATTCTCTGCCTCAGACGGCGGTGGAGGCAGGATCTCTGGATGATTTTAAGAGAGAGCTAGATAGGGCTCTTAAAGATAGCGGAGTTAGGGGATATGGGGGAGAAGGCAGGAACGGGGTACCGATTGGGGATGATCAGCCATGATCACATCGAATGGCGGTGCTGGCTCGAAGGGCCAAATGGCCTACTCCTGCACCTATTGTCTATTGTCTATTGTCTATCTGTGGTAGGCAAGTTACTGGAGAGGATTCTGAGGGATAGATTGTATAAGCATTTGCATAGACAGGGACTCATTAGGAATAGTCAGCATGGTTTTGTATGTGGGAGATCGCGTCCTAAGAATCTGATTGGTTTTTGAACTGGTAACCGAAAAGGTTGACAAGGGCAAAGCCGTAGATATTTTTTATATGGACTTCAACAAAGCATTAAAAAGTTCCTGCATGGTAGGCACTCTGGAAGGTTAGATCGCATGGGATCCAGGGAGGGCGAGCCGACTGGATGGAGAATTGGCTTCCAGGAAGGAAGCAGAGGGTGATAGTGGAAGGCTGTTCTTCAGAGAGGAGGTCCACCTGTAGTGGCGTGACTCAGGGATCAGTTGCTCTCAGTGGTTTATGTACATGACTGGTACGTTGGCAAATGACACCAAAGTAGGTGGTACGATAGAGAGTGAAGATGGTTATCAAAAATTAATCTCGATCAGGATCCTCATCAGCCGGGCAGGTGGGCTGAGGAATGGTTAATAGAGTTCAACATGTGAGAAGTCAAAACAAATTGCAGGACCTTCACAGTGAACGGCAGAGCCCTGGGGAGTGTTGTAGAGCAGGGGGATCTAGGAGTGCAGGTTCATAGTTCCCTGAAGGTGGCAAGAAGATTTTCTCTTGACCGTGGCATTGTCAGTCATGGTACTGAGTATAGAAGTTGGGTTATGATGTTACAGTTGTACAAGATGTTAGCGAGGCCACATTTGGAGCATTACAGTCAATGTTGGTCACCCTGCTATAGAAAGCATTTGTAGAGCAGGAAAAGAGTGCATGGAGGATACACAAAGAGGTTACAAGAACTTTAAGGAGAAGTTGGCCAAGCTAGAACTTTATTCCTTGGAGCACAGGAAGCTGAGGGGGCGATCAAAATCATGAGGGGGATAAATAGGATGATTGCACAGAGACTTTTACCCAGAGCAGGGGAATCAAGAACCAGAGGACATTGGTTTAAGGTGAGAGGGGAAAGATTTATAGGAACATGAGGGGTAACCTTTTCCCACAGAGGGTGGTGGGTGTATGGAACAAACTGCTAGAGGCAGGCAGAAAAGCAATAGGTGACGTTTCGGGTCTATAGAATGGTCTCGACCCGAAACGTCACATATTTTGTTTTCTCCAGAGATGCTGTCTGACCCGCTGAGTTACTCCAGAATTTTTTGTCTATCTTCCTCTCCTCCTCCTCCTCCTCCTTCACCTTCCTTCCCCCTCTAATTCTGTTTCCTCCAGACCATCCCTCTTTCAAATCCTTCCACATTCTCCCTTCTAGTTTCCTTTGCTCGCTACAATGTCGCCTCCCTTCCCATTTGCCTCCCAACCCTTCCCCCGAACCCTCTGTCTTCCTGACATGTGCCCTCCTATTTTTATCTTCATTTACTAGGTTTAGTTTAGAGATACAGCGTGAAAACAGGCCCTTCGGCCCACCGAGTCCGCGCCAAATAGCGATCCCCGCACATTAACGCTATTATACACACACTAGGGAAAATTGACATTGACACCAAGCCAATTAACCTAGATACCTGTACATCTTTGGAGTGTGGGAGGAAACCGAAGATCTCGGAGAGAACCCACGTGGTCACGGGGAGAGCGTACAAACTCCGTACAGACAGCACCCGTAGTCGGGATCGAACCCGGGTCTCCGGCGCTGCAAGGCAGCGACTCTACCACTGCGCCACCGTGCCGCTCTCTTTTGCCCCATTCTCTCCTCTCTACCCCTCTTTCCTCCACCCCTCCTCGCCTCCCAAGTTGACCCAGTAATTCGGGAAACAACTCAGGAGATTAGTCAGCCTTTCGATGAAGAAACCATTCAAGTAATGAAGCTGTTCTCACCTGTTATGAGGTACTGGATATTAGTTTCCAGATCGATACCACATGCAGCAGAGCTGGAAGCTGTATATACATACTCCACCAATTTCCTCTTTTCAAAGCCTTTGTACATCTGTGAAAGATTGGAACATATCATTACGGTCGCAAGCTTCATTTAAAAAAATGTAAAGCTGTGTTGAATAATAAAACTGTACCAGCCCAAGCAATATATCCATTTTGCCTTACAGACAAAAAAAAAACATGTTGCCCCTTTTAGGGTGAGCATGATCAGCAGTTACAGGTAATTTGGATTTCAAAAAGAAAAATATTTCAGAATAAAAAATATCACAAAATCAAAATTGTGCAAGAAACCTTCTGAATGTCTGTACATTCCATAGAGCCATACTCTGTAGTGTTCACAACTATCTTTAAAGACATTACCCTTGCTGCTTATGTGGTTCCCGGGGTAATACCCCTTCCATTGTTTGATGGGTGTCCCCACTGGACTCTGCCCCTCAATGTCCAGCAGTGGAAGAATCCCAGACTGTGGTCCTTCCCCACAGGACCTTCACGTTGGCTGCACCGAGCGTCCGTGCGTCCCTCAGCACGTACTCCTGCAGTCTGGAGTGGGCCAGTCGGCAACAGTCCGTAACGGATATCTCGCTCTGCTGGGTGGTCAATAAGTTTCGGGCAGGCCAAAGAGCGTCTTTCACCGAGTTGATGAACTTCCCTCAGCGTTTGATGTCCATCTCTGTACGTGTCCCCAGGAACAGCTTGTCAATGAGAGTCCTCTGATATGGAGCTGTTCAGGATGAACCATGATAAGGACCCCTACATCCTTCTCCAGAGCCTCTTAGCAAGTCCACACTCCGCAAAGAGGTGAGTAGTCACCATCTCCTCTCCAGAACAGCCATCCCAAGAGCAGTAAGATTCTGATGGGGTACAGGAACAATCTGACTAGGGGGAGGCCTTCACACCACCATCCTAGCAAAGTCTAGGTGCTAGTGATGAGGCATTTCACCAAATAGAGTGGGAAATTGCTCACGGTACCTCTTCATTGGATCTAGTCCTTGTCCTGAAGATCGTTCCATCCTGACCACTGCCTGATGGGCTTGTGCTCAAAGATATTGGTCTGGAGCAACCTTTCCACAAAGGATAGGTGGAGTAGCAATGTCCAGCTGGCTGGCAAATTGCATAACAATGGCGCCAGGCCCATCCTTTGCAAGACCTGGGACAGGGGAACTTCAACAGGCAATGACACTCGGTGGCCATGTGCTTTGGCTCCAGACACATCTTCATGCAGCCACACACAAAGTAACTTTCTTTCAATCCAAAAATAAGCTTTATTCAGAATAAAAAATATAGACACAAATCAAAAACTGTGCAAAATCTTTTCAGACATTCCTAGTGTCTGTACAATCAATGGTGTCACAATAGTTTTTACACCTATCATTGAATCAAACAAAACACCCTTGTCACACCTGTGGTCCCAAGGTGTTTGTTTGAGGGATACAAAATAACATTTAAAAGTTAGAAGGATCTTTTAAGTTACTCAGATGTTTTCATAATCTTGGGTTGAGTCGGCTGGGACTCTATTCCTTGGAGCGCAGGAGGATGAGCGGTGATCTTATAAAGGTGTATCAAATCATGAGCGGAATAGATCGGGTAGATGCACACTATTGCTTGCCCAAAGTAGGAGAATCAAGGACCAGAAGACATAGGTTTAAGGTGAAGGAGAAAATATTTAATAAGTATCTGAGGGCTAACTTTTTCGCACAAAGGGTGCTGCCAGAGGAGGTAGTTGAGGCAGGGGCTATCACAAAGAGTTAGACAAGGACATGGATAGGACAGGTTTGGAGGGATATGGAGCAAACGCGGGCAGATGGGACTAGTGGAGCTGGGACATGTTGGCTGGAGTGGGCAAGTTGGGCCGAAGGGCCTGTTTCCACGCTGTATCACTCGATGACTATCTTTAACTTTATTCCACATCAGTGATTTTCTTAACAGGTTTAAGATATTACTCTGATTTTAATAGCAAATGCCTTCAACAAAAACATAGAAATAAACTATTCAACATAGATTAAAATTACACATTTATAACCAAATGGGAACGATTAGAAAATGCAATGTACCCATTTTCATGCAGCACCGAGGGAACCAATTATAACCAAGCATCTTTAATGATTTCAAAATAATATTTGAAATAAGCATACAAAAAAAATAAAATGAAAAGAAAGTGTATAATTCAAGGGAATCCAGTGAGTACAGTGGCTTACACATTAATTCACACTTTATTTCTTAATTTATGATTGAAAATTATTTTTGGGAAGAGTGAAATAGTGCAGTTTGAACACAGATTTCCCCGGCACCCTCGGTTCCAAAGCAATTCTGGATTATCCGTTTTTCCGGATAACAGAGGTCACATGATAATGAAACGACAACACTCCCCTGGCTCACTAATGACACCCATAATGCACTCACTAATGCTCTCTAAAGCAGCATGGATTGCCAGAAACTTAAATAAAACTAATATCATATGTAAACTCAATGTGAATGGAATGATGTGCCGACCTCTCGTCGGCTTCTTCCGTCTCCCCAGTTGTTTAGCGCCCTGGCTTCTGACCCCATTTCCGACTCGCAGGGTTCTCCAGCAAGCCCTTCTTCACCCACCGCATGGTCCAGTGACATGGCTGTAGTTGTGGCTCATGTTCTAGCCCCTGGAGGCAGCGCTTTCTCACCATGGGGCTCCCTCCCCTCTCACCAGCACTGGCTCCAAAGTGGAGTATGTCGGCGACTCTGGGGGAGAAGGAGGAGGCAGCGGCGGTGGTGGTGGGGGGTGGGGGGTTCAACATTGAACCAGCAGAGATTGAATTAGACAAGGCCAGGGAGGGATTACAATGTTTAGATGTAACCAAATAGCTCTTTTGTGATGGAGGGGCATGACCCGAAAGAGCGCTCGCCGCTCGCAATGCCACCTGTGGCCACTCGTGGAATTTCAACTGAGCTCCTGTAATTTTGTCCGGATTATAGAGGAGGAGGGGGGAATCCATGAGCCAGAAAATCAGTGTTCAACCTGTAACAGCTAGTTTTGGGTCATTTTACCATTACTCCAGAAGTTTGGGTGGGGGGCTTATAATTTGACACATTTCCAGTATCAGTTGTTTATCCGAGGACACCATTTCCAGTGGAATACTCCACGAAAAGCTTTGCAGCAGGAAATTAATGCACGTTGTCCCAGAAACAAACATATTTTTAAAATTTTTCTCTCTTTCACTCTCTATACGTCCGTAATTGTGCAGTGCTGTGCCAGACGAAACCTAGCGGAGCTGGTCTTCGCTATTAACAACTTCTCCTTCAACTCATCCCACTCCTTTCAAATCCAAGGCGTAGCTATACGCACTCACATGGGCCCCAGCTATGCCTGCCTCTTTGTAGGGTACATTGAACATTCCCTGTTTCATGCGTACACTGGCCCTATCCCCGAACGCTATCTCCACTAAAGAGACTGAAGAATGGTCTTGACCCAATACGTCACCTATGCCTTTTCTCCAGAGGTGCTGTTTGACCACTGAGTTACTCCAGCTTTTTGTGTCTGTCATTCCTGAGCCAACTGGGCAGTCACGGTGGAGCAGCGATAGAGTTGCTACCTTAAAGCGAATACAGCGCCGGAGACCCGGGTTTGATCCTGATTACGGGTGCTGTCTGTATAGAGTTTGTACGTTCTCGCCGTGACATGCGTGGGTTTTCTCTGAGATCTTCAGTTTCCTCCCACATTCCAAAGACGTACAGGTTTGTAGATTAATTGGCTTGGTAAATGTAAAAACTGTTCCTAGTGGCGTAGGATAGTGTTAATGTGCAGGGATCGCTGTTCAGCATGGACCCTGTGGTCTGAAGGATCTATTTCTGTGCTGTATCTCTAAACTAAACCCCCGTCCACTGATGGCTGCACACCCCACCCCCAAGTGCGACTGTCTAATGATTGTCCCACTCACTAGCCCCATCCTTCTCTGCTGATAATCAAACCTCCTTCACCAGCTGATCCTCTGAATTCCAACCTGGACCACCAAGCTCCAAATAACCTTCTAACAATTGCCCTTCTCACTTTCCTGACCTCCTTGGTGCAACCTTGGACCTTAATGAAACATTTATCTGCATATGCACATCGGGAAACATAAAACACTAGCTCAGTGATATTTAAAATGCTGTGTTACGCTTTCTACATCAGTGAATGTTAAAAGATCAAAGGAATAAACATCTAAGAGAATGACAACACTATCTCTTAGCTATATTTATACAGTGCCTTTAATGCAATAAAAAACAGGAGTTTAGTTTAGTTTAGTTTAGTTTAGAGATTCGACGTGGAAACACGGCCTTTCCATGCCGACCAGCGATCCCTGCATATTAACACTATCCTACACACACTAGGGACAATTTACATTTATACCAAGCCAATGAACCTACAAACTTGTACGACTTTAGAGTGTTGGAGGAAACTGAAGATCTCAGAGAAAACCAACGCAGTCACAGGGAGAACGTACAAAATCCGTACAGACAGCACCCGTAGTCGGGGTCAAACCCGGGTCTCTGGTGCTAAAAGTGCTGTAAGTCGGCAATTCTACCGCCGTGCCACCGGGCCACCCCTATTTATTATTATTACACAAAATTTGACACAAAGCCATACAAAGCTTCATTGGGGAAAGAGAAGTAGTGAGCCTGGGAAATGATTCTGAAAGTAAGATCTTATGGTTGAAAACAGTTGTCAGTGGTAGAACAATTATATGAGGGTTACTGCTATCTTGGAGCAGAGTCATCTGGACGGAATTACAGAGATTAATAAAAGGACATGGAATAAGAATAAGAACATTGAAATCAAGACTTTGCATAATTGATGAAAAGCCTCTGTTTCGTCAATGGGCACAGAATGAAGAGCAAATTATATCTAGGACAAGTTCCAACATGGGCAGCAAAGTTTTAAATTACCTTGACTTTGCTGAAGGTGGATTCAGGGACTTGGCCAGAAGTCATAGAACTATGAGGGGGCCGTCAGAAACAAAAGCATGAGTTGGTTTCATTGGCATATGCACTGAGGTTCATCTTGGGTTGAAATACAGACTTAACAGTGAAGAATCTGGTTTAACATTGGAGCATATGTCAGCACTGGGCCTGTACTCGCTGGATTTTAGAAGAATGAGGGGGGACCTCATTGAAATGTACACAATAGTGAAAGGCTTGGATGGAATAGATGTGGAGAGGATGTTTCCACTAGTGGGAGAGTCTAGGACTAGCGGTGATAGCCTCATAATTAAAGGACATTCTTTTATGAAGGAGATGAGGAGACATTTATTTCATAAAAGGGTGGTGAATCTGTGGAATTGTTCGCCGCAGAAGGCTGTAGAGACCAAGTCAGTGGATATTTTTAAGGCAGTGATAGATAGATTTTTGAATAGTACTAGACCAAGTGCAGACCCGTTGGGTCTGTTTCCACAACGGCGTTTGCGGGGGGGAGGGGGTGGAGAGGAGAAGGAGGAAACGGGAGAGATTTGGCAGGAAAAGGAAAGCGGGATAGGAGGTGAGAGAGGGGGGATGGGGAGAGAGGTGTGGGGGGGGGGGGGTGAGGAGAGGGAAAACATAGAAACATAGAAATTAGGTGCAGGAGTAGGCCATTCGGCCCTTCGAGCCTGCACCGCCATTCAATATGATCATGGCTGATCATCCAACTCAGTATCCCGTACCTGCCTTCGCTCCATACCCCCTGATCCCTTTAGCCACAAGGGGCCACATCTAACTCCCTCTTAAATATAGCCAACGAACTGGCCTCAACTACCTTCTGTGGCAGAGAATTCCACAGATTCACCACTCTCTGTGTGAAAAATGTTTTTCTCATCTCGGTCCTAGAAGATTTTCCCCTTATCCTTAAACTGTGACCCCTTGTTCTGTACTTCCCCAACATCGGGAACAATCTTCCTGCATCTAGCCTGTCCAACCCCTTAAGAATTTTGTAAGTTTCTATAAGATCCCCCCTCAATCTTCTAAATTCTAGCGAGTACAAGCCGAGTCTAACCAGTCTTTCTTCATATGAAAGTCCTGACATCCCAGGAGTCTGGTGAACCTTCTCTGTACTCCCTCTATGGCAAGAATGTATTTGGCAAAGGAGATGGAGAGGGGGGAGGAGTGAGGGGAGTGGGAGAGAGGTGTGGGGGGAGGGGAGAGGGAGGGGAGATGGTGATGGGGAAGGGGGATAGGGGGAAGAGAGTGTGGAAGGAAGGGGAAGAGTGGGGGAAGGAGAAGGGGGGTGGGGGAGAGAGGGATGGGGGGTTGGAGGAGGAGGGGGGGGGAGAGGGGGATGGAGAGGGGGAGGAGAGAGGGGTGGGAGGTGGGGAGGAGGGGAGGAGAGAGGGATGGGGAGGTGGGGGAGAGGTGTGTGGGGGATGGGGGAGAAGGGGGCGTGGGGAGAGAGAGGAAGGGGGTGGGGTAGAGAGGGAAGGGGGTGGGGGTAGAGAGAGGGAGGGGGTGGGGTAGAGAGAGGGGGAAGGGGGTGGGGTAGGAGGGGAAGGGGGTGGGGGGGAGAGAGGGAAAGGGGTGGGGGAGAGGGGAGGGAAGGGGGTGGGGGAGGGAGGGATGGGGGGTGAGAGCAGGAGGGGGAGGAGGAGAGGGAGGGGTGGAGGAGGAGAGGGAGAGGGGAGAGGGAGATGGAGGGGGGGAGAGGGGTGGGGGGGGGAGGGGGAGGAGGGAGAGGGATGGGGTAGGTGTGGGGGAGGGGGGGGGAGGCGAGGAGGAAGGATGGGGGGGGGGGGGGGGGTAGAGGGGGAGAGTGTGGATGGAGGGGGAAGAGGGGGGAAGGAGGTGGGGGAGAGAGAGAGGGGGGGGGGGGGGAGAGAGGGAAAGGGGTGGGGGAGGGAAGGGGTGGGGGAGGAAGAGGGGTGGGGGAGAGGGGGGGGGGGGGGAAGGAAGGGGGAGGGGGAGGGAGAGGGGGGGGGGGGAAAGAGTGTGAGAGAGAGGTTAGGAGAGTGTTGAAAAGTTTTAAGAAACGTTGAGGAGACGGAGAGGGGTGAGGAGAGAGATAGGGAGGAGAGGGAGTGGGAGAGGGGGGAGGAGAGGGAGAGGAGGGGGGGGGGGGGGATGGGGAGGGAGAGGAGAAGAGGAGGATGGGGAGAGAGAGATGGGGGGTGTAGGAGAGAGGTGTGGGGGGGGGGGGGGGAGGGGAGGTGAGTGAGCAGATGGGGTAGGTGGGTAGAGGGGGAAGAGTGTGGATGGAGGGGGGAGAGTGGGGTGGGGGGGGGGTGGGGGTAGAGAGGGACAGAGGTGGGGGAGAAGGAAGGGGGGTGGGGGAGAGGGAGGGAAGGGGGAGAGGGGAAGAGGGAAGGGTGTGTGTGTGGGAGAGAGAGGGATGGGGGATGGGAGGAGGAGGGGGAGGAGAGGTAGAGTGGTGAGGAGAGGGGAGATAGAGAAGGGGGGGAGAGGGATGGGGAGGGGAGGAAGAGAGGGATGGGGGGGGGGGGGGAGAGGGGAGGGTGGGAGGGGGGGGGGGTGGGGGGGGGTGGGGGGGGGGGGGGGGAGGAGGGGGATGGGGGGGGTAGGGGAGGGAGGCGGAAGGAGGGAGAGTGTGGAGGGAGGGGGAGGAGGGGGGGGGGAGGAGAGAGAGGGGGAAATAGTGGGGAGGGAGAGGGGAAAGGGGGGAGGGGTAGGGGCATTCCATCTGTCCCCCATTCCCTATCACCCCCAATCCTCTTTCTCTATTCGCACACACGTGATGATGCGCTTCGACACAGGCTGCGGGGGGGGGGGGGGGGGGGGGGGGGGGAGGGGCTGGGGGGGTGGGGCTGGTGCAAAGGCATATGTAAATGGTCCATTCCGATTAGACATCTGTGAACATTGGGCATTGTGACATCACACGATGGAACGTTCACTAACATTCTATGGGTGAGAAGCAATTTTCTTTTGAAATTTTGGGGGAGGGAGGGAGAAGGATTTTATTAAAAATGTGTACATAAACACGATGACATTTAATCAGGAGTGGATACTTAGAATGAAAAGTGAAATCTCTATCGAAATGGAAAAAATCTCGGCGACTCTGCGTGTGCTGTTGGCGTAGCAACGAATCAAAGGCTGGTAGCCACAAGTCAGGCAGAAAGTCGGCCGGTTGGACACAGAGTTTTAATATTAGATAGATAGATAGATAGATAGATAGATAGATAGATAGATAGATAGATAGATAGATAGATAGATAGATAGATAGATAGATAGATAGATAGATAAGATAGATAGATAGATAGATAGATAGATAGATTATTGGGAGAAGGCAGGAGAATAGGGTGAGGATGGAGAGATAGATCAGCCATGATTGACAATAGACAATGGACAATAGGTGCAGGAGTAGGCCATTTGGCCGTTCGAGCCAGCACCGCCGTTCAATATGATCATGGCTGATCATCCCCAATCAGTACCCCCTTCCTGCCTTCTCGCCATATTCCCTGACTCCACTATTTTTAAGAGCCCTATCTAGCTCTCTCTTGAAAGCATCCAGAGAATCTGTCTCCACCGCCTTCTGCGGCAGAGATTGAATGGCGGAATAGACTTGATGGGCCGAATGGCCTAATTCTACTCCTATCGCTTATGACCTTATGGCCTCGTGGTGAGTTGCCAAAGGATTGGCTATGCAAAGGAGTATGAGACAGGAACCAAAGGTGATGGCTGTGGAGTTTCAGTGTTTAACTGCAGAAAACCTCTGCATGTCAAGCAAGGAGATAGACCATTTGGAGACAGTGGAGTAGTCAAGCAAGGTAGTGAAGAAATAGGACAATCGCCATGTGGAAGCTGAGGCTGCATTTTAAAATTGAACCCTGCTGAGATGTAGCATCTCAGGAATAAACCCTAGTGTTACCCGAATCCAGGAACAGATGGACAGAGTGCCGCCCAACTAGCTAGATGATATTTGTGTAGGAAGGAACTGCTGGTTTAAACCGAAGATAGACAGAAAAAGCTGGAGTAACTCAGCAGGACAGGCAGCATCTCTGGAGAGAAGGGATAGACACAAAAAGCTGGAGTAACCAAATGGGCCAGGCAGCATCTCTGGAGAGAAGGCGAAAGTCAGAAGAAGGGTCTCGACCCGAAGCGTCACCCATTCCTCCTCTCCAGAGATGCTGCCTGTCCCGCTGAGTTACTCCAGCTTGTGGCTACCTCAGGTGATAATTGTGATGTGCAGAAAATATCGAGTTCAACTACATCGAAATCTGAAGTGGGTCAAAAAGAAAGGTAGGACGATGGTTAGCCTCTTTCACCATTCCCGAAGACATAGTTAATAATTACTTGAACAAGTCGTTTCAGTGATATGCCAGGCTTGGAAACATGAAGAGATTTCAACATGGAACTCCAAGCTAAATGGGCACAGAGTCTGGAGGCAACTGACCAGAATGCTAACTTTTCCTTTAACGTTTTCAAATTGTAGACTGGCAAACTATGCTCTTCCAATATTTTCTGCTTTTATTTCATACAAATACCCCCTTCTGCAATTTAATTAAAAAATGTTCTTTACCTTTTCTTGTTTCACTGCATACTTGATCATGTAAGGTTCCAGGTCATTGAAAGACACCAGTCTTTTACGAGTAACTAGTGCTCGTATCACTATTAAAAAACAAAGATAGAGAATGGCATGGTAGTAGATTCAACTTAATAAACAAGCATGCAAGACAAGCTGTACTGTTGTGCAGCCACACTAGTGTGCCACAGAGAAGGTTTCCGTGAAAACTAGGTGTTATTCATTTTGTTCTTATCCATTCATTCTGGTATAATTCAAACATCTGACTGCCAAAGTTTTTTTAAATTAATTTTATTAGAAGCAATTGTACAGGGATAAGGCGACCGACATAACAGTTATACAAGTATTGTACAGCTTCATTTTTAACATTAAAACCTACATTAAAAAAAAAGGGGAAAAAAGGAAGAAAAGAAAAAAGAAAGAGAAATAAGAGAAAGCAAGACAAAGACCTGTAATCTACCAAAGAAGTGCAAGAGAAAAGAAAAATAAAATAAGAAAAGAAAAGATGGAGATGGAGATATACCTTCCCCCCCCCCCCCCCCCCCCCCCCCCCCCCCCCCCCCCCCCCCCCCCCACCCCCCCCCCCCCCCCACCCACCCATCCCCGGCATCAGGTTTAAATTTGTGTTTAACCATTCTGTTGTTGCAGAAATTCAGTAAAAGGGAGCCATGCCTTAAGAAATTGATCTGCTTTTTCCACCAAGACAAGCCAAATGTTTTCCAAATGTGGTGTCTCGGACATATCAGGACACTGCCAAAGTTGTAGATTATTCTTATGAGGATTAATGTGGTCAAGTTAATCATGCATAGTTAGATTTAGCTCTTCGGGCTAAAGGAATCAAGGGATATGGGGAAAAAACAGGAACGGGATACTGATTTTAGATGATCAGCCATGATCATATTGAATGGCGGTGCTGGCTCGAAGGGCCGAATGGCCTACACCTGCACCTATTTTTCTACTTTTTCTATGTCTCCATACCAGTGCATCTTACTGAGAGAAACTGCAATTAATTTAACACCAATATTTTATTAAGTGCACCAAATTAAATAATATTTAACCATGTGACATTTTACTAAATCAATTCTCATCAGATGAAGACAAGGCCAGCATGGTAATACACACACAAACAGCACAGTTGGCCACACCAAGCCCATTTCAAGCTCCCATTTGATACAAATCTTACATTGATGATATTTTATTCTTGCAACATTGCCTCTTCTCACACACACACATTGTGGGCAATTGATGGTGGCACATTAACCTACCAACCCGTGCATCTTGGGGATGTGTGAGGAAACCAGAGCACCAGGAGGAAGCCCATATGGTCACAGGGAGAACACGATGCACATGCACAAATTAGATTAGTTGCGTAATTTCCAATTTCAAAAGATAAGAATATTAAAGGAAAGTAGTTGTTCTTCCATCCAGAACCTCGGTACATCTGACACAACACACGCAGGTAACCAACACATGCAGGGTGACACCGACATCACACACATGCTCTAATGTCACTTGTGTGGGCTGGTCACTCACACAGAGGCAGTCTTCATTCAGCTTGCAAGATCTGCCTATGCAACTCAAAGGAGATCTGGCTGAACAGGTCTGCTTAAAGTTCAGTGAAGTGGTAGTTTTAGTTTTAGAGATACAACGCGGAAACTGGCTCTTAGGCCCACCAAGTCCGCACCGACCAGCGATCCCCACACATTAGCATTACCCTTACACAGCAGGGAATTTTTTTTACATTTCTCCCAAGCCAATTAACCTACAAACCTGGGCATCTTTGGAATGTGGGAGGAAACCGAAGATCTCGGGGAAAACCAACACAAACTCCGTACAGATCGCACCCGTAGTCAGGTTTGAATCCCAGTATCCGGTGCTGTAAGGCAGTCAAGTCAAGTTTATTTGTCACATACACACTGTGCAGTGAAATGAAAGTGGCAATGCTCGCGGAACAAAAGACAAACAACAAAACAACCAAACAAATGTATTCACCCTTGTATAGTTAGTCCCTGTGAGAAAAGGCATTTACAGTAGTTCTGGCTCTCTCAACCTCTCCATTCTCACTGCATGGCAACGGAGTCGTTTGCCTGACCGTAGCGGCTGGAACAGTCTGTTGCAGGGGTGGAAGAGGTCTCTCATGATTTTGTTTGCTCTGGAGTTGCACCTCCTGTTGTATAGTTCCTGCAGGGGGGTAAGTGAAAGTTCCCATAGTGCGTTCGGCCGAACGCAGCAGAGCTCTGCTGAAGCAATGAACCAGATGGTATTTCAGCTTTCCACCGCCGCTGCGTAGAAGCATGTTTCCTTGGAGACACTTGAATTTCCTCAATTGCCTGAGGTGGTAAAGGCGCTGCCTTGCCTTACTCACCAGTGCTGAGGCGTGTGATGACCATGTCATATCCTCAGAGATGCGGACTCCCAGATATTTAAAACTGTAAGGCAGCAGCTCTACCACTGCGCCAATGTGTCACCCTTGAGTAGCAGCTGGGTAGTTGGCCTCCGTTGCAGGTCTCCTTCGGATTCTCTATCCATCCCTTCCCAACGTCCGGCAGCATCTCTGCTGAAATGGAATTTCAGGTGACATTTTGGGTTGAGACCCTTCTTCAGACTGAGAGTCAGGGGAGAGGGAAATGAGAGAAATAGATGGTGATGTAGAAGAAATAGAGCAAATGAATGAAAGAGATGCAAAAAGGTAACGATGATAAAGGAAACAGGTCATAGTTAGCTGTAGGCTAGCAGCGAATAAGTACAGACAATGAGACAGAAGAAGGGTCTTGACACGAAACGTTACCTATTCCTTTGCTCCATAGATGCTACCTCACCCGCTGAGTTTCTCCAACATTTTTGTCTACCTTCGATTTTTCCAGCATCTGCAGTTCTTACTTAATCCCCTTTGATCCACAGGTGACCTATCACTGATATTCCACTCTTTGTTTTTACTTCTACTGGGCACCATCCTCCAACTTTCCTGGAACCCACCACTGACCACTAGTCCCCCTCAATGCAGAATTTCCCTACTAACTCTATAGACAATAGACAATAGGTGCAAGAGTAAGCCATTTGGCCCTTCAAGCCAGCACCGCCGTTCACTGTGATCATAGTTGATCATCCACAATCAGTGCCCCGTTCCTGCCTTCTCCCCATATCCATTCCCCAGATTCACAACTCTCGGTGTGAAAATGTTTTTCCTCATCTCTGTTCTAAATGGCTTATTCTTAAACTGTGGCCCCTGATTCTGGACTCTCCCAACATCAGGAAAATGTTTCCTGCCTCTAGCATGTCCAAACCCTTAAGGGATACTGATCATATATTTCAATAAAAGATATCCTCTCATCCTTCTAAAATGTATCTGACTCTTGCCCCCAACGATCTCTGCCCAACCATGGCCTGCCCATTACCTTCCAACTGATATCTGCCATTTGACTCTAGCCAAAATCCCAATGCCTGATCAAAATCCCCACTGGTGCCTCTACTGGGTCTTTGAAGACTGAATTCCCCACAAATTACCATAACTATACATTACTAAAACCCTCATCTTGTTTGTTTCTATGTCTGTCTGTCTGTCTGTCTGTCTGTCTGTCTGTCTGTCTGTCTGTCTGTCTGTCTGTCTGTCTGTCTCTGTCTGTCTGGCTCTGTCTGTCTGTCTGTCTGTCTGTCTGTCTGTCTGTGATGTCCTGAAATTATTCCAAAACGGTACACGATAGCGCTACAATTGTTGGACCACCTTACTCACCATTGTCCTGTGGTGTGCTGTATCAAGTTTTGTTCCAATTGATGGTATATTTTACCAGTTATTCACATTTTAAACTTCACAAAACCCCAGTTTGACAAAATTCACTTGCATCTCCACTGACAGCAGCTTATGACGTCATAATGGGACCCCGAATCTCATTTACATAAAAGATTGCCCTTTTTAAAAAAAATCCGTTAAAATGTTAACAAAGACCAGTGTAATGAGAGATTTGTTACATTGTTGTAACGAGAGGGAGGGAGGGAGTGGAGGGAGGGAGTGGGGGGAGTGGGGGAAGGGAGGAGGAGAGGGCGACGATTGTTGTTTAATGTTATTTAAACATTGTGTTTAGTGGGGGAGTGGGATGGGGGGAGATGAGGAGTGGGGGAGCAGGATAGGGGGCTATGGGTGAGTGTTGGAATATTGCGTTGGAGAAACGTTTTGCATTGCGGGAATGGGTGAGTGGTGGAATATTGCGTTGGGGGAACGGGACCAAACGGGTCCCACTTAGTCTAGTATCTTTATTAAAGATGATTTCCTTATATAAATGTATGTTAACTCTGTTCAATCAACATCCTAAAAGCACATTGTTTAATGAAAATGTCAGTATTTTTCCAACTACTGATGTCAAGCCAAAGGTAGATAGTTTCCTATGCTCTTCATTTCTGAACTACACATCCAAGAGCCTTTCAAATGTGATATGAGCTTCCATGTCTAACGCCCTTCAGGCACTGCAGTCAACATCCCCAGTGTACTCCGAGTGAAAATGTATTAAAATGTATTACCTCGTATCTTTTCTAATCCTCTTCTCAATGCCTTAAAATGATGGTCCTTCATTGTGATCACTTGACTATGGTCCTGATGGATGGACATTCTCTTAGGAGATTAGAAGAAGCGTGAATATTCTTTCTGAGCACAAAAATAGAGAGGTATATTTTCCTGTCATGTAAACTCCAAAGTATTTAAATTTTTCAGTGGCAATTCTAAAGGGAAATTTTAGGAGATGTGAAGGGTCTTGAGGTTTTATTGGCATAATTTCACTTTTGTTCCAAATTATTCTATACCCTGAGAAGGAATCAAATTGTTCTATGAAGTTTAATATATTTGGGATACTGACTTGAGAGTTGGTAATATATAAAAGTACATCGTCTGCATATAACAAAATCTTATTATTAGTATGTTTAGTGCTATAGCCAAGAATGCCCAGATGTACTCTTAAGAGCATACCGCTTTCTGTCGGGTATTCATTAGTTCCTATAGAGTTAGGTTAACAACTAGCAACTCTAAGATTACGATTACGATCTCATAGTGTTCAGCTGGGTGGGTTTAGGCTTATTATTGTCACGTGTGCTGAGGTACAGTGAAAAGCTTTGTTTTACTCGCTATCCAAACAGATCAGATATGCCATACATAAACACAATCAAATCAAACTCAATTACAAGTGCAGAAAATAGTTCTCAGCATTGTAGCCCACCAGTTCCACAGACAAAGTCCAATGTCTACACGTGGGTAGTGGTGAATCACATGGCACCCTAGCTAATGGAAGGGCCATTCAGAAGCCTGATAACAGAGGGGAAGAAGCTGTTCCTGAGTCTGGCCGTGCATGTTTTCAAGCTTCTGTACCTTCTGCCAGACAGCAGCAGGGAGAAGAAGGAATGATCGTTTCCTCTTACGAAGCAGTCCAGGAATAACAGTGACAGTATAAAAACAAGGAGTAGACCATTGAGGCCTGAAATGAGATGAATTTGTTTTGGATTAGTGATGAATCTTTGGAATTCTTAACCCTGAAGAGGAATGAAGGCTCAATCATTGCTCACATTCAAAACGGAAATTAATAGATTTCTAGATATTAATGGAATCAAAAACTATGGGGTGAATGTAAGAAAATAAATAGTGTTAAATCAGCAAAGTCATTTGGTGGTAGATCAGCAAAGTCATTGCATATGGAACAGACTGGGGAGATTAAATCTCCAACTGCTCCTGTTTCGTATGGCTTTGTGTTAAAATTGCAAATATTGGAATCCACGTGCAACTTTATAGATCCATTGAAACAGCTTTAAGGTGAGCGGACAACTTTTAAAGGAGACTAGGCCAAGTGGGACCCGTTGGGTCCTGCCCCCTCAATGTGCGGTGGGGGGGGGGGGGGGGGTTGGGTGCAGCCTGCAGCATCATACACACAATAACCACCCCACCACACAGGGTCACCAAAGAGGTAGATAGCAGTTCAGGACCGCTCTCTGGTTGCGATAGGATGATTTCGTTCCCTGATAACTGCTTTAAAAAAGTGTCCTGAATCTCGAGGTGTGATGGCTTGGGCTGCGTCTTCATTAAATGATGTCAGTTTCGGATGTTGATCGAACATAGTTAACATTGAAGGGAAGTCACACAGGAAGACATAAAATTGAAGAGAATGTACTCACATGGTTTGGTTGGTCAATGGAAAGGAAACAAAGAGTAAGAATGAATAATTGCTATGGGGCATCATAGGGACGAATGTTTGAGCCCCAACACTCACAATCTATCAGTTCAGTTTAGTTTATTGTCGCGTGTACCGAGGTACAGTGAAAAAACTTTTGTTGCATGCTAACCAGTCAACAGTAAGACAATATATGATTACAATCGAGCCATTTACTTGCTAAGAGAATAACGTTTAGTGCAAGGTAAAGCCAACAAAGTCCGATCAAGGATGGTCCGAGGATCACCACTGAGGTAGGTAGTGGTTCAGCGCTGCTCTCTGCAATCTATATCCCCAGTGTGGATTAAGTGTGACATTTCAAACTTTATTGGAAACCAAATGGAAACATGAGTAATGATGTGGAAACATAGAACCTTCAATGAAATACAACAAGCTGAATGAGTGGCATCAACGGGACAGATGAAGCAAGGTTAAGAGGAAGTTAAAAGAGGAAAAGAGGAAGGTTATCCACTAAACACTAAAGTATTTTTTCAATGATAAAAGATGAGGCAATGGTCCTGAGTTCCTGTTGTATGAATCACCTAGAGCTGATTTGCAGGTGCAGTCGGCAATTGGAATGCTGAAGATAGACACAAAATGCTGGAGTAACTTAGCGGGACGGGCGGCATCTCTGGAGAGAAGGAATGGTTTCAGGTCGAGTTTAAAGAAGTGTCTCGACCCAAAACGTCACCCATTCCTTCTCTCCAGAGATGCTGCCTGTCCCGCTGAGTGACTCCAGCATTTTGTGTCTACCTTCAGTGGAAACCAGCATCTGCAGTTCCTTCCTGCACAAATGCAATGTTGGACTTTATGTAACTTACTATGATTAGATGAGGCCCTGGTGGGATCCCATTTGCAATGTAGCGTACAGCTGTGGGTTATTGATCTGTAAAATATATATATTTACTTTGGAGGAAGCACAACAGACATTGCCCAGAACAGTTTCTGGGACAGTGAATTTGCTGTATGAGGAGACGTTAAGTAGCTGAGGCCTCTTTTTTTAGGGTTTAGAAGAAGGAGAGGTGATCTCATAGTGTTCAGCTGGGTGGGTTTAGGCTTATTATTGTCACGTGTGCTGAGGTACAGTGAAAAGCTTTGTTTTACTCGCTATCCAAACAGATCAGATATGCCACACATAAACACATAAACACAATCAAATCAAACTCAATTACAAGTGCAGAAAATAGTTCTCAGCATTGTAGCCCACCAGTTCCACAGACAAAGTCCAATGTCTACACGTGGGTAGTGGTGGTGAAACATGGCACCCTAGCTAATGGAAGGGCCATTCAGAAGCCTGATAACAGAGGGGAAGAAGCTGTTCCTGAGTCTGGCCGTGCATGTTTTCAAGCTTCTGTACCTTCTGCCAGACAGCAGCAGGAAGAAGAAGGAATGATCGTTTCCTCTTACGAAGCAGTCCAGGAATAACAGTGACAGTATAAAAACAAGGAGTAGACCATTGAGGCCTGAAATGAGATGAATTTGTTTTGGATTAGTGATGAATCTTTGGAATTCTTAACCCTGAAGAGGAATGAAGGCTCAATCATTGCTCACATTCAAAACGGAAATGAATAGATTTCTAGATATTAATGGAATCAAAAACTATGGGGTGAATGTAAGAAAATAAATAGTGTTAAATCAGCAAAGTCATTTGGTGGTAGATCAGCAAAGTCATTGCATATGGAACAAAATTTGTGTTAAAATTGCAAATATTGGAATCCACGTGCAACTTTATAGATCCATTGAAACAGCTTTAAGGTGAGCGGACAACTTTTAAAGGAGACTAGGCCAAGGGAGCCCCGTTGGGTCCTGCCCCCTCAATGCGCGGTTGAGGGGGGGGGGGGGGGCCTGCAGCATCACACACACAATAACCACCCCCCCCCCCACACACACACACACACACACACGCACTAACCACCCCTCTTGATATTATATTAATATTATTCATTAGCTCCTTTTACCCCACCCCCCCATCCTATCCACTCATGCATAGCCCCCAACTCGCAAGCGAGGTTAGAGAGAAGAGAGGGCGGGGTCAGGGGCAGGGGCAGAGAGAGGGCAGGAGCAGAGGGAGGGCAGGGGTAGAGAGAGGGCAGGGGCAGAGGGAGGGCAGGGGCAGGCAGAAGGAGCGGGGGGGGAGGCAGAGAGGGGGAGAGGGAGGGGCGCGGGAGAAAGGGAGGGGGGGGGTAGAGATTGAGAGTTGGGGGGCATGCAATACCCCCTCATTCCAGCTCCAGCAGGCTCTGCTTCTGCCCAGGTACAGGTCCAGCCTGCGGCAGCAACCTCCCCACCATGCGCCAACCCGGGGCGAGTACAGGGCCCAACTTGTTCGTTCTTTCTGCATCTTTTGAATTACCAGAGGGGGGGGGTCTAGTCATCGGGGGTGTGACGTCACTCGCAGCGCGAGGATGACGGATGGTGACGTCATCAGCGAAAGACAGTCATTTTCGAATTCAAAGTTTTGTCAGATTTTTGAACAATTCCAGTAATAACTCGAGAAATAAAGCATTAAATTTTCCGATAAGGCGAATTTGGACTCCAGGGGGAAAATGTCTACTGGAATATGTAAACAATTTATTGTTACCGCATAGATTTTTTGCGAAGATGTGATTATACACACACACACATTCACATACAACATCAGACTTTTAGTTATATAGATGTGCGGGTGCAGTTTTTTGTACACAGAGGTGCTGAGTGCCTGGAACCGGCTGCAAGACGGCTGGTTGAGGCAGATACAATAATGGCATTTAAAAGACATGGATATGGAAGGGATGGATGGACATTTTTAGTTTAGTTTAGAGATACAGCGTGGAAACAAGCCCTTTGGCCGACCGAGTCCGCACCGACCAGTGATCCCCGCACATTAAGACTATCCAACATACACTAGGGACAATTTACATTTATACCAAGTCAATTAACTTAAGAAGCCTGTACATTTTAGGAGTGCGGGAGAAAACCGAAGATCTCGGAGAAAACCGAGGCAAGTCACGGGAAGAACGTACAAACTCCGTGCAGAACAGCGCCCACAGTCAGGGTCGAACCTGGGTCTCTGCCACTGTAAGGCAGTAGCTCTACCGCTGCGCCACAGTGCTGCCCTCAAGGATGATAGAAGGATGATAGATAGATAGATAGATAGATAGATAGATAGATAGATAGATAGATAGATAGATAGATAGATAGATAGATAGATAGATAGATAGATAGATAGATAGATAGATAGCCTTTATTGTCATTCAGACCGAAGTCTGAACGAAATTGCAGCAGTCATACATATAATACAATAAAAGCAACAATAAACACATATTAACATCCACCACAGTGAGTCCACCCAGCATCTCCTCACTGTGATGGAGGCAAAAGTCTTAGGCCTGCAGTCTCTTCCCTCCTCTTCTCCCTCTGCACTGAGGCGATACCCCCCGGGCGATGTTATATTTCAGTCCCGTGGCTCAATCACCGCGGCCCGGGGTGGTTGAGCTGCCGCCCACCGGTCCTACAGACGCAGCCGCTGGCCCGTGGCCGAACCCCGGACTCAGGCCACCACCGCCAGAATGGATTATGTTCAGGCAGTGAGGAGTTGGTCTTGGCATCATGTATGGCACAGACATTGTGGGCTGAAGAGCCTTTTCTTGAGCTGTATGTTCCATGTGATCTGACCTGTAGAATTTGACCTCCTTTTGGCATCCACATAGTAAGCCAATTTATGAGCTGTGAGTCGACCCATTTTCACCCAGGCAGGTAAGGAAGTGACACCCAGCAGATCCCCTTCACTGCATTTCAAAGAGTGGAGCCCATTCACTATCCATTCCTCTCAAAGCAAGATTAATTAAAAGTCCTCATTAAATGTTTGTTTCTCAGTTTCCCCAATCTATCGCTTCTCATATTTGTACATTTGCAATCCTTCATTAATTTAACGGTCTGTTTATTTATTTATTTTTTTTATTTTTTTTATTTTTTTTGTTTATTTTATTAGAAGTTAATACAGCACAAAACAGTACAGTGGCACCTAATTTTAGGTGCCAACTATGTAATACCGTAATCCATTCTATGTACAACCTCTAGTTTTATGTTATGAGAAGGAAGTAAGCAGGACAAGAAAAAGAAAACAATAGAAAGGGGAAAACGTGGAAAAATAGATGGTAGAGAGTAGAAAAACGTGAAGTGTGTATATAAAAAATAAAAAAAGGAAGAGAGAAAGTGGAAAGTAGAAATAGAAGAGAAGGCCCCTTAAAAGAGAATTTTTCAAATCTGTATTCGGAGATGTAGATCTATCCCCGTCATGAACTGAAATCAGCAATCTTACGGGAGTTATAGCTGCATCACATGATTCCAAAAAGTCGATGAAAGGAGACCAACTCCTTAAGAATTGGTCATATTTATCTATTAGTCGGAGTCTCATTTCTTCAAGGCGTGCTATGTCCATCATATTCCTAATCCACATTTTAACCGTTGGTGTGGTTGTATTTTTCCAAAATTTAAGTATCAATTTCTTTCCAATTATTAACCCATAATTAAAAAAAACATTTTGATCTTTATTTAAATTGGTATCTTCTCCTATTATTCCAAATATAATCCATTTCGTTTTGGGTTCTATTCTTGACTTGAAAATCTTTGTAAATATATCAAATATATCACTCCAAAATTTATTCAACTTTGTACATCCTACAAATGAGTGTGTTATATTTTAACGGTCTGTTTAAAATGCACAGATTTCATCTTAATAAATTGTCTCAGTAAGCTGGGAGTTATAGTTACTGTAGATGAAAACATGCAGGAGCCCCAATGCCATTTTCAAATCTGGTTCTTGCTTTATCTTAACCCATGTGTTATTTGTGCCAAGCTATCGCGGGCTCTTGATGCTTGTTCGCTGGTACAGGTGGAGCAAATTCATCCAATTTCTGCATGGATCAGCCCAGCAAGTTGGGCCAGTGATATTCAGCAAGGTAGCTTTTCCTGAGTGGAATCATAAGATGGATGGCAGCACCTCTTTCCTTCATGGTGCTTTTCAATAGTTAATAGGCAGCACAGTGGTGCAGCGGTAGAGTTGCTGCCTTACAGCGCATGCAGCGCCAGAGACCCGGGTTCGATCCCGACCACGGGGGGCTGTCCGTACGGAGTTTGTACATTCTCCCCAAGACCTGTGCGGATTTTCTCCGAGATCTTCGGTTTCCTCCCACACAAAGGATACAAGATACAAAGGACATTTATTATCACATACACCAGGCGTCTTCGGTTTCCTCAGCACACAGATAAAGATAAAAGGATACAAGATACTGTGAGGGAAGGCACAAAGTTTCCCCATTGTCCACCACCATAGTTGGGCCCATTGAGGCACCAACGGGGACCGATGGTTACAGGCCCTTCTTCACCAGGTGATGGTGCTCCGGCGTCTGGAGAACCCTCTCAGTGGCTCGGGGTGCCTGGAACAGCCGCTTCCTTAGCGGAGACCTCGGATTCCGAAGCCAACAGGATTCCGAAGCTGGACGGAGCTCCACCACTGGCGATCTCAGCGAGAGATCCCAGGCCCCCGATGTTAAAGTTCAGTGCCGCCGTCCGCGGCTGGCCGCTCCACAGCCCCGCACGTGTAAGACGTACAGGTTTGTAGGTTAATGGCTTGGTGTATGTGTAAAGTGTCCCTAGTGTGTGTAGGATAGTGTTAGTGTGCGGCATCGCTGGTTGGCGCAGACTCGGTGGTCTTGTTTCCGCGCTGTATCTCTAAACTAAAATATGGTGAACTCCCCAACAACAGTTGCTGCATCAGTGTGACAGTGAACGCAAGAATGAAACAGACACTTCATTAAGATGCTCCAGTAAGTGTTCCTGACAAGCACATCTTGGGTGTATTAGGAGTCCCGCTGCATCTGCTGTATTAGACATTTGCACTGTTTAGTATTCAGCTGCTGTTACTTAGTGGTTAACCCCTGCTCTCTCCTGTCAGCAGAACACTCTTGCTGGTAATTAATGTATAATGGGATTTAACTGAAAGACAGTTTAAGGCTTACATAAAATCACCCTGTGAGTCACTGCAGCTATAGTTTTTAAAATGAAGGCACCTGATTCTGAATATTGCACTGATTTCCCCTTCCTTGCAGATAAATGTTTATATTTAATATTTTTTCCAGGACAAAACTACGTGCCTGTTCCCTACTGGGAATGTTGGTTTAGGTTGTGTATGTTTTTCCCAGGTCAAGCATGTTATTTATCAGGTGCCTCTGCCTGCATTTCAACTCATTGTACTATTCGATCGCGTATCGAATGCAGCTAATTATTTCATATCTTATTTCTCTACATCCTAGAGGGAAACTATTCGGATCATCAAGTTGTCTATATGGATTTCAGCATGGCGTTTGATAAGGTTCCACATGGTAGGCTGCTCAGGAAGGTTAGGTCGTATGGGATCTAGGGGGAGTTAGCTGACTGGATAGGTAATTTGCTGTATGGAAGGAAGAAGAGGGTGAGAGTGGAAGGTTGCTTATCAGACTGGAGGCCCGTGGTGTGCCTCAGGTATCAGTGTTGGGCCCCATTGCTGTACACGTTTGCAGATGACACTAAAGTGGGTGGTATTGTAGATAGCAAAGGTGATTAGTAGGACCTTCACAGTGAACGGCAGGGCCCTGGGGAGTGTTATAGACAAGAGGGATCTAGGCGCCCTTTAAAAGTGGTGTCACAGGGAGATAGGGTGGTCAAGAAGGATCTTGGCACGTTGACCTTCGTCAGCCAGGATATCGTATAGAAGTTGGGGTGTTTTGTTACAGCTGTGCAAGACGTTGGGTGAGGCCACATTTGGAGTATTGTGTTCAGTTTTGGTCACCCTGCATTAGGAAAGATGTTGTTAAGTCGGAAAGAGTAGGGTATATGGGATGTTTAGGAAAGAACTGTAGATGCTGGAAAAATCGTAGGTAGGCAAAAATGCTGGAGAAACTCAGCAGGTGAGGCAGCATCTGCTGAGTTTCTCCAGCATTTTTGTCCACCTAGGGTATATGGGGTGAGCTGCCAGAGAGGATAATTGAGGCTGATACTATAATAATATTTAAAAGAGATTTGGCCAGGTAAATGGGTAGGAAAGATTTAAGGATAGGGATATGGGCCAAACATGGACAGGTGGGGCCAAAGAAGACGGGGCATCTTGATCGGCATGGGCAAGTTGGGCTGAAGGACCCGTTTCCGTGAGCTATGAGTGTGACTATACCAGCTCTTCACTCTTTACTCAAATATTTACTCACTGGCGGCAATTTATAGCGAACGTCTTTCAGATTTGAGTGGAAACTGGCGCACCGAGAGGAAACGCACGAGGTTACAGGGAGGGCATGCAAACGGCAGAGACTGCAGGCAAGGTCAGCATTGTGGGCAAGTCAATGGAGCTGTAAAACAGCACCTCCTGCAACTTGAGCAAAAAAACAAAGTGCTGGAGGAAATTGGTGTTTCAGGTCGAGACCCTACAGTATATGCAATATTTTTGGTATCCTTCTGTGGTAGAGTCCACAAGTTTGCGAGCTCTAAGTGAATAAATGTCCTCTTATCTCATTCTTGTATGTCTTACCCACATACTAAAACTTGATCCCACATTCTCGACACACCAGCCAAGGGAAACAGCCTTTCTGCATACAATCTGCCTCGTCCTGTCAGACCAATGTACACGTCAATGAGATCTTTCATTATTCTAAACTCCAGTGACTATAGGAAAAAATCACACCAATCTCTCCTCTTGTGGCAGTCCAGGTGAATCTTTACAATAATTCCTCTCTAGCAGGGATGTTCTTGCTTAGACAAGAAGACCATAGCAACACTGCAAGTGCTATCTCACCAAAAGCCCAGTTTAGTCGTAGCAAGCCATTCTTACTTTTTATACTCAAAAGCTCCAGAAAATTAAGGCCAACATGCTATTTATCATCATTCTCTGGTTGGATGTTTGCTTTCATTCGTTGGTCTATAGGACAGCAAGCTCCTTTTGTACACCAGCACTTTCCAGTCTATCAACTTTTAAATGATCTGTCTGAAGAAGGGTCTCGACCCGAAACGTCACCCATTCCTTCTCTCCAGAGATGCTGCCTGTCCAGCATTTTTGTGTCTAACTTTTAAATGATACTCCGCTTCTCTGTTTTCCCTACCATGTCATACTGCATCTCCCTTCCAGTCATCTGCTGTGAGTCTGGAGTCACTTTTTGTCTGGACCGGGTGAAAGCAGCAGTTTCCCTCCATACAAGTACATTAACGTTACCAATTTAATTCACTGACTTTAAATTGTTTTGCAATCCATGTGAACAAATGTTTCTGAATCATTAAAGCTCGTTTCAGTATTATTTCACCAGTTACATCACTGTCATGTCCTTGGCAAAAATGTGTTATAGAGCTTCATATAACTACAGCCTAACCCACTTCTGCATCACCGCCTCTTCAAGCCCCTGTCCCACTTAGGAGACCTAAACAGTGACCTTGCCCGCCACCCAAGGTTTCCATTAGGTCACCGGAGGTTTTGGTCACTCTCCCTAATGGTCGAAAGTGGTTTCCGCATGGTCGAGGCTTCATCTAGGTTGCTGCTATTTTTTCATCATGATTAAAACCGGCCTCGACTAAAAATAGGTTGCCGTTTTAAAAATCGATAGTTTTTTAGTCGCAGGTCTAGTCGAAGCTGGTTTTCTTCATAGTCGAGGAAGGTTTTCAACATATGCGTGGGAGGTGGTAGGAGGTTGCAGGTCACCTCGACCTTGATTTTTTTTTTGGGTTGTGGGCAAGGTCACCAGAGGTTGTTGTTTAGGTCTCCTAAGTGGGACAGGGGCTTTAGGATAACTAACAATAATTTTAAAATATAACTTAGTTTAATCAAAAATGTTTTATTATTAATGTTTAATGTTTTATGTGTCATTCCTAATGGGCCTGTCCCACTTAGGCGATTTTTCAGCGGACTGCCTGAGACTGTCAAGTTGCCGGCTGTCGCCTGAAAAACACAACTGGAACGGCGACTGTCAGAGACACACACACACACACCACATACACACACACACACACACACACACACACACACACACACACACACACACACACACACACACACACACACACACACACACACACACACACACACACACACACACACACACACACACACACACACACACACACACACACACACACACACACACACACACACACACACACACACACACACACACACACACACACACACACACACACACACACACACACACACACACACACACACACACACACACACACACACACACACACACACACACACACACACACACACACACACACACACACACACACACACTCACACACACACACACACACACACACACACACACACACACACACACACACACACACACACACACACACACACACACACACACACACACTCACACACACACACACACACACACACACACACACACACACACACACACACACACACACACACACACACACACACACACACACTCACACACACACACACACACACACACACACACACTCACACACACACACACACACACACACACACACACACACACACACACACACACACACACACACACACACAACACACCGCAAAGGCGGGGGCCAGGGCAAGCGGAGAGCGCTGTCTATAAAATTCCCACTGTGCAAAGCCAAGGTGATACAGACACACACCGCGATGAACAGGAAGGTTGGCGTTGTAATTAAGACAGCTAAAGCACAGTGTACAGTAAGTCCTTTAAAAGAGGGGGGAGAGGGGGGAGAAGGAGTAGAGACAACTTTTAAGAAGCCAGAGATACACGGCTGTGAAGTTCAGCAGACATTTAACATTACCAGTCGGTTCCTTGGTTCTGAAAACTACTGCTAAGCTTTTTCTTCCCCCAATGAGCTAATGAAATTCACCGGTCAGCACCGGCTCCAACCTACGAGAACCTCCGAGAATCTTGGACCTCCTGGCAACCCACTAGGACCTCCTTGAGACCCACCTACGGCACGAGAATTCTCGCTACACTCCATGTTGAGAAATTCTCGGCGACCATAATGAGGCCGTGACTAATTCCCAGAATGCGGGAACTCCTCATGACAATGAAGGCAACTGCCCGGCAACCACCCGCGAACATGTGGCGACCATGTGGCGACTGCAAAGTCTCCTGCAGTCGCCTAAAAAGTCGCCTAAGTGGGATAGGCCCATTACTGTCACTGTATGTCATGTTGTCAGTTGCGGGCGGAGCACCAAAGCACCAATCTCATTCCTTGTATGTGAATACTTGGCCAATAAACTTGTTCATTCAATCATGCATGCATTCATTCATTCATTCATCCATTCATTCATTCAATCAATCATTCATTCATTCATACATTAACTGTACATTAAATTTTAGTATTTAAAATTGAGTGGGCCTTAAATCTCCATGAACCTAATTCGGAATATTTTCTAAATGTTTGGAAATTATGTTTGGTAGGTCCAAAACAAACATCTATTCTTTCCTTCACATTAAACACCCACAATCTGCTCATTCACAATGTGCCAATATTTCTCGTAAGGTTGCTGTTCTCATTAATTACTGTACGGACATTGTCGGCATTAAGCTTGGATAACATCCATCTATTCCAAGGACTTAATAATGTCACCAGGTACAGATCCAATGCTGGTAACACCAGTGAACGGAACCCTAACCCATTGTTTCTCCTCGTTTCGGCCCGAAACGTCGCCTATTTTCTTCGCTCCATAGATGCTGCTGCACCCGCTGAGTTTCTCCAGCAATTTTGTGTACCTTCGTTTCTCCTCTCTGTACCTTATTAACAAATCAGTTTCCTACTCATTGGTTACACTACTTCCTTTTCGATTAACAACATCCACAGCCACAGATTATTGAATACCAAGGGACCTTGCCAGCCAGTTACACTAGAACGGAGTTTACACCACGAGGATTTGGATTGCACTGATAATATAACAAAGGGTTTTCTCCGAGATCTTCGGTTTCCTCCCACACTCCAAGGACATACAGGTTTTTAGGTTAATTGGCTTGGCATAAATGTAAAATTGTCTCTAGTGTGTGCAGGATAGTGTTAGTGTGCGGGGATCGCTGGTCAGAGGGGACTCGGTGGGCCAAAGGGCCTGTTTCCATGCTGTATCTCTAAACTAATCTAAAATAAACGAAGGAATTGTGCACATTTTCAGGATGCAGAAATTAATCTATAACCAATGACATGATTTCCATTGGATGCTGTAACTCTGCTGGCTGCTCGTAAAAAATGGCAAAATGTTAAAATATGCGGGAGATTTGCTTTCCTTGGCTAATACTATATAATAGTCTCTGGCAGCTGAGTTTCAGAAGTGAAGTACTTTATGTACTTGTTCAGAAACAAGGAACTGCAGATGCTGGCTTACAAAAAAAGGACACAAATTGCAGGAGTAACTCAATGGGTCAGGCAACATCTCTGGAGTCTGGAGAACATGGATAGGTGACATAGAACATGTAACTGTACAGCACAGGAACAGGCCCTTCGGCCCGCAATGTCTGTGCCAAACATGATGCCATGCCCAAGCCCTTATCACTCTTCCCCCATTTGCCTAACAACGCACCAATGCCCTCTATTCTCTGTCCTCCTAAATCATTTAGAAAGAACCTCAATCACCATTTGGACTGTTTAGATGTCAAACAACCTTTATTTATAATCTTTTTTTAATGAATACATTTTCGGATCAATTGACCAATAAAACTGTTCAATGTTCCCGTGAGTTTTCTCTTTCTTCTTGGCATCTCCTGAGAATTCCTAGAGATTTTAGGAATTTAGGAATTGCCCTAGAGGGCAACCCTGGAAAATTGGCCTTCCACACCAGGCACCCAGTGACATCCCAAATTCTCATGTGTGTTTTTGGCAATGCAGGCAACTGGGCGAAGAGGGGTGAGGATCGATTTATTATTCATGGATCATATAAGAAATAGCATAGGAAGCAACTGCAGATGCTGGTTTACATTGAAGATAAACCCAAAAAGCTGGAGTAACCCTGGACCTGGAGAAAAGGAACAGACCCTGAGTCTGAAGAAAGGTCTCGACCCGAAACATCACCTATTCCTTTTCTCCGGAACTGGTGCCCGACCCGCTGAGTAACTCCAGCTTTTTGTGCCTCGACAAGAAACAGTGTCCACAAAATGTTTAAAACTCTGCCCGTACCTGGTGATATTAGTGACAGCAAGGTATCCATACGGTGGCTAATAAATGTTTTGTGGGAATACAGAAATTCACACTGATGTGATCTAGCAAACAAAATAAAGAATCTGCTGAAGAAGGTCCCGACCCGAAACTTCATTATTCCATTTTCTCCAGAGATGCTGACAGATCCATTGAGTTATTCCGGCATTTTGTGTCTATCTAAGGAATATGCTCAGAGGATTGGTGGCAGCTTCCTCAGGTGACTATGTTGATGCACAGTCCATCTTGCATGACCTTTTGGCTCACTACCCTTCTTCAGGCAGGTACTATTTCTGACGGTTTTGACTGTATCACACATTTTGTACTACCCAATTATGGAAGAATATTTCTTCCCCTCATGTATCTTGGGACAGTGCAGTTTCCTCTGCTGATTAGCAGGAGAAGCACACAATTTGTTCATTGGAAACTAAACAGTTTACTGGAGGAGGCAGCTACAAGAATATCTCCATCCTTACGCGAGGGTCAAAGAGAAGGCTGAAGCATTCAGAACCTATGATTAACATGTGTTGAGCATTTGACGGCACTGGGCCTGTACTCGCTGTGGTTTAGAAGGATGAGGGGGAGACCTGAAACTTTAGAAGGATGAGGGGGACCTCATTGAAACTTACCGAATAGTGAAAGACCTGGATAGAGTGGATGTGGAGAGGATGTTTCCACTAGTGGGAGAGTCTTGGACCAGAGGTCGCAGCCTCAGAATAAAAGGGGCTGTCCCACTGCGGCGATCTAATTGGCGAGTTTAGAAGAGTTTCCCCTCGACTCGTACTCGCAGCATGGTCGACGCGAGGTCCGAGGAGGTCTTTGTAACTCTCCTTCATGCTCGAGAGTAGTCCCCGCGTACTCGAGGCTTCAGCTAGGTTGCGGCGTATTTTTCAACATGCTGAAAATTGCCCGCGAGTAAATAAAAGGTCGCCATGGAAAAAATCTATACTTTTTTTACTTTAGGTTTAGGTTTTAGGTTTAGCCAAAATAGGTCATAGTAGGTCTGCATGTTATTCATAGGTAATCGAGGGTAGTCAAAGGTAGTCGTAGATAGTCTTCATCATAGTCAAAGGGAGGTCGAAGGAGATCAAAGGAGGTCATCTTCACTCTCCACTATTCAGTGTCCAATTTTCCCGAAGCTAGTCGAAGCTAGATTTCAACATAGTCGAAGGAGGTCGAAGGAGGTCTTCTACATAGTCAAAGGGGGTCTTCAACATGTCACTTTTCCAAAATCTCCTAAACTCTTCTAAACTTGCCAATTAGGTCGCCACAGTGGGACAGCCCCTTTAAGGGATGTTCCTTGAGGAAGGAGATGATGGGGGGAAGGCAGGAGAAGATAGATCAGTCATGATTGAATGGCGGAGTAGACGGTGGGCTGAATGGCCTAATTCTACTCCTGTCATGAATTTATGAACCACATTCATCCAGTTGTGTTGAGTGGATGATCCATTTCATTTCCCTTCAGTTAATTCAGTTCACTCCACATGACATCAAGAAATAATTCAGAGAATTGGATATAGAAAAGTCTATGAGATCATTCAACATGATACTATGGCACTGAAGGGACTCAATCCAAAACGCCACCCATTCCTTTAGTTACTACATTCAATTACAGTGAACACCTCTAATATAGCAGTTCTAGAAACAGACACCCACCCTCTATAAAAAAATTTGAGATAGGGAATTTGTTTTCTAATTGCACGAGGAATTCATGTTATAAAAAAATAATTAAATCCAACAAGTTTTGTAGGTACACAATACATCTGTAACACAGCGTGGGGGGGGCTGTAGTGACATGCACATGATGTGCATTATGCACGCATGGTGCGCGATGGCGCCCAAATGACGCCCAAGTGGGACAGGCCCTTTACTCACCAATAACCTCACTGACGCCCAGCTTGTGTTTAGTTTAGAGATACAGTGCGGAAACAGGCTCTTCGGCTCACCAAGTACGCACCAAGCAGTGATCCCCGCACACTAACACTATCCTACACACACTAGGAACAATTTACAATTGTCCAAAATACCAAAGCCAATTTGCTACAAACCTGTACGTCTTTGGAGTGTGGGAGGACACCAGATCACCCAGAGAAAACCCACGCATGTGACGGAGAGAACGTGCAAACTCCGCAGACGCTGTCCTAAAGGACAACTGCAGTGATGTCCTGGGGCAGGGAGACCTACAACCAACAACCGCAACTACTTTTTTTGTGTAGTCAGGATCAAACCCAGGTCTAGGTGCTGTAAGGCAGCAACTCTACCGCTTGCACCACCGTGCCACCCGAGTTTAGTTTGGCCTTAAACGGGCTTGATCTAAACATGGGCCAATGAGCTGAACTCAGGAGGGGTGGTGAAAGTAGCTGCCCTCGACATTAAGGCACGAGTATGACATTCAAGGAGTCCAGGTAAAAATCATTCAACAGGCCTTGAGGGGAAAGCATTCCAATGGGTGGATTGATACCTGGGATAATAAAAGGAGTTGCAGTTGTAGATTGTCGGTCTCCCTGTCCCACTTGTTCTTCAGCGCTGTGTCTGCAGCCAACCATTTTCACTTGCTTCCACAAAGACCTTCCTTCCATCATCAGATATAGTTTTATACAGCATGCATCTTTACAAAACGCCTGCATGTGTGAGTATATTCAATCTCTGCTCTCTGCCTGGACTCAACACCCAGTCGAGGGATGGATTCCCATTGTCCCAAGCTGAAGGCAGCACATTATAAATTGTCTCCCTGCCGATTTGGACCCACTGCAGTTCGCTTACAGAGCTAACCGGTCCACAGAGGACGTAGTCTCTACAACATTGAACCTCACACTATCACATCTCGGCCGGAAGAATACCTATGCCAGGATCCTCTTCATAGACTTCAGCTCCGCTTTTAACACAATCATCCCACAGCAGCTGGTGGAGAAGCTGAAGCTGTTGAAGGTGGACACTGGCACTTGCAACTGGGTCCTTAACTTTTTGACACAACGGCAGCAGACAGTCAGGGAGGGCAGTCAAACATCAAGAACCATCGCTGTGAGCACTGGCTCACCCCAAGACCCTGCTCAATGTACCCCCTGTAATGGCAGGCAAGATTGAGCAAATGCAATTTTTGGGGGAGGCGTGAATAAGTCCAACGCCTCAATGACTACCTGTCTTGGAGAGGTCTAAAGGACAAGTAGTAAGCTGGTCGCCAGTTTAGGCTGTAACGGCCGTTCCGCTCGCGGTGTAGCCACGTAGCGGTTCATCACACTCAGCAGCTCTTCCTGGTCCTGTACCGCAAGCATACTCCCAATTTTGTTCAACCAGTGACCCCTGTTCTTGACCAGCCCAGCCCTGGTCGCCAACGCTCCCCTCTGTTGAGGGAGATGCGATGGCCAGTGCTTGTTAGTGCACTGGAGCGGGAGTGTTTGTGCTCCCTTGGCGAGCTTGCCCCATCTCCCGGAGCAAGTCTTGCTGGAGCTTTTGCTCCATGAGCCGTTCCATAAGGCTTGAAACAGTCACCTTTTGCCGCTCTCGGGCGGTGAGTCTACCGTGCCGGGCTCTGCTGAGTGAACCGGCCGGTCCGACTTCCGTGTGTCCGTATCCAGCCCGCTGCGGTTGGTCGCCACAGTTCCCTTGAGCTGTGCTAGCGGCGCTGGGCTCGGCTCGGAATGCTGTCGGTGACTGTGGACCGCTGCGTTGTGCGGTCCAGGTGCCGCCGGTCGCCCCCCACTGCTGGAACCCTCCTGGTCCATAGCAGACCGACGGGGAACCACCTTCCTTGGTGTTTTCCCTGTTCTGTTCCTATTTAAAATAAAGCAGAACAGGGTTTCAAAAACACCATGTCCTCAAAGTAAGACTTGCTTACCTGAAGGTCCGTTTTCAAATTGTTGTGGGAAAGCTCGTACTCCTGTCCGTCGCTGTGCACTGCGTGAGACGCTATGTGTCGCGCATGCGTGCTGGACGGGGTCTTCACGCAGTCACTCACGTGACTCCGAAGTAAAATCTATGTGTGCAGTAGATTGTCACTATTGCATCCTGCTTTCCCTTCACACCACTCGTTCTGCACACACACCTTGCGCTGACTGACAAGCCACGGAGCAGAGATCCAGAGCACAGGCAACAGAATGATACAGAAACAAACTTGGATTGGATTTATATTATGGATTAAACAAACCAGGAAATGAATCCAGTCTCTCTAGATATAAGGTTCACAAGAATTACCTTTCTAAATCTCAGATGGTAATGAAGTACAATTGAGGAACAATTGTGGAATTATTCTTATGGGGGTGCAGAAAGGTTGCAGTGCTATTCAGTTTTGTTATTCTGGTGCAGTCCCCTGAGAGTTCCACTCATACAACAGTGTTAGATTGTGGAGCAGGCCACTTACTGCTCAATTTACAATGGGGGTTTTCAATGCAACGGGTTCTGAATATAGTTTGCACTTCTGCGTTCTGTATATCCTGTGATTAAACATATCCCCTGTGAAAGGTTGAGGTATTTTGAAATACTGTTCCAGCGTAATGCAAAAAAAAATAAGTAATCGCTTTAAACTTTGACACGAGATCTGTTGTATGTCGTGTTACTGATGAGGGTGTTTGCTGCTGAAGCTTACTTGAACTCAATATCAACACTGAAGCAGAAATGAATGTGGCTCGGTTTTCAGGTCCAGAATCACTTCTGCAAGCCTGGGCTCTGAGACCGCACAGTAACCAGGCATCCAACAGGTCCCACGGACGGACAGCATCTCTGGAGAAACGGGTCAAGACCCGAAACGTCACCTATTCATTTTTTCCAGAGATGCTGCCTGACCCGCTGAGTTACTCCAGCTTTTTGTGTCTGTCTTCAGTTTAAACCAGCATCTGCAGTTCCTTCCTACAGGTTACATGGCCAATTGGCAGCCTGCTGGATAGGGCAGGACAACAGGAATGGGTCAGATCACAGTGCTAGGTTTACTCAAACGTCACGTCAAAATCCTTGGCGTGATATTCGACTCAGCATTGAAATTTGACAAACAAGTCAATGCCGTGGTAAAAGCTAGCTTCTTTCAGCTTCGGACAATAGCTAAAATAAAACAATTCCTCCAGTTTGACGACCTCGAAAAGATCATCCACACATTTATCTCCTCCCGCCTCGATTACTGCAACTCCCTCTACACTGGCATCAGCCAATCTTCCCTATCCCACCTGCAACTGGTCCAAAACGCCGCAGCAAGACTCCTGATGGGCACCCGAAAAAGGGACCACATCACCCCGATCCTGGCCTCTCTCCACTGACTCCCTGTGCAGTTCCGTATAAATTTCAAGATCCTTCTTTATGTTTACAAAGCCTTTAACGGGCTTGTCCCCACCTACATCAAAAGTCTGCTTACCCACCACACCACCTCCAGGTCCCTCAGATCGGCCGGCTTGGGGTTACTGAACATCCCGCGGTCTAGGCATAAGCTCAGGGGCCACCGCGCCTTTGCGGTTTCAGCTCCTAGACTGTGGAACAGCATCCCCCTTCCCATCAGAACTGCCCCCTCCATCGACCCCTTTAAGTCGAGACTTAAAACTCATCTTTACTCTTAAGCCTTTCGTGACCTCCTCTTAGGGAGTATATGTATGTATTTATGTATGTGCGTAATCTATGAACCAATGTTGTATAACGTTAGTACCTCCACCAATGTAAAGCACTTTGGTCAACGAGAGTTGTTTTATAAATGTGCTATAGAATAAAAAGGGGCTTGACTTGACTAGGAGGGTATATGGCACCGGCAGAATGCTATCACGGAGCCCTGAAGAGGATTAGATAAGATTCAGTCTTTTAAGTGAAATAAATTTCTCCTCATATCAATCTTAACTTACCAATCCTTTATTCTGTTTGTAGGGGATGGGTTATAATGGAGAAATAAAATCCTCCCTGACCCCCCCTTCCCAGTTCTCCGACTAGTCTGAATCAAAGATCTGCTATAGGATCTTTGGTCTGAATGTCCTTGTTTACATTGTATCTCCGTTTGCTTTGTTGTTACCTTCTCCTAGCTAACAATGATCTTCATTGATCTCCATCCCCTTTGTCTCACACCTGACATTTCCTTATCTCTGTATCTCCCTCTCCCCTGACTCAGTCTGAGGAAGGGTCTCGACCCGAAACATCAACCATTCCTTCTCTCCAGAGGTGCTGCCTGTCCCGCTGAGTTACTCCAGCATTGTGTGTTTATCCTCCCTATCACGTAATGCAAAGTCTTTGAAATTGTAAAATATGATAAGAGGAAGAGATTCTGATCATACAGCCCGTGACTCCATACAAAGGTTTTATGGAATATTTACCTCAATTAGCAACCTCTGTTTTTGTCACTAAAGAAACCTTGTTACTGTTTTAATAGGAACCTGAGGGGTAACCTCTTCACACAAAGGGTGGTGGGTGTAAAGGGGCTGTCCCACTTGGGCAACCTAATTGGCGAGTTTAGAAGAGTTTGAAAAAATGACATGTTGAAGACCTCCTTCGACTATGTTGAAGACCTCCTGCAACCTCCTTCAACTATGTTGAAAACTAGCTTCGACTACCCACGTCTAATTTCGGGAAATTAGACAGCGAATAGTGGAGAGTGAAGACGACCTCCTTCTATCTCACTTTGACCTCCCTTCGACCATGATGAAGACTATCTACGACTACCTTTGACTACCTTTGACTACCCTCGATTACCTACGACTAACATGCCAACCTACTACGACTAAACCTATGAGTAAAAAAGTATCGATTTTTTCCATGGCGACCTTTTTTTACTCGCGGGCATTTTTTAACATATTGAAAAAAATGCCGCGACCTAGCTGAGGCCTCGAGTACGCGGAGACCACTCTCGAGCATGGAGTCACGAAGACCTCCTACGACCTCGTGTCGACCATGCTGCGAGTATGAGTCAAGGGCAAACTCGCCAGAACTCACAGATTAAGTTGCCCAAGTGGGACAGGCCCTTAAGGAATGTGCTACAACCAGAGGAGATAGTTGAGGCAGGGACTATTCCAATGTTTAAGAAACAGTTAGACAAGTACAAGGATAGGACAGGTTTAGAGGGTTATGGGCCAAACGTGGGCAAGTGGGACTAGTGGAGCTGGAAGTGCTTGTTTCCACGCAGTATCAATATATGATTTGATGACTATGACTCAATTTCTGTGAGGGATTTTCAAAAAGGAAATAGGTTCCTTCCTTTCATATGACCATGTAAGTTAAAAAAAACGATATATGATTTTTCAGGTGTTCAGGAAGTGTAAGAATCTATACTTTAAACAAAGCTTTATTGCACTGATTCTCTGCACTTTTAGATGCAGCAGTCAGGTTTCTAATCCAATTTGTTTCATTAATGATTTGCAGTATTCAGAATGTTGTATAAAGAGCTAAATGTAGTAATGAACATTTGCACCAGCTTTTGAAATGTTTATTAATGTGATTTTCAGAAGTTTTGCATATATGCTGTGGTATATGTGGATTTATGATACTGTTGAATCGGTTTTCAGAAGATACACATTATTTACTGTTTAATAAGGAACTGCAGATGCTGGAAAATCAAAGGTACCCAAAAATGCTGGAGAAACTCAGCGGGTCAGACAGCATCTCTGGAGAAAAGGAATTAGGTGACGTTTCGGTTTGAGTCCATTCTTCAGACCTGAAACGTCACCTATTTACAAGGTGTAATCTGCGTAGGTTTACAAGGTTAATTCCCGGGATGGTGGGACTGTCATATGCTGAGAGAATGGAGCGGCTGGGCTGTACTATCTGTACTATACTATGGAATTTAGAAGGATGAGAGGAGATCTTATTGAAACATGTACGATTATTAAGGGTTTGGACACGCTAGAGGCAGGAAACATGTTCCCGAATTTGGGGGAGCCCAGAACCAGGGGCCACAGTTTAAGAATAAGAGGTAAGCCATTTAGAACGGAGATGAGGAAGCACTTATTCTCACAGAGAGTTGTGAGTTTTCTGTCTCAGAGGGCAGTGGAGGCTGCTTCTCTGGATACTTTCAAGAGAGAGCTAGATAGGGCTCTTAAATATAGCAGAGCCAGGGGATATGGGGAGAAGACTGGAATGGGGTACTGATGGGGGATGATCTGCCATGATCACAGTGAATAATGGTGCTAGCTCAAAGGGCTAAATGGCCTACTCCTGCACCTATTGTCTATTCCTTTTCTCCAGAGATGCTGTCTGACCCGCTGAGTTACTCCAGCTTTTTGTGTCTATCTTCGGTTTAAACTAGCATCTGCAGTTCCTTCCTACACAATATATGTGTCCAAATGTATTTTGAAAACGGGAATTGTATCAGCAGCTATTGGTTCCTCTAGCAGCTGGTTCCAGGTACCGACTATGCTCTGGGTGAACTGTCCCCACTTCTGTTCCATCTTTCCCTCTCCACCACCTCAATCAGGCTCTAGAAGGAACCTGACCCGAAACGTACCTGTCCATGTTCCCCAGGGATGCTGCCTGACCCGCTGAGATAGTCCAGCACTCTGTGTTTGTTTACCAATGTGTGAGTGCACACTCCCTGTCCAGCAGGGGATAACATTAGGCAGCGTGCAATTTTGTAGAAGTATGTGAGGAAAGTGTTTACATAGGGATTGTGAAACAGATGGCCAAAATTTCCTTATGTGCAAAATTTCACCTGAAACAGGAAAAGGGGTGGCAGTTAGCTAAAGAGCTGTATCTGCGACTCTCAATAAGATCCAGATTGGTCTTCTCGATCAACATAACTTTCCATCCTCCGTCCAAATTCTGCCGTTTTTTAATTGCCCAAAGATCCATTGATCTGACTCTTTAAGTAGCTGACATTCATAGCCTTCAGCCACAGAGAATTAAAAGCCTTCTGAGAGAAAAAGAACTCCTCATATCAGTCCAAGCCAATCCCATAAGGGCCTATACCACTGCGGGGACCTAATTTGCGAGTGTAGAAGAGTTTAGGAGAGTATGAAAACGTGTCATGGTCATGTTGTATCGCCGAAGTAGAACACCTCCTTCAACCTTCCTCGACTATGTAGTGAAACTCCTACGAATATGTTGAAGACCTCCTTCGACTATGTAGAAGACTCCTTTGATTATGTTTAAGACTAGCTTCGACTAGCTTCGGGAAAATTGGACACCGAATAGTGGAGAGTGAAGACAACCTCCTTCGATCTCCTTCGACTATGTTGAAGACTATCTACGACTACCCTCGACTACATTTGGTTACCTTTGATTACCTACGACTAACATTGCCGACCTACTATGACCTACTTTGACTAAACCTACGAGTAAAAATAACATCAATTTTTTCCATGGCGACCTTTTTTACTTGTGGGCATTTTTCAACATGCTAAAAAATACGCCTAGACCTAACTGAGGCCTCGAGTACACGGAGACTACTCTCGAGCATGAGGAAGAGTTACAATGAGGCCTCCTAGGACCTTGTGTCAACCATGCTGTGAGTATGATTCGAAGGCAAACTCTTCTAAACTCGCCAATTAGGTCCCCGCTATGGGACAGCCCCTTCTACTTGTAAGGAATAGTACATAAAGGACAAAGAAAGCAAGATATGCAAAGTTTTCGAAATTCAAAAATATCCATTTGAACAATGTGGAGGAATGGGTTTTTGCACTGGTAAAAAAATTTTAGTGGTTATATGGCAATAACAAAAACATACCATTCCGTTTAAAAGGAACATAAAGTAGAATATTCATTCCCTATCTTTCTTCTGTTTACCTGTTGAGTCGGTATAATACATTTACATTGTGATGCATGATGAGAGTGAGTTTTGGAGTGAGGTACCACTCTCACACAGCTTCTGAAGCTTCTTAACTGCACGCACCATCTCGGTTGGTGTTGTACAATTAACACACAAATACTACAAAATCCACCTCATGTACTTAAGACCATATTTTAGCACCTACCATATTTTCTCTGGTGGTGAAGTTATGAAAATAAGCGCAGAGGGAATTCTAAAACCTATGGTGGTTAATTTTAGTCTGTCAAAATACTGATACTGCAGAGAGCAGTGTAGCAATAGTCATGTTACCATGGCATTTGTATTCAAATATCCACTAATGTATAAAATGGTCCTCAATTGTTAAAGTGGCCCACTATTGGTAAAGTCATACTTCAATAAATGGGACTCTAAATGCTACCTCAGCTATCGCCTATTTAAATCCACACAGCTAATATGTTTGTCCTAGTTCCTGCACATTGAAGTATTTCTAATAACTATGGTGCTTATGTTCTGATGTGAGGTCATTGAAACAATTGCTTTTACAAATAATGCATTAGATAGATAGATAGATCCTTTATTGTCATTAAACATAGCAGCTGAATATTTACTGCATGATAAAATGCAAGACAGGGAAAACAAATTTATATGGTGTTTTGTACATTGTCACTTTGCAAGGATGTAAAATGAAGTGCCTTTCACATAGCTTTGAAATGTGGGAAGTTTGTTCCTTTTGTGGGAAGTTTGTTCCTTTTGATTCCTGGACTGTAATGCATTCTAACAAAGGATGATTTTGGGGGTAAATTCGCAACTTCATCCATAACCCTATTAGATGGTTTCATCTGCACAAGATTACTTTGAAAAATTCGTGAATGCAGATATTTAGAGTAAAGAGGAATAAACGTTTGCCCCCAAGAGTCTATTTATTTGCATTAGAAAAAGCACTGCGTTTTACAAAGCAATGGTTTTGGCTTCAACGAAAATGGAGAAATTAAACAAAAACCCCTCTCCTCAAGTCAATTTGCCATCTTTAACATGAAACCTAATGATTATTTTTTTTGCAATTTCCTATGTCCAAATGTGGCTGCATGTATCAATCTTTACTCAGGCATTGGAGGAATCTTTTCTCTCTGTTGCAAGAATTGGGTCTATTCCCATTCATTTGCTAAGGTTCCCAAAGAGGAGCCCAAAAAATTCTATTCTGGTTAAATGTGTTGAGAGGATAGCTTTGTTAAGCACACTGAAAAGATAAGTGCAGTAAAACAAAACACTGAAACTGTCTCAAAATGGACTCAGACTCTATTACAGTAACGAATGTTATAAATCAACGTTAAGGGACGATTTACCAAATGAAACAAATAATAGAAAACGAGTTTTTGTATTTCAGTTGGAATTTACGCTGTCAGAATATTCTCGTATGAGGATTTTTATAACATTTCAATTTTTTGGTTAAAAATGTTGTAATGTAAACACTTCAAATTGTACAAATGCTGTTATCACATGCCAAGCTACCGAAGATTTTTTTCAGCTGTCAGTTTATGTGCAGCTTTAGCCCAGTTTGTCATGCTGTGTGCTGGCTGAAATCGAATGAAAGGGCAGGCTCATGAAATAAAAGCTATATTGTCAAGTTGTTCGTGTGGGCCACCCCACTAATCACTTCAAAGAAAATCAACAGCAAAAGTGCTTGGCCTAGGGGTAATTAATTCTTCTTCTTATATTCACAAAGACCATAGACAGAAACTGCAAAAGTTGTGGTGGTCTCTGAAATTTTAGTATTAATCAAATTATCTCCAATTATTATAAACGCAGATTAATTAGTTCACCTCAGCAGGAAGAAAGTATACATATTGTTAAATGTTGTTTTCTTTACCTTGTTGAACCCAATCTTTTTTGCAGTTATGTTTAGAGTCTTAGTTGAGATGGTGAAAAAACAGTTTTTACTGTAACCATCCTAACTTGAAAATTAGTTTCACCTTTCCATTAAATCACCAGAAAGTTGCTGCATTTAAAGATTTGGTCACCGTTCAAATAATATTCAATTGTGAAGTTTACAAAGAGGGTCTAAGAGTTCCATTAAACATATAATACTTATAATTCGGAGTATCTAAAATAATTTTGTAAATGTCTTCATTTGAATATGAAGAGATTTTTTTTAATGAGCGGAATGAAATGGCTATATACAGATGCACAATATTTGCATTCCATTGCAAAATCGAATGTAAATATTGTGCATTTGTATATAGATATAAAATTGTTGGTGATTTTAATGACAGGTTAAAACATGTCACTCTTGGATGTTTTAAATAATTGTGTTTAAATCTTAATTTTAATCTATGAATTACAAAGATTGCATTCTTCCCTAAATAATTCAATTTCATTCAGCGACAATCGAATTCAGTACGACTATATTTTGGGTAGATCCCGCATTCCTAAACCAAACTGATCATCATTTTTTTTCAAAGTCTGTAAGCCACTAATCATTTAAATAAAATATTTTTTTTTCAATTAAATATGCAGTCTTCAAAAGAGCATTTTACTTACCTATATCGGAGTTACAGAATGTAACTTGCGGATGAGCTGGAAGGCAGGTACATCCATCCACGAACTCCTGCAGCCTCAGAATTAGAACTAGTAGCACTGAGAATAGCGAGCCACTCATCAGGCTGCTCATGTTCCCCTTTAGCACACACACAAACCCAAGTCTTGCTGCTCAGCAGAGGTTGTAGACCGTGTGCAGACTTAACCGTGTGAAGGAGCGTCACAGCAAAGTTATTTTGCCTGCAGCAGGAGTGAGTGGAAGATAGAAGCCTGCTCAGCATTAGCACAAGAAAATAGCTTTGCTTCAGGTTCTCTGTCTGATTTCCCACGTTCAACACAGTCTACCCTCATATATGTGGTTGTGCCACCTCTTTCTAGCCCCTCCTTCCCATGAAGGGAAAGGTCTGCCGTTACTTGAAATCCCATATGACTGTACATTGTATGTGTCCAGTCCCACGCAGGTGATTTAAAACCATTTGTTGTGACTCACTATAATTGCTGTAGTCAGTTTACTTTACAGTTTTAGAGAAAAAAATTACATTAAATTAAAATTTAATTAAAGTTAAATTACTTTCAATTGTCAATGTAATACATTTAATTGTATTAAATGTTAATTATTTAGAATTTCTTTATATGTGTTACAGTAAACTATATGAATTTTGGCAAGGATTTCATTTAAATTTAAAAGTAATTTAAATTTAAATGAAATCGTCAAGATTCATATAATTTATTATAATACATAAAGAAATACTATATATTTAAACATTTTCACAATTATATTGGTTAAAATTATTTCTATTGATGCCGATGAGATGCTAAATATTTGAATATTAAGTTTACTTGTAGAATCAGTGTGGAGATTTTTCACTGTTCTATTTGCTCTTATTGCTAAATCAGTAATCCACGTGGCATACTATAGTATTGAATTCACTAATCTGGACTTCTTCACTAATTCTCACGAGAGACACCTTACTGCACAATTTACTCCTGTAATACTATATTATGAATTGGCAATATAATTATCATTATCAAAATCAGTAACATGTTTTAAAAAAAACTTGCAGCAGGAAAAGATTAGCTAACAGGACTGAGTTCAAGATATAATTGAAATCATATTTGGTATTGTAATTCACCTTAAACTATGTGCTATGCATCGAAACAGGGCTAGCTTTATGTGCACCAGGGTTAGAGTACAGTTAACTTCCCTCTTAAGGGTGAAGGTGCCACATGGGGGAGTTATAGCCAAGCAACGTCCCTAAGGAACATCTCCATTGACCTTGTTCAAACGCTGAGATGATGGCAGAATAATTGAACACTGACTGCAGCAAACACTATATCTGCTGCAATGAGGTTTTGGAAGCATGTCGTATACTTTTATTTAAAATCAAAGTTTTCTTTTAACGTGTTGCAGCAAACACTATGGATGATGCAATCACATTATGATGTGCTCATTTTATCCAAAATGAAACTTGGTTTAGGAAATCTGCTGCTCCCTCAGTTTATCCCAAAGCCCTTAACACCAATGCCACTGAGTCCGACTGGCCTTCCACCTCTATTAACCACACCACTTCCCCTACCGTCCACTTACAACAACCTGTACATGCCTCTACAACTCCTTGGTTCACTCATGTCTTCCCACCCTAACTCACCTGTCCCCAGGTGCATCCGTCCTGACACTCCTCACTCCCTTCCACCAAGAGACCCCAGCAGCCATTCCAGGAGAGACAAAGATTCATGTGCATCTCTTTGAACCTCGTCGACTGTATTTGGTGCTCTTGATCTCACTTTAGTTTAGTTTAGAGATACAGCGCAGGAACAGGCCCATCGGCCCACTGAGTCCGCATCGACCAGCGATCCCCGCACATTAACACTAAGGCTACACATGCGAGGGACAATTTATACAAAGCCAATCAACCGACCAACTGGTATGTCTATGGAGTGTGTGAGGAACGAAGATCTCGGAAAAAACTCTTGGGGAGAACGTACAGCCTCTGTACAGACAAGCACCCATAGTCAAGATCGAACCAGGGTCTCTGGTGTCGTTGGGCAGTAGCGTTACCACTATGCCGCTGTAAAAGTATATTACTGTATTTCACAAATCGTCTTATATACTTAAAACTCTGATCTTGTTTCTTTATTTGTGTGTGTATTTGTGTGTAATCACATCTTCTCGAAAACACGATGCGCCAACGGTAACATTTTCACATTTTCCGATAGAGATTTATCCCCTAGAGTCCGAAACCACCTTATCTGAAAATGTTGAGCTTTATTTCTCGAGTTATTTATGAAAATGTTCACAAATCCGATAAAACTTTGAAAATAAACTGGCTCTTTCGCTGATGACGTCACAATAGATCTGCTCGCTGCCATCTTGCTCGCTCTGCAAGTGGCGTCACTGCCCCACGTCTCCCTCCTCCCTCCCGTTATTCAAAAGACACTCGGGCATCGCTTTCTCTCGGGGCTTTCTCTCGGCTCCTTGGTCGCCTCTTCTCTCTCCCCCCTGGCGTCTCTCTCCCCACCCCATCCCCCCGAGCTCTCTCTCCCCCATGGACTCTCACTCTCCCGTTGCATCTCTTCCTCCCAACCTCTCTTCCACCCCCCTCCCCCACCTCTCACCCCCCCCCCCCCCTCTACCCCTCCCTCCACCCCTACCCCCCTCCCCCTCCCACCTCTCTCCCCCCCACTGTCTCCTCCCCTCCTGTCTCTCCACACCCCTCTCTCCCACCTCCTCTCTCTCCCCAGACTCTCTCTCCCCCCTCCTCTCTCTCCCGGACTCTCTCATCGTCTCCAGGCATCCCTCTTCCCCCCCCCCCCCCCCCCGTCTCTCCCCCCACCCTCTCTCCCCCCCCTGTCTCCCCCCCCCTCTCTCCCCCCCCCCCCTCTCCTCCACTCTACCCTTCTCTCTCCCCTCTCTTTCACCCAACCACGTATCCCCCTCCGTCTCCCCCCGCCTTATCTGAAAATTTCGAGCTTTATTTCTGAAAATCCCCCCCCCCGGCCTCTATCTCCCCCACGGCCTCTCTCTCCCCCCTGGGCTCTCTCAACCCCGGGCTCTATACCCCCGGGCGCTATTTTCCTCCCCAGGCTCTCTTTGGAGTGTGGGAGGAAACCAAAGATCTTGGAGAAATCCCACGCAGGTCACGGGGAGAACGTACAAACTCCGTGCGGTCAAGCACCCGTAATCAGGATCGAACCGTGGTCTCTGGCTCTGTAAGGCAGTAGCTCTACCGTTGCGCCACCATGCCAGCCATATATTGTCTGGTGCATTTTTCTGTATTACAAAAAATGACACCTCAAAAGTATCTTACTGTAAAATGCTTTGGAACATAGAGTTATACAGCGTGGAAACAGGCCCTTCGGCCCAACTTGTCCACACCAGCCAATGTGTGTCCCAGCTCCACTAGACCCACCTGCCAATGTTTGGGCCGTATCCCTCCAAACCTGCCCTAATGCAAACCATGTGATGTGATGTGATGTGAGAAGAGTAGCTTGCAGGGAAGTGTGCGACCCACTGCTCAATCCTATAAACTAGTTAGTGGTAAATGTCAGCAAAAATGACATGGATGGCATAATGACAAAAATGACAAAAATACAGGGAAGGCCAGTGTGGGAAGGTAATAGTCCAGGAGCCACTACTCAATGGGCCAAAACAATGTCGCTGGTAATGACGTCACTGGAAAGCACACTGTGATCTACGGGAAAATATATAATGAAAAGTCAAGTCAGGGGGCAGAGTGACCTGAAAGCAAAAATTTTAATCCGGAGCAATAAAAGGAATATGCTTCATACACCGTGGTTAGAAACATAGAAATTAGGTGCAGGAGTAGGCCATTCGGCCCTTCGAGCCTGCACCGCCATTCAATATGATCATGGCTGATCATCCAACTCAGTATCCCATACCTGCCTTCTCTCCATACCCCCTGATCCCCTTAGCCACAAGGGCCACATCTAACTCCCTCTTAAATATAGCCAATGAACTGGCCTCAACTACCCTCTGTGGCAGAGAGTTCCAGAGATTCACCACTCTCTGCGTGAAAAAAGTTCTTCTCATCTCGGTTTTAAAGGATTTCCCCTTTATCCTTAAGCTGTGACCCCTTGTCCTGGACTTCCCTAACATCAGGAACAATCTTCCTGCATCTAGCCTGTCCAACCCCTTAAGAATTTTGTAAGTTTCTATAAGATCCCCTCTCAATCTTCTAAATTCTAGAGAGTATAAACCAAGTCTATCCAGTCTTTCTTCATAAGACAGTCCTGACATCCCAGGAATCAGTCTGGTGAACCGTCTCTGCACTCCCTCTATGGCAATAATGTCCTTCCTCAGATTTGGAGACCAAAACTGTACGCAGTACTCCAGGTGTGGTCTCACCAAGACCCTGTACAACTGCAGTAGAACCTCTCTGCTCCTATACTCAAATCCTTTTGCAATGAAAGCTAACATACCATTCGCTTTCTTTACTGCCTGCTGCACCTGCATGCCTACCTTCAATGACTGGTGTACCATGACACCCAGGTCTCGCTGCATCTCCCCCTTTCCCAATCGGCCACCATTTAGATAATAGTCTGCTTTCCTGTTTTTGCCACCAAAATGGATAACCTCACATTTATCCACATTATACTACATCTGCCAAACATTTGCCCACTCACCCAGCCTATTCAAGTCACCCTGCAGTCTCCTAGCATCCTCCTCACAGCTAACACTGCCCCCCAGCTTAGTGTCATCCGCAAACTTGGAGATATTGCCTTCAATTCCCTCATCCAGATCATTAATATATATTGTAAATAGCTGGGGTCCCAGTACTGAGCCTTGGGGTACCCCACTAGTCACTGCCTGCCATTGTGAAAAGGACCCGTTTACTCCTACTCTTTGCTTCCTGTTTGCCAGCCAGTTCTCTATCCACATCAATACTGAACCCCCAATGCCTTGTGCTTTAAGTTTGTATACTAATTTCTTATGTGGGACCTTGTCGAAAGCCTTCTGGAAGTCCAGATACACCACATCCACTGGTTCTCCCCTATCCACGCTACTAGTTACATCCTAGAAAAATTCTATAAGATTCGTCAGACATGATTTACCTTTCGTAAATCCATGCTGACTTTGTCCAATGATTTCACCACTTTCCAAATGTGCTGCTATCCCATCTTTAATAACTGACTCTAGCAGTTTCCCCACTACCGATGTTAGACTAACTGGTCTGTAATTCCCCATTTTCTCTCTCCCTCCCTTCTTAAAAAGTGGGGTTACGTTTGCTACCCGCCAATCTTCAGGAACTACTCCAGAATTTAAAGAATTTCGAAAGATTATTACTAATGCATCCACTATTTCTGGAGCTACTTCCTTAAGTACTCTGGGATGCAGCCTATCTGGCCCTGGGGATTTATCGGCCTTTAATCCATTCAATTTACCCAACACCACTTCCCGGCTAACCTGGATTTCACTCAATTCCTCCAACTCCTTTGACCCGCGTCCCCTGCTATTTCCGGCAAATTATTTATGTCTTCCTTAGTGAAGACGGAACCAAAGTAGTTATTCAAATTGGTCCGCCATATCCTTGTTCCCCATGATCAACTCCCCTGTTTCTGACTGCAAGGGACCTACATTTGTTTTAACTAATCTCTTTCTTTTCACATATCTATAAAAACTTTTGCAGTCAGTTTTTATGTTCCCTGCCAGTTTTCTTTCATAATCTATTTTTCCTTTCCTAATTAAGCCCTTTGTCCTCCTCTGCTGGTCTTTGAATTTCTCCCAGTCCTCCGGTATGCTGCTTTTTCTGGCTAATTTGTACGCATCATCCTTCGCTTTGATACTATCCCTGATTTCCCTTGTTATCCATGGATGTACTACCTTCCCTGATTTATTCTTTTGCCAAACTGGGATGAACAATTTTTGTAGTTCATCCATGCAGTCTTTAAATGTCTTCCATTGCATATCCACCGTCAACCCTTTTAGAATTAATTGCCAGTCAATCTTGGCCAATTCACGTCTCATACCCTCAAAGTTACCTTTCTTTAAGTTCAGAACCATTGTTTCTGAATTAACAATGTCACTCTCCATCCTAATGAAGAACTCAACCATATTATGGTCACTCTTGCCCAAGGGGGCACGTACAACAAGATTGCTAACTAACCCTTCCTCATTACTCAATACCCAGTCTAAAATAGCCTGCTCTCTCGTTGGTTCCTCTACATGTTGATTTAGATAACTATCCCGCATGCATTCCAAGAAATCCTCTTCCTCAGCACCCCTGCCAATTTGATTCACCCAATCTATATGTAGATTGAAGTCACCCATTATAACCGTTTTGCCTTTGTCGCACCCATTTCTAATTTCCTGTTTGATACCATCTCCAACTTCACTACTACTGTTAGGTGGCCTGTACACAACACCCACCAGCGTTTTCTGCCCCTTAGTGTTGTGCAGCTCTACCCATACCGATTCCACATCCTCCAAACTAATGTCCTTCCTTTCCATTGCATTAATCCCCTCTCTAATCAGTAACGCTACCCCACCTCCTTTTCCTTTCTGTCTATCCCTCCTGAATATTGAATATCCCTGGATGTTCAGCTCCCAGCCTTGGTCACCCTGGAGCCATGTCTCCGTGATCCCAACTATATCATAGTCATTAATAGCTATCTGCACATTCAACTCATCCACCTTATTACGAATGCTCCTTGCATTGAGACACAAAGCCTTCAGGCTTGTTTTTACAACAGTCTTACCCCTTACACAATTATGCTGAAAAGTGGCCCTTTTTGATTTTTGCCCATGGATTTGTCTGCTTGCCACTTTTACTTTTCACCTTGCTACCTATTTCTTCTACCCTCATTTTACACCCTTCGGTCTCTACGCTCACACATTTAAGAAACCCTTTCCCTTTAACTCCATCCTCCACTGTCCCATTCAACACCCCACCCCCCTTATTCAGTTTAAAGCCACCCGTGTAGCAGTGGCAAACCTGCCTGCCAGAATGCTGGTCCCACACCTGTTAAGATGCAATCCGTCCCTTTTGTACAGTTCCCCCTTACCCCAAAACAGATCCCAGTGATCTAAGAATCTAAATCCCTGCCCCATGCACCAGATCCTCAGCCACACGTTCAGGTCCCGTATCTCCCTGTTCCTGCTCTCGCCAGCACGGGGAACTGGAAGCAAACCGGAGATAACAACCCTGGAGGTCCTGCTTTTCAACATTTTTCCGAGCTCTCTAAAGTCACGTTGCAGAATATTCATCCCCTTCTTTCCGACATCGTTTGTGCCGACATGCACTACCACTTCCGGATGTTCACTTTCGCCCTTGAGGATTTTCTGCACTCTGTCCGTGACATCCTGGATCCTGGCACCGGGAAGGCAGCACACCATCCTCGCATCCCGTCTGTTGCCGCAGAAACCCCTGTCCGTACCTCTCACGATGGAGTCTCCCACTACAATGGCCTTGCCTGCCTTAGGCCTTTTTGGTTTTGGCTCAACAGCCCTATTCGCATCACAGGCCAGTCCGCCGCTCACGTCTTCTGTCCCAACAGCTTCTAAGCGGATGAACCTGTTTACAAGAGGTACATCACCCGGGGACGTTGGCATTCCATGCTTCCCTCCCTTTCTCACTGTCTCCCACCTTCTCTCTTCCAGTACCTTAGGTGTAACAATCGTACTGTAGGACTTGTCGAGGAACGACTCCGTTTCTCGTACGAACCGGAGGTCATCCACTTGCTTCTCCAGTTCCCCAACACGGCCCTTCAGGAGCTCTACCTGGATGCATTTTTTGCATTTGTAGCAGCCAGAGGCACCAGCGGTGTCCTTGACCTCCCACATACTGCAAGCATCGCACTGAATCAGCTTGCCTGACATCTCCTTCTTTCGTCTCCCTCTCAAGCGTATTGCGTGGTCTCCTCTCCTCAGCCTCCTCTCCGAAGACTCTCGAGCCAAAGACTCACACTTTTCTCACAGGGCACTCTCGAGCCAAAGACTCACACTTTTCTCACAGGGCACTTCCCTCACTAGGCCGCTCACTCACTGCCACTCGCAAAGAGCTGTCCTGCTTAAATTGACTGATAAATTGCCTGATTTACCAATTTACACAGCCAATTCCTCAGTTTTCAACTGTTTTCACCCCTCTCCTCACACTTGGGCTAGAGCCAATCAGTGGTATCTCTTGCTAATCTGTTGCTGCTGTTGTTCCTCCCAAATCTACAGCAGTACTGTAGGTTAGATCATTGGTGTAAATTTCAAAGAAAACATGAATAATGTAATGCCACCATTATGAACAAAGAACAACTCCGTTCAGAACATCTATCTATATTACTAAAAGTCTGATCTTGACCACTTTTGGCTCGCTGTGGTGTGATTTACTAGAGAACGCCTCCACCTACAGCCATCATTTTTGGCCACCTCGCTCAGAGCCCCCCTTCCGCCGTCCGGGACCAGAGGATTTTTCCCATCGATGAAAAATCGTAGAGATATTAATGTTTTCTTTTTAATTGCCATTCTCTCTGCTGCCCCTGCTGGTGGGATGGGGGAGGGATTATAAAACTCAGAAGTGGTGTGCCTCACTCAGTCTCTGCAAGATGGAAGAAGCCAGAGGGTCACGTATCTCTGAGCTCTGAATAACACTGAACACATGGCTACTCAACTGTGAATCCCCTTAATGTGGTTTGAAAATGAAAATATGGGTGGTTTAAAGTAAAACGGCACTGCTTGCAAATGGTTGTTTGGGTGCTTTGGCTTGAAGTTAAAAGGCACTACTGCAAATGGTGGTTTGGGTGCTTTGAAGTTAAAAGGCACTATTGCAAATGATGGTTTGGGTGCTCTGGCTTGAAGTTAAAAGGCACTACTGCAAATGGTGGTTTGGGTGCTTTTAGAAACAGTTATTTTTTACAATTGTGTTGCACCATATGATTCCAAAAAGACGGCAAATGGAGACCAACTAGTTATGAATTGGTCTGATTTATCTATTAGGAGGAATCGCATTTCCTGAAGATGTGCGGTGTCCAACATGCGTGCGATTCACATTTTAAGCGTTGGTATTGATGTATTTTTCCAAAATTTAAGTATTAATTTTTTTGCTATTATTAAACCGTAATTTAAAAATAAATTTTGAGATGAGTTCAATTTATTCCCATCTTCCATTACTCCAAATATAATCATTTCAGTATTAGGTTCCATTCTTATCTTAAATAATTTTGTAAATATTTCAAAAATATCACTCCAAAATCAATAAAGTTTTATGCAGGAAACAAAAGAGTGTGTTATAGTTGCATTTTGGGATAAATATTTATCACAAATGGAGAATATGTTTGAATAGAATTTGTTCAATCTTGTTTTTGAATAATATAATCTATGTAAAATTTTAAATTGAATTAGATTATGTCTTACATTAATCGAACATTTGTGAATATATATCAAGTACTTTTCCCATGTAACCTTCGTAATTGTTATCATTAATTCCCGTTCCCACTCTTCTCTAAGTACCTCTGTCGATGGTAGGTCTATATTTAAAATACTATTATATAAATATGATATTAATTTTTGTGAGTCAGCTTCAATATTCATTGTTTCTTCCAATAAGTCAGGAGTTATTTTTTGATATCCTTGTATGTATTTTTTCATGAAATCGCAAATCTGAAGATATTTAAAATATTGGTTGTTTTTCAATTTAAATTTTAAATGTAATTGTTGGAATGATAGTAGGTTTCCCATTTCATACATATCCCCGATCCTTTTAATTCCGAAACTTTCCCATTGGTTATATGTTTTATCAATAAGAGATGGTTTAAATAAAGGGTTATTCGCAATTGGCATTAACAATGATAAATTTCTTAATTTTAAAGATAATTTTATTTGTTTCCAAATTGTTATTGTATCTTGTATAATTAGGTTCTTCTTATATATTGTGTTGTTCAGTTTTTTCGGGGAGAAGAGGATCGTTCCTATATTACAAGGAAAACAATCCTCTTTCTCCATTTTTATCCATTCTGTCTGTTGGGTAGAACTATCCAGCTAATAAATTATATTCTTAATATGCACTGCCCAATAATAATACATAAAATTCGGGAGTGAAAGACCCCCGACATTTTTGGTTTACATAAGTGGTTTTTTTAAATTATATGTGATCCATAATCCCAAATAAAGTTAGTAATATTAGAGTCTAATTTAAAAATATATATACAGGTATAGACTGAAATAGGTATAGTAATTGTGGTAGGAAGATCATTTTTATAGCATTTATTCTACCTAATAATGATAAAGGAAGTGTTTTACAAAATTTAATCAGCATATTGTTTATTTAATAAAGGTATAAAATTAGCGTTGAATAATGCTTTATGTTTTCTAGTAATCTGAATACCCAAGTATTTAAATTTTTCTGTTGCAATTTTTAAGGGGAACTTCAGTAAGTGTGTAGATTCTTGAGGTTTTAACGTCATGATTTCACTTTTATTCCAATTTATTCTATATCCAGAAAAGGACCAGAATTCCTCTATTAAATTTAATAAATTTGGTATGCTCGTTTGTGACTTTGTAATATATAAAAGTATATCGTCTGCATATAATGAAATTTAATTCTTTGAGTCCCTAGTATTATAGCCCTGAATATTCGGATGTATTCTTATACTTTCAGCCAAAGGTTCTATAATAAGGGCAAATAGCAGGGGTGATAATGCACATCCCTGCCTATTACCCCTTGATAATTGCAATTTTTGAGATAACATATTGTTAGTTAATAGTCTTGCCATCGGTTTATCATACAATAATTTTACCCATGTAATAAAATTCTCTCCCATATTAAATTTTTGCAGTACTTTATATAAGTACTGCCACTCTACCTGATCAAATGCTTTCTCTGCGTCCGAAGAAATAATTGATATATCTTCTTCCTCTACTTTATGTGAGTACATTATATTAAACAGGCTTCTCAAATTATTAAATTAGTATCTTTTAGATATAAACCCCGTTTGATCAGGGTTTATCAATTTACTAATATTTGCTTAATCTTCTTGCTAAAGACTTTGCTAAATCTAAAACACAGTTGAAGACCCCCCAATTACGCCTATTATCACATTTTGGTAATTAACCTCTGATATTATATCTATAATTTATAATCTATAATGGCTTGAAGTTAAAAGGCACTACTGCAAATGTTGGTTTGGGTGCTTTGGCTTGAAGTGCTTTGGGTAACTTCCTGTTTGCACTGTATATTGATTTTAGATAAAATGTTACCACTTACGGCTGTGATTTTTGACCATCTTACTCAGCTCAGTCCCCCTCCGCTCAGCAGGTGCAGAGGATTCTTCCCATCAGTGAAAAATAAAAGTGTTATTAGTGTTTAAAACATGTTGAGAATCTCTCTCCTGTCAATCACGCCATAAAAGCCACACCTTTTCCGATGGGAGGGGGAGGGGTTGTAAAACCCGGAAGTGTGGGTGTGGCTCAATCTCTGCATAATGGGGGAGGGGGAGGTCACGACTGTCTGAGCTGTGAATCAACTGAACACACTGAATGTCTACTGAACTGTGAGTTTGGTGTTTTGTGTGGTTTTATGGTGGTTTTATGGTGCTTTCACCCTGCATGAAATGGTATAAAGCTGCATTTGCATTTGGTGGCCTTGCACCCTGCTTGAAATGGAATGAAACTGCTTGAATTTGGTGGCCTTGCACCCTGCTTGAAATGGAATTTCAAGGAATACCCATGAGTCAACTGCCAGCCCACCAGCCGTGAGTGAGTTGCCAGCGCATCAGGCTTGAGGAACCACACCAAGAACCCATACCAGCGTTCCAGAAAGCCCCCCCACTGGCCACCAATATTGGAATTGGTGGAGAGGTGGAATATTGCATCGGGGGACCAGCCCTCCCATGTGAACATGGGACCCGACGGGTCCCACTTAGTCTAGTACTATCCAAAAACATGGAACAGGGTCACCTAATCCACTATTATTATTTCACATGAAACCATGTCATTTGTTGCTGACATTTACCACTAACTAGTTTATAGGATGGAGCAGTGGGTCGCACATGATGCCTGAGCAGGAGAGCGGATGCCTCATCGGTGAGAACACAAAGCATGACCTAAGATATGACACAAAATGCTGGAGTATCTCAGTGGGACAGGCAGCATCTCTCGAGAGAAGGAATGGGTGACGTTTCGGGTCGAGACCCTTCTTCAGACTGAGATTCAGGGAAGAGGGAGATACAGAGATAAGGAAGTGTAAGGTGTGAAAACGAGACATGAAAACAAAGCAAACAGAGAGAAAATGTAATCGAAGACAGTCAGACTGGTCAGAGAACTGGGAAGGGGGAAGGATGGAGAGAGAGGGAAAGCAAGGGTTACTTGAAGTTAAATAAGTCAATCCCGCCCCCCTTCCCAGTTCTCTACCCAGTCTGACTGTCCCCATTACATTTTAACTGTTTGCTTTGTTGTTACCTTCTCTAGCTAACAATTATTTATTCTTTATTTTCCTTCATCTCCACCCCCTTTCATGTCGCATTTTCACACCTGACACTTCCTTATTTCTGTACTTCCATCTCCCCTAACATTCGGTCTGAAGAAGGGTCTCGACCCGATACGTCACCCATTCCTTCTCCCCAGAGATGCTGCCTGACCTGCTGAGTTCCTCCAGTACGTTGTGTCTATCTTCGGTTTAAACCAGCATCTGCAGTTCCTTCCTAAACATGACACCAAGCAGGGCAGAACCCAGGGATCCAAGCAGTCAGTTTGCTTTCCTTCAAACATAACACAGCATATCACAACAATTCTGGTGGTTATTGTCACAAGACAGGAGCCAAAACAATGTGTCTTAAATGAGAAATATAGTAGAGCCAGCATGAAATTTATTTGTAATGAGGATAGCGCATTTTTTTGTCGCCATTGGATTTTGAAATGTTCAAAATCTCACGGCGACCCTGATACTTCAGTCAATGACGCCGGCAGTCGCCGAAAAAATCGACAAGTGGAACAGGCCCTTTCGTTTTCGCCATGGTTAATTATGTGCTTATTATGCTAGCCGGACTGGTTAAAGGGGCTGTCCCACTTGGGCAACCTAATTGGCGAGTTTAGAAGAGTTTGAAAAAATGACATGTTGAAGGCCTCCTTGGACTATGTTGAAGACCAGCTACGACCTCCTTCAACTATGTTGAAGACCAGCTTCGACTAGCTACGAATAGCTTCAGGAAAATTGGACACTGAATAGTGGAGAGTGAAGACGACCTCCTTCTATCTCCTTCGACCTCCCTTCCACTATGATGAAGACTATCTACGACTACCCTCGATTACCTACGACTAACATGCCGACCTACTACGACCTACTACGACTAAACCTACGAGTAAAAAAAGTATCGATTTAAAAAAAAAAAACACTGCGACCTAGCTGAGACCTCAAGCAAGCGGAGACGACTCTTGAGCATGAAGGAAAGTTACGAAGACCTCCTCCGACCTTGTGTCGACCATGCTGCGAGTATGAGTCGAGGGCAAACTCGCCAGAACTCGCAGATTAGGTTGCCCAAGTGGGACAGGCCCTTAAAGCAAATGACTTGGCACATTGGCAGTTAATTGTTTCCATGTAGTTAGTGTAAACAGACGGTTTGTGAAAAGTATTGAATGGTGATGGATGTCAGCAGAGGTTTCCAATATAAATGTTTTGAAATTATAAAAATACAGCACTTCATATATAATTTATGGTGTTTTTTAATATTCTTTTGGAATAAAGAGGTTCGAAATCTTTTTGTAAGCCTAATAATCATAGTTCTCCTCACATCCCATCCAATTCTTGGCCATTCCAGAGAGTACATTAGGTGGAAAAACAGAAACACCTCCTGGGAAAGTAAATGGTGTGATTCCAGTCAGGGTCCATAATCACCTGGCTGAAATAAAACTCAGGATCCAGTCTTGTTTGGCCACTTTTAAAAGGTAGCTTGTTCTAAGTAAAGGTGGACACAAAATGCTGGAGTAACTCAACGGGTGAGGCAGCATCTTCAGACTGAAGAAGGGTCTCGACCTGAAATGTCGCCTATTCCTTCTCTCCAGAGACCTTGTTCACAGTATGTATACGTATGTACCAGTTACACCTGTGCCAGAATACTTTAAGCATGCCTGACATACAATTGTTCAATGGTACTTTAGTGTTACATGGACCAAGGTACCGTAAAATTCATTTCTGTATACAGTTCGGTACAAGTATCACTGTGCAATGCACTTAGATGCCTTTTACATAGGCATCTCAGATACAGTACAAGTGTGTAGCAACACTGAGACAGTATACAGAGCCACCATTTTGGCACCATTTTGAAGTCCCATTTGTTGTAGGTGCAGAGTGCTTGGCCTGACCATGAAGGACCCATTGTCCTGGTGGCCTTGCAGGGTCGGCCTGGTCAAGCGTAGCCTACTGGAGGACCCCATGGCACAGCCTCTCGGAGCGGCCCCCGCAGATGTTCAAATTACTGCTGTAGAAAATTGGGATGCCAATTACTATTGTTAGTACTGTTGATTCCAACCTCCATATGCACTGACCATTAATATAAATGGCAAGTCTCGAGTATTTTGGATTTAATTCAATCTTTTGCTAAAAAACAAAACATTATGTCAATCTGAATAGGGCACAGCTAAGGCACACTATGTAGCACTAGACTGTCTAATTAAAGAGCGAATTATCCTGCCAAATGCCACTGAAAAAGAATACAGATGTGCGCTCACTCCTTTGACGTTAAATAATGGGCTGACTGACGAATACTCGGACACATAGTCTGTGATGGTTAACAGGAACCTTTGGTTCTCTTTCTCACATTATGCAAAGTGAAATATAAGCCTCCATCTTGGAGCGCTGTCAAATCTAACAGCATGTACTGTTAGCCCGGCGTGAATGGGTTTTGAACTTGCAGTAGTGGATCACATTCTGAAGAAGGGTCTCGACCCGAAACGTCGCCATTTGCTTCTCGCCAGCGATGCTGCCTGTCCCACTGAATTACTCCAGCTTTCTGTGCCTATCTTCAGTGGCATGTAATGGCTGATCTGAAGACCAAGTTCCCATACAGGAATTTTGATGCAATTTTATAAAGACATTTATCTTTAAAATCATTTTGATTGTATTAATTATTATTATTATTATTTATTAATTATTATTGATTCTGGGATAGGACACATGATGTCATTAAACTGGAGAGAACACAGAGCAGATTTATAAGGATGTTGCCAGGACTTAAGGGGTTGAGTTATAGGGAGTGCTTGAGCAGGATCAAACTTTATTCCTTGGAGCACAGGAGGCTGAGGAGTGATCTTATAGAGGTGTGTAAAATCATAAGTGGAATAGATAGGGTAATGCACAGTCATTTATCCAGGGAGGGGGAATCAAAAACAAGAGGGCATGTATTTTAGGTGAGAGGGGCAAGATTTGATATGAACCTGAGGGGCAATTATTTAACTCTGAGGGTGGTGGGTACATGCAATGAGCTGCCAGAGGAGGAAGTTGATAACAGTATTTGAAAGACAAAGACATGGAGAAGAAAACGTTTAGAAGGATGTGGGCCAAATTTGGGCAAATGGGACAAGCTTAGATGGGGCATCTTGCTTCTTGGCATGGACTGGATGGGCCGAAGGGCCTATATCTGCGCTGTCTGACTCTGTGACCTTAACATTGTTGTTGCCAAAAAAACGCTAGCCGTATAGTTGGAGGGCATCACGCCAACAATTGTTTTAAAACTAAAAACAAACCACTGGAGGAACTCAGCGGGCCATGCAGGATGTGTGGAGGGAATGGGCAGATGATGTTTCAGATCAGGACCCTTCTTCTTCAGACTGACGAGGTGGAAGAGAGATAGCTGGTAGAGATAAGTCAGGGGGTGCGATAGGGCCAGAAACAGGCCCATTCCTGTTGCTATATATTTTCCTAGGTGGAAAATGAAATTACTTTGTGATCTTACATGTCAAGAGTCCCGACCCAAAACATCACCATCCATGTTCTCCAGGCTTGCTGCCTGACCCACTCAGTTACTCCAGTACTTTGTGCTTTTTCTTTAAAAACTAGCACCTGCAGTTCCTTGTTTCTGAATTTTCTATAAATCCTGGTGACACAGCGTATAAGATAGTGAAGCTTGCTTGCCTCGGTAGATAGAGCTATGGTGTATAAGTGACACTAGGCTGCCGCTGTACATTGGTATAGCCACACTTGCACTACTGTTTGCAGTTCTGGTCACCGCACTATAGAAGGGATATGTTAGTACTAGAAAGAGTGCAGAAGAAATTCAGCAAGATGTTGCCTGGAATGGAAGGCATTAGCTACAAGGGAGAGATTGGAAAGGCAGGAATTGTTTTCACTGGAATGCAGGTGGATGAGGAGTGACTTTATATAGATTCATGAAATAATGAGTTTTAGTTTAGTTTAATTTCCTTGAGAGAAACAGGCCCTGCGACCCACTGAGTCCCACCGAAACAGGCCCTTCGACCCACCGATCAGCGACCCCCGCACATTAACACTATCGCACACACACTAGGGATATTTTACACTTCTACCAAGGCCAATTAACATACAAACCTGTACGTCGTTTGAGTGTGGGAGGAATCTGATGATCTCGAAGGAAACCCACGCAGGCCACGAGGAGAACGTACAAACTCCACATAGAACAGCGCCCATAGTCGGGATCAAGCCTGTGTCCCTGGCTCTGCAAGCCCTGTAAGGTAGCAAGAGCGGCAGGGATATAGTCACAATCTATTTTCGAAGTAGAGAAAAGCCTAAAACTAGCGGACATAGGTTTAAGGTGAGAGGGGAGATATTTAAAGAAGATTTGAGGGGCAGTTGTTTTCACACAGGGAGTGGTGGGTACGAGGAACTCTCTCCCAGAGGAGATGGTAGAGGCAGGTACAATCACAGTATGTAGATAGGTCTATCGATAGGAAAGGAATAGAGGGGTATGGGCTAAATACAGGAAAACTGATTATTTCTGTCAGCATGGGTAGGCTGGACTGAAAGGCCTATAATCATGAACAGGATGTTCTTACAAATACTGATGTCATACTTCCTTTTGGTATAACAAATATGTTCTGTTGTGAATAAAAATGAAATTTGATAAATAAGTTGGGAATATTTTTTGTGTTTTCAGATAACCATGCCAACTTTCCCTGTTGTTGTGAAGATTGGACATGCTCATTCAGGCATGGGAAAGGTAAATAATCTGCTGCTGTTATTGGAGCCAACAACTAGCACTGTCAAAAAGTCTGTGGTAGAACAGGAACATGTATCTAAATCTTAATGTAGAGATTCTCATGTGTATGCTGTGTTACTCCATAACAGGGCCATAGGGCTGCATTTTTTTGATGCCATTTAACCCACTCTGGTTACGGTTGAAGTCCGAGTGCATGAAGGATCAGCACTTTGTTTGCAGCAATAAGTGCAAGCTGTTAATACGAGCTTAAGTTGACCAAATAAATGTTTCAATTGTCAATACCAACCTCACAACATATATTGTTTAGTTTAGGAAAGAACTGCAGATGCTGGTTCAAATCGATGATAGATGCAAAAAGCTGGAGTAACTCAGCGGGCCAGGCAGCATTTCTGGAGAGAAGGAATGGGTGACGTTTCGGGTCTTCAGTCTGAAGAAGGGTCTCAACCCGAAACGTCACCCATTCTTTCTCTCCGGAGATGCTGCCTGTCCCGCTGATTTACTCCAGCATTTTGTATCTATTGTTTACTGTAGTTTAATTTAGTTTAGAGATACAGCACGGAAACAGGCACTTCAGCCCACCGAGTCCACACCGACTAGCGATCCCTGCACATTAGCACTAGCCTACACACATTAAGGATAATTTACATTTATCCCAAGCCAATTAACCTACATACCTGCACATCTTTGGAGTGTGGGAGGAAACCGAAGATCTCGGAGAAAACCCATGCAGATCACGGGGAGAACGTACAAACTCTGTACAGACAGCACCCGTAGTCAGGATTGAACCTGGGTTTCTGGCACTGCACGCGCGGTTAGGCAGCAACTTTGTGTCACCGTGTGTGTCACCGTGGCCACCCTGTGATTGTGATTCAATAATCTAAAGCTCATTTAAAATCTTACTTTGTGTATTCATACACTGTGTGGTGAATTATGCAACAGAAGCATAATGGAGGCATTTGGGGAATTAATTTTGAAAAATTCACATCACGCCTCATAAAATATATTATGATTCAAAAATGAAAAGTTTATTTCCAATTGTACTTGTTTTTACATACACTGTTGAACTATGTTATGTTTCAGTTTCAATTTAAGTTTAGTTTATTGTCACGTGCACAGTGAAAAGCTTTTGATGTGTGCTAACCAGTCAGCGGAAAGACAATACATGATTACAATCGAGCCATGAACAGTATATAGAAGTGTAATGTCGGTATTTGCGGGAAATCATTTAAATAATTTCTTTAAATAAAATGTAATCTCTCGGCAGATCCACTTCATTTGATTCTTTTGTCTTCTCGTTTTCTCTCCTCCCTCTCCCCCACGCCACCCGCTGCTGGATGTTCCAGGTGAAAGTGGAAAATCATTACGATTTTCAGGACATTGCAAGTGTGGTAGCCTTGGCCAACACCTACGCCACGACAGAACCTTTCATAGACTCCAAATATGATATCAGGATTCAAAAAATAGGCAATAATTACAAGGCTTACATGTGAGCAAACTTTATATATTGTAAATTATTAAATGTGTGTGATTTAAGTGCAAAGAACTGAATTTAACATAAATGACATCTAGTAATGTAACCTAGTAATTAATAACTAGTTATTAATGAGGTCTGGACTAATGATCTTTAGGGGGGAAGAAGGGAGGGGGGTGGGGAATAGTTCATAATCCCACTGGCAGATTGGGAATTTAAATTCAATTAATTAAAGAGATTAGAATAAAGATAATATCCATCGCAATGATCATCCAGCTAACTCCTCCACGACCCCAAACTGTGCTGTCCAGATGGGCCATTACATTGCTTTTTACATTACATTAGTCAGAAAGTGTACATTGGCTTAATTAACATCTGACCAGTGACTGATGATTAACTGTGTAGGAAGGAACTGCAGATGCTGGTTTAAACTGAAGATAGACAAAAAAGTGCTGGAGTAACTCAACGGGACAGGCAGCATCTCTGGAGAGAAGGAATGGGTGACGTTTCGGGTCGAGACCCTTCTTCAGAAGAAACGTCACTCATTCTTTCTCTCCAGAGGTGATGCCTGTCCCGTTGAGTTACTCCAGTACTGTTAATTAACTTGTTGTCTGTGTCAACTAACTACGGTTGCACAAATTGTAATTTAACAACTAAGTTAAAAAGGGAAAAAGAAGATTTATCTCACTTAGGCTACTTAACCGTGATGATCAATGAACTCTCCCATGGGTCAAATCTTCATCTTACTCGACCACTAATTCATGCTGTAGAACTATCCGCAATAACCAACCTGATCTCCCGGTGGTTCAGCACTTTAACTCCCCCTCCCATTCCGAATCCGACCTTTCTGTCCTGGGCCTCCTCCAAGGCCAGAGTGAGGACCACCGTAAATTGGAGGAGCAGCACCTCATATTTTGCTTGGGTAGTTTACACTCCAGCGGTATGAACATTGACTTTTCTAATTTCAGGCAGTCCTTGCTTTCTCCTCCCGTTCTCAGCTCTCCCTCAGCCCACTGGCTCCACCTCTTCCTTTCTTCTTCCCCCCCACCCTCACATCAGTCTGAAGAAGGGTTTCAACCCGAAACATTGCCTATTTCCTTCGCTCCATAGATGCTGCCTCACCCGCTGAGTTCCCCCAGCTATTTTGTCCACCTTTCTCCTAATGGAGCCTGTTGGTTTGAAATAGTAATAGGAAAGTGTGGAAAGGTGTTTCTAAAATATAAACCTGAGCAATATGCTTTTTTACTGCAGCGGAATTGTTTAAGATAAATATATATTGTGCAAATAATAGTTTTCCAGCACGAGTTCAAGATTATTACCTGTTGAATCATTTGGCAGTTTCTCAAGCTGCAGAAGTCTGCAAGATAAATGGAAAATATAATTAAGAATGACTTTCCTGCTACTTGCATGGAAGCGTAATTATTTAATAAGTGATCAATTCAGACTGTTTAATTATGAAACTGGATTATGGATGTGAATTTAGATGAGAAAAACACTGGAATATTTTTAGGTAGACAAAAATGTTGGAGAAACTCAGCGGGTGAGGCAGCATCTATGGAGCGAAGGAAATAGGCAACGTTTCGGGTTTCAGCCCGAAACGTTGGCTATTTCCTTCGCTCCATAGATGTTGCCTCACCCGCTGAGTTTTTCCAGCATTTTTATCTACCTTCGATTTTCCAGCATCTGCAGTTCCTTCTTAAACACGGGAATATTTTTATATTATTTCTATATCCATTCTAAAACCAACATGGTGGTGAGATCTATTCAAAATGTAGATAAAAATGTGATTCATTAAATAGGCTACAATAATGCCAGCCTATGGGACAAGTGGTCATTGCATGTAAATTAATGTTATGCATGTTTAGAAAGCAATCTGAGATATTAAACTACAGAAACGTTGAGAAATGAAACTAAATATTCCAATTGCAACTTATTTCCTCTCCTAGGAGAACATCAATATCTGGAAACTGGAAAACAAACACTGGGTCAGCCATGCTTGAACAGATTGCAATGACAGAAAGGTGGGTTCATCACCAAGACAAGGCAGCATCACAGTCCAATACAATACGATAGATCTTTATTTATCCCAGGAGGGAAATTGATCTGCCAACAGTCGTAAAACACAAAATACATGAAATATGAAATTTAAGTGGAAAGGTTTGAGGGATGTGGGTGATTAAGGAGTTAAAAGGGGGGGGGGGGGGGGGGGGGGGGGGGGGGGGGGGGGGAACGGTAGTCTGTCTCAGTCTCAGCCTCCCCCATGACAGAAGGGGGAGGAGTTGTACAGTTTGACAGCCACAGGAAAGAAGGATCTCCTGTGGCATTCTGTGCTGCATCTTGGTGGAACCAGTCCGTTACCAAAGCCCCTGTCCCACTTTCACAACCTAATTGGTGACCTCTGCTGAGTTTGTCCTCGACTCATACTCGCAGCATGGTCGCCACGAGGTCGTAGGAGGTCGTAGGTCACTCTTCCTCATGCTCGTGAGTGGTCTCCGCGTACTCGTGGCCTCAAGTAGGTCGCGGCGTTTTTTCCAGCCCGATAAAAAATGTCCACGAGTAAAAAAAAGGTCGGCATGGAAAAAAATGGATACTTTTTACTGGTAGGTAGGTCGTCGTAGGTCGTGATGGTAGTCGTTATTATCTTCAGAAGGGTCTCAACCTATTCCTTTTCTTCAGAGATGCTGTCGGACGTGCTGAGTTACTCCAGGTTTTTGTGTCTGACTAGAAACTAGTGCCATCCGAAAGGGTGCTGTGAATGGGCACTGCATCCGGGTGCTGAGGAGTGATGATCAACCACTCTCTGCGCTGCAAATTTAAGATGCGTTCAATAGAATGGTCATTCAAATTGTAAATTGTGCTGGCTGGTATTCGGCTTAGAAGCTAGGTGATGGCGGCTGTGCGCCTGACTAAGGCTGTTGCATCCTGGTTTGGATCAATAGGTTCAGAGATATGACGTGCGTCTTCAAGAATTGACAATGGGACAATGTGATCCAGTTCATAAGGTCATAAGGAATAGGAGTAGAAATTAGGCCATTCGGCCCATCAAGTCTACTCCACCATTCAATCATAGCTGATCTATTTCTCTCTCCTAACCCCATTCTGCCTTCTCCCCAGAACCTCTGACACCCATACTAATCAAGAATCTATCTATCTCTGCCTTACAAATATCCATTGACTTGGCCTCTACAGCCTTCTGTGGCAACGTTCCTATTTAATGGCACAAAAGGAATGTTTCACTGGGAATATTATCACCCCGATACAGATACATATCTGGAGCACAAGACAAATTCATATCCAGCTGAATTTCCAATGTGCTGGAAAATGCCCCAGAATTAGTTGTTACCACATCTCACAACACAAGTATTGAGTAGCGTTTTTATTTTTTAAAGGTGCAATATTTAATTCAGTTTCCAGGCATTTATATCTGTTTCATTTTGGAGTAATTGACTCAATATATGGTCCTGTGCACCATGAATCTGGGTGCATTACACACGCCATTTGCATTTCTCTGACATACGTACAACGGTATTTTAAGGTATTTAAGCTAATTTTGTGTTCTAGTTTTATTGAGTCCTCTATTTACAAATATATATATATATTTGTAAGAGAAACATAGTTAATCCAACAAGATTTGTCTTTTAATCTTTTGCACCAGTTGGAATAGGAGAAAAATGATTTAAAAAATCATTTATAAAACCTGTATATATTGTTTATTTGTACCCTGTCTTTCTGGTGTTTATTTTACGTGTTATTATCAGTATGTATTTTCAGTCATTAAGGTGAGGTAAAGTCTCTCAAATGGTGTATGTTGTGCTAAGGATGAGTTATTTTACTTCGGAGTCACGTGAGTGACTACGTGAAGAACCCACCCAGTGCGCAGGCGCGACATTACGCCAGCAGCGCAACAGCGGAGGCAGCTGGAGTCAGGCTCTCCAGCTGCAGGATAAAACAAGACCTTCAGGTAAGTGTGTTTTTCGTTGTATTGGAGAAAGCAGTCGCTAGTATGGCTACCAGAAAACGACTAGCAAAAAGAACTGCCTGCCCGACTCCCCCCCGAGGAGGGTTCGATATCCGGGCGGCAGCCACTGGCGGTGGGACAGCTGTTCGAGCGCTCCCCAACACCTGAACCCGAGCCGCTCCCTGTGCCGCCAACTTCTACACCGCGCACAGGGAGGAAGTCCACTCGAAAAACGGACCGGCCGGTGGTCTCCGATTCATCGGAGGAACAGGATGAGTCTCCCCCTAGGAAGCGGAGAGACAGCCGCCTGAGCTGCATGAGGCAGCTCCTCGAGCAGATGCTCGATCAGGAGATGCGAGAGAAGCATCCCTACGGAGGACGGGCTTATGCCTCCTCTAAACTGTCACCGCACCCCTCTGCTCCCTCTTTATTCGAGGTTAGCAAGGGAGGACAGGGCTGGGCTGGCTTAACCCATGGGCAGGTGGACGACTGTGCTAGCATGCCAGGGGAGCAGGAGCACGAAGAGCTGCTGGGTGTTGTTGACCGCTGTGCGGCACCTCCAAGGGCATGGAGAATGCTGGAACCAAGGATGGCAGCCAACATAAACAAACACTCAAACAAAGCCCTGCAGGAAAAGGTGATCCTAGAGGCACTAGAAACCTACACAGCACCTGAAAACTGCAAGGCGCTGAGAGTCAAAACAGTCAATGGACAAATTTGGAGCCAGCTCGGACAACATATCCGTGGCCAAGAGCTGAAAATGCAGCGCATCTTAAAGCTCCACACAGCGGCCATCACCGCCTTTGCTCGGTCCACTGAAAACACCGACCTCACCACCTGTCAACAGGACGTACTGGCACTTATGTGCAACACCCAGTATGAGATGAACAATCTGAGGCGGGAGAACATCAGACCTGCCCTCAACCCCAAATATGCGTTGCTATGCAAAGCCCCTGCGCCAGAAAAAGAGGCACTGCTGTTTTGAGGCCGACCTACCCAAAAGGCTAAAAGAACTAGAAGAGGCAGCCAAACCTGTGGGCCTCATGAGGGCAGGCCCAGGACCGAGCAGGACTAAAACACCCAGTTGGCAGCACCCCTCGGCATCCACCAGCAAATATCGAACAAGGACTGGTGAAAGCCTGGCGACCGCTTCACATTACCCCCAAAGTTCTTTTTTAGACAGGGGCCCAGAGCGGAGCCGTGGGAAGATGCGCCGCCCTATGACAGCACCGTTAACAGTACCACAGAACCACGCCTACAAAAGAAGCCGACCCCAAAAATGAGAATGAACTTGGAGATAGGTGGGTCTGGTTCCTGTCAATATACGCTGAACAAGGGTGCTCTACTAATAGGAGGGCGACTACACTTGTTCAAAAAAGTTTGGGGTACTGTCACTAACAACAAATACATACTCAACAGTATTAGTGGATACAAAATTGAATTTAAAACAGGCATAATACCGCCGGTTCAGCATATACCCCAAAAGGGTATTTTCTTCCCTCTGAGAAAGAAAAACGGGAAGGACAAGCTGAACTAGAAAGGCTCATGTCAAAAGGAGTCATTGAAAAGACCAGACATGAGCCATTGGAATTTGTATTAAACATATTTACCAAAACCAAAAAAGATGGTGGATGTCGCATCACCATTGATCTAACATCACTAAATAAATCTGTTGAGTATATATACTTTAAAATGGAGACATTTGTCAATGCCAGACAACTGATCTCAAAAGGATACTTCATGGCAAGCATAGATATCAAAGATGCTTACTATTTAGTACCCATACATAAGGATCATTATAGATACCTGAAATTTATCTGGATGGGGCAACTATGGCAGTATAAAGCATTGCCCAATGGCCTAACCTCAGCCCCCAGATTATTTACCAAAATTCTAAAATTAGCCATGAAAATACTAAGAGAACAAAAACATATAGTCATGGCATATCTGGACGATATTCTCGTATTGGGAAGAACCAAGGAATTAGCTGTGGCAGCAGTTTCAGCTACTAAACAGCTCCTTGAAACGTTGGGGTTTGTCCTACACCCAGATAAATCAAAATTGAAGCCATCAACTAACATGGACTATTTAGGCTTCACTATTGATTCAATCCAAATGACTGTTACTCTGCCAAGGGATAAAAAGGTTGCATTAGCACAATCATGCAACAATTTAATAGTCAACAAACGACCAACAATCCGACAAGTTGCCAGAGTAATTGGAATTATTGTAGCAGCAATTCCAGCTACACAATTCGGACCTTTGCACTATCAAAATCTTCAAAGAGCAAAGGTACATGCACTACATCAATGTTGGGGTCATTATGACCGAAAAATGTATTTACCCACTGAAGCTATATCAGAACTACAGTGGTGGTCAGACAATGTTTGGCACAGTTTCAGTCCCATTGTCATCACTAATCCTAACTTAGTTAACAGAACAGATGCCAGTGCTTTAGGCTGGGGAGCAACTAACTCTATATCCAGCACAGGTGGCAGATGGACTAATTCAGAGTCATCGCTACTACACTCACTGGGCATAAACTATTTGGAAATGCTGGCCGCCTACTATGGGCTAAAAGCATATGCATCTAAAATGCAGCACGTGCATGTTAGGTTACAGATCAACAATACAACGGTGGTGGCTTACGTTAACCACATGGGTGGCATAAAATCATTATGCGACAAATTGGCTAATGCAATCTGGCTATGGTGTGTCAAGAGACATATTCGGTTATCAGCTGCCTATCTACCAGGTAAGCTAAACACAGTGGCAGACACCAGGTCACGAAAATTCAATGATAACATCGAATGGATGTTAGATCCAAAAATTTTTGCGGAGATTATCAAGCAATATGGAACGCCAGATATCGATTTGTTTGCATCTAGATTGAATCACCAGTTACCCATGAATGTGGCTTGGGAACCAGATCCTGAGGCAGCAGCGGTAGATGCCTTCACGCTGGATTGGGGAAATTTCTTCTTCTATGTTTTCCCTCCCTTCTGCCTCATCAGTCGGGTACTCCGGAAAATTCAGACTGACTGCCTCTGGAATTTTGGTCGTACCCGACTGACCTACCCAACCATGGTTCCCAGTCCTTCACGACATGGTGGTCGAGTCACCAATGGTCTTCCATAGCGACCCACAACTGCTGACTCACCCAGTATCCGGCATGAGTCACCCATGCCATCAAAATATTAAACTCCTGGTTTGTCGGTTCTAACCAGACCTTACCAGGGACTGGGGCTATCAGAAAGAACAATCGCCACCATGTCGGCAGCCCTGCGGGATTCAACAAAGAAGCAGTACCTGACGTACGTCAAGAAATGGGAAAAATACTGCTTGGACGCAGGGACATCGTATGACAAAGCCTCAATCACCGACATGTTGGAGTTCCTGGCCCACTTATACCATGATCAGAAGATGAGCTACAGTGCCGTGAATGCAGCATGAAGCGCCCTGTCTGCTTACCTTAGACCAACAGGACACCAGAGCATAGGGTCCCATCCGCTAGTGATAAAGCTCCTCAAGGGTATTTATAACAACAAACCCCCAACACCCAGATATACCCATGTATGGGATATTAGTGTCGTATTATCACATCTCAGAGGATGGCCACCAGCGGGATCCCTCAGTCTAGAGGAATCTACTCTTAAAACACTTATGCTCATGGCGCTCGTATCTGCTCAAAGGGTCCAGTCGTTACACAAGCTACGACTGGACAACATGGTAACTACCCCAGACTGCATCACGTTTGTCATGCCAGATCTAGTAAAACAAAGTAGGCCAGGTATGCCCAACTCACCGATTATTTTCTGGGCCTACCCACCAGAACCTAGGCTATGTGTTGTGACCCATCTCCAGAACTATATAGACACAACCCATGAACTCAGAGGGAGTGAGAAAGCCTTATGGGTCAGCCACAGGAAACCTTTTGGACGGGTAACCAGCCAAACCATATCAAGGTGGCTAAAACAGGTCCTGAAAGCTGCGGGAATTAATACTAACGTTTTTAAATCCCATTCCACCAGGGCAGCATCAACATCAGCGGCGGAACGCATGGATGTCCCAATAGACCACATCCTAAATACGGCAGGATGGTCAAGGGAGTCGACATTCCGCAAATTTTACAATAAACCGCTGATGAAACCAGACCTATTTGCAGAGAAAATCTTACAAACTGCAAATTTATAATTTAAGCCCGGGGGAGCTAGTTTTGAATTTTGTTATTGTTAATAAACATTTTTTGTTTTTAAAAAACAAACAGATTCGTTGGTCATTAGATACCACTTCCTCCCTCAAGAACTTCGGCAGCGAGTGATATAGCTGTTACACGGTTTGAAATCACAGACCTTTGAAATCTTCACGTAGTCACTCACGTGACTCCGAAGTAAAATAGTAAGATTAAACGAGTACTTACCAGTACGAAGTTTGATCTGTATTTTATGAGGAGTTACGATGAGGGATTACGTGCCCTCCGCTCCCACCCTCATTATATGGATCAAACTAGTAAACTGATGTCTCCTTAATCTTTACTATCTTCACTTCAAATATTGTGGCTATCTGTGATTCCACACCGCTGCTTGGAAGTATGCCGCGCCTGCGCACTGGGTGGGTTCTTCACGTAATCCCTCATCGTAACTCCTCATAAAATACAGATCAAACTTCGTACTGGTAAGTACTCGTTTAATCTTACTATTTTATGGTATGGACTTGCCTAGGAAGATGGTTGAGGTTGTCAGAAGTCCGTTTGCCCGTCCCAGTACTTCACTACAGGATTGTCTCACGGCAGTGTCCCAGATCAAACCATTTCCAGCTGGTTCATGTGTGATATTTTCTTCCATGTTAAGGTGGAAAGTGGGGGTGTTCGCTAATGATTAGTCAATTCCATTCGCAGCTCCTCAGCAATTGGAACAGTCCCTGTCTTAATGTAGAAACATTCAAACATGGGCTGACAAATGACAAATAATATTTGTGCCACAGAAGTTGCCAGGCAATAACTGGTACCATCTAAGTTCAAAAGGTCATAAGTGATAGTAACAGAATTAGGCCAGTCGGCCCATCTGGTCTTCTCCGCCGTTCAATCATAGCTGATCTATCAACCCCATTCTCCTGCCTTCTCCCCATAACCTCTGACACCCATATTAATCAAGAATCTATCTATCTATCTATCTCTGTCTTAAAAATCTACAGAGTCTAACCACCCGCACTTGACATCGAATGGCACTGCCACTAATAAAGCCCTTACCATCCATATTGTGAGAATCATCATTAATCAGAAACATAAATGAACAAGCTACTTCAGGGGCGGAAATCCTGGTTACTGTTGCTACAGGACAAAATATATAAAAGACATCACGTTCAAGAAGGAACTGCAGATGCTGGAAAATCGAAGGTAGACAAAAATGCTGGAGAAACTCAGTGGGTGCGGCAGCATCTATGGAGCAAAGGAAATAGGCAATGTTTCGGGCCAAAACCCTTCTTCAGACTGATCTAGCGAAGGAAATAGGCAATGTTTCGTCTGAAGAAGGGTTTCAGCCCGAAACGTTGCCTATTTCCTTCGCTCCATAGATGCTGCTGCACCCACTGAGTTTCTCCAGCACGATTGTCTATAAAAGACATCACTGTCAATTAAAGGTAGACAAAAATGCTGGAGAAACTCAGCGAGTGAGACAGCATCTATGGAGCAAAGGAATAGGTGACGTTTCGGGTCGAGCATTTTTGTCTACCTTCGATTTTTCCTGCATCTGCAGTTCTTTCTTAAACATTTAGCTTACTAACTTCAATTAAAGTCTTTCTTTCCTGTTTCGCTGGTTGTGAAGATTAACCTTTTGTAGAAAATAGCATATCTTGCAAAAAATCTTGTGGGTGAGAGTGAACAGCAAGATTGCTGCTTTGGTCACAGAGTGGAGATACAGTGGACCAGCGATTGGGTGGCAAAGACAAGCGCCCGTGTCGCACTGATATGCCTAGCCGGCACCATATGGGGAGCCCTGGTGTTCTCAGCCACCGAGTACTGCACCGGTGCAGAGTCTGGTGCCGAGCCACCCCAGTAAACCAGCTGCCCCACCTCGCTGGCATCACCCCAGCCAACATCAGACGAGAAGCAGCCACGCTAGTCCTCTCTCGAAAGGCACAGACCAATGAATCCCACCTCCTCCATCAGATCGTCACAGAGACACCACGACGTGCCGTGTGCCTCAAGTCACGGCACCCCTTTGCCACACAAGCCCAAGAGCTGTTCTGCACAACACCGGCGGATGGTTCTAAGGCTGCCTGGGTCAAGACGAGATAGAGAGACCAGTGGAAGTCAGCGGAACCATCTAGGTTCCGCTGACCAGTGCATCAATGACCCCATGGACGTTCCTGACCAGGACCTGCCCTGAAAGCAGTGGACAAACCTCAACCGTTTGAGGACAGGCATCGGACGCTATGGAGCAGCGATGAAGAGGTGGGGCCTCGTGGACAATGAGCGCCTCCTGCGAGTGTGGGGACCCAACACAGACAGTGGAGCACATAGTCACCAGTTGCCCCAAACACCAGCCACCAAATGGTGAACGAGGTCTGATTGACCTGGACGATGACATGTTGGCCTGGCTCGCCTCAACGGAGCTGCAGGTCAGACATACGACAGAAGAAGAAGAAGCGATAGGGTCACGTTCTGATGGGTGATGTTCAAAGATCATCACAGCATTTATGGAATAGCATTTCAAAAGTAAATGATGTGAAAGCAGATAAATGTGATGACGAAATGGGAAAGGAGCAAGTATATTATAGATATATAAATGACCTGGTTGTAAATGTAAGTGGGTTGACGAGTACGTTTGTAGGCAGCAAAAGGGGATAGGGTGGAAAAGAAGGCGTATGTAAAGCATGCTTGCCTTCATTGCTAGGGGCATTGAGTGTAAGAGTCAGGAAGTCAGGATGCAGCTCTATAGAATTTTGATTAGGCCGCATTTGGAGTATTGCGTGCAGTTCTGGTCACCCTCATGGAGGAAAGAAGTGGAGATCATGGAGATAGTGCAGAGGATGTTTACCAGAATGCTGCCTGGATTGCAGGGTTTCAGCCACAAGGGGAGGGAGATTGCAACTTTTACGTGGTCCACTCTGTTTCGACTAGTGCAATCAACCCGACGTGCACAAACAGTTGGCTCAAATAGAACAAGTTGGCCGACAACTTTAGGCTGTGCACGCCATACACAAGAAGAAGAAGAAGCTGCAGGGGGAGGTAGAGGAGGAAGGGAGGCACTTAAGGAAGCATTTGTATTTTTGCAATTGTCATTCAAAATAGTGGCTCTTTGCTCTTTGCCACTACATCCTTTGCAGAAGGACAGCAGTGCAAACCTTGTTTAGTTTTCAGCTGCATCTAGGTAATATTAAAGCCATGGTGAGGGCTAAAAGAGGGGATATTCAGGATTGTTCATTCTCTCCAGATTGGGAGCTCAGATGGAAAATGAGGTGATGAAGAATAGGCAAAGAAATATGCCCCTGTCCCACTTAGGAAACCTGAATGGACACAGGGGCATATTTCTTTGCCTATTCTTCATCACCTCGTTTTCCATCTGAGCTCCCAATCTGGAGAGAATGAACAATCCTGAATGTCCCCTCTTTTATCGTCCCCACGGTAAGGGTAAGCACCTTCCCGAACCAAAAACCCTGGGTAGACAGGTCTGTTCGTGTGGCCTTGAATGCTCGTACCGCTGCCTACAACTCGGGCATGGCATCAGGAAACATGGACATCTACAAGGCTGAGTCCTACCGAATGCGAAGGGCAGTGAAGGACACAAAGAGAGGGTACAGGGACAAGATGGAGTTACAGATGGAGCAGCAGGACACCAGAAGCCTGTGGCAGGGGCTACGGATTGTAACCAACTACCGAAGCACCCCTCCCTCATCCGCATGTGCCGGCACCTCCCTAGCTGATGACCTGAACTCCTTCTACGCTCGTTTCGAATGGGGCAACACCACTCCAGGTCTGCCGACTATCAACAATACCGACAGCGGGCTGGCTACCGAAGCTGAAGGGAGGAATATGCACACATTCTCGCTGTCCGAGCACCACGTGAGGAGGGCACTGACACGGGTGAACACAAGAAAAGCTGCAGGCCCCGATGGCATCTCGGGGCGAGTACTCAAGTCCTGTGCTACGCAGCTAGCTCCAGTGCTCACTACATTATTCAACCTCTCCCTGGACAAGTCCGTGGTCCCTGCCTGCTTCAAAAAATCCATCATTGTACCGGTACCAAAAAATGCCTCCCCAGCCTGCCTGAATGACTACCGTCCTGTGGCCCTTACCTCGGTAGTCATGAAATGGTTTGAGAGGCTGGTGAAGAATCACATCTGCGCCTTCCTCCCTCAGAACATGGACCCGTTGCAGTTTGCATACCGACCGAACAGGTCCACGGACGATGCGGTCTCCCAGGTCTTGCACACCGCTCTCTCCCATCTGGACAGCCAGAAGGGGGGCTACGTGAGGATGCTGTTCATAGACTACAGTTCAGCCTTCAACACGATAGTCCCCACCAGACTGGCCGGGAAGCTACTGGAATTGGGGCTCAACACCTCCCTGTGTGCCTGGGTCCTGGACTTTCTCACCGCCAGGCCCCAGGTAGTCAAGATGGGAGGGAATACATCGAAGTCCCTCACCCTGAGCACAGGATCGCCCCAGGGTTGCGTCCTCAGCCCCCTATTGTACTCCCTGTACACACATGACTGTGTGGCTAGGTTCAGCTCCAATTCAATAATTAAGTTTGCTGATGACACTGTGGTGGGGGCCTGATCTCAGACAATGATGAGAGGGCCTACCGGGAGGAGGTGGCTGATCTAGCACTCTGGTGCCAGGATAACAGCCTCCTCTTGAACATCAAAAAAACGAAGGAGCTGATCATGGACTTTAGGAGGGCACATCATCCGAGGACGTACACTCCATTGAGTATAAATGGGGATCCTGTGGATAGGGTGAACTGTTTTAAATATCTGGGAGTCCACATCTCTGAGGATATGACATGGTCATCACACGCCTCAGCACTGGTGAGTAAGGCAAGGCAGCGCCTTTACCACCTCAGGCAATTGAGGAAATTCAGAGTGTCTCCGAGGATCCTCCAGTGCTTCTACGCAGCGGCGGTGGAAAGCATCTTGTTCGGGAACATTACCATCTGGTTCGGGAATTGTTCTGCCAAGGACAAGAAGGCTCTGCAGAGAGTAGTGCGTTCAGCCGAACGCACTATGGGAACTTCACTCACCCCCCTGCAGGAACTATACAACAGGAGGTGCAACTCCAGAGCAAACAAAATCATGGGAGACCTCTTCCACCCCTGCAACGGACTGTTCCAGCCACTACGGTCAGGCAAACGCCTCCGTTGCCATGCAGTGAGAACGGAGAGGTTGAGAAGGAGTTTCTTCCCAGAGGCAATTCGGACTGTAAACGCCTTTCTCACCAGGGACTAACTGTACAGAACGTTTTTCCTTCTATTATTTATTATGTAAAATAATATGTGTGTTATGATTGTGTTTATAATTTGTTTGGTTGTTTTGTTGTTCCGCGAGCATTGCCTCTTTCATTTCACTGCACATCTCGTATGTGTATGTGACAAATAAACTTGACTTGACTTGACTTGAAACCTCTGGAGACTTTGCGCCCCACCCAAGGTTTCCGTCCGGTTCCTGGACGTTGCAGGTGGTTGCCGGAGGTTGCAGGTAGTGGAAGCAGGTAGGGAGACTGACAAAAACCTCCAGGAACCGCACAGAAACCTTGGGTGGGGCGCAAAGTCTCCAGAGGTTTCGATTCAGGTTTCCTAAGTGGGACAGGGGCAACAGGATGCATAAGGAAAGGAAATGGATGTAAATGGTCATATTTTGTTAACACTGCATTTATATTCAAACTGTTGGACACTAATTTTTGATTTTGATTTTGATTTTGTCACTAATTTTATTGGCACAAATCCAATGTTTTGCGTACCTTCAGTTAGATTTTAAAAAAGCAGAACACCTGGATCCAATTTTCATAAATGATGAAAGATGATATGTCATACTCTAATATTATGTTGCACGAAGCATAGTCGAAGATTTTTGTAAAGTAAGAGTTATGGGCGGCTCGGGGGTGCAGCAGTAGAGCTACTGCCTGACATCGCCAGAGACGCGGGTTCGATCCTGACTACGGGTGCTGTCTGTACAGAGTTTGTACGTTCTCCCCGTGACCTGCATGGGCTTTCTTTGAGATCTTCGGATTCCTCCCACATTCCAAAGACCTAATTGGCTTTGGTAAAATTGTAAATTGTCCCCAGTGTGTGTAGGGTGGTGTTAATGTGCGGGGATAGGTGCGGACTCAGTGGGCCAAGCGGCCTGTTTTAACACTGTATCTCATCTAAAGGTATAGTTATCCGAAAGCATATCCTTGAATTCATTCTGACCTTTACCCAAACTAGGGTGCAATATTTCATAAATCTTGCATTGTTGTACCCTGTAGTATTCTCTACCAATTAGCTCAAAACTACACGTCCGAAGGGTAATTGTTGTCAGTTTTCTTTAGCAATAATATTTTTTTCCTTGATAATTCGGAGTGGGGGCGGGCTGAAAGAACAGGACTAGTGTGGACTTCGTTGAACACCTTGTAACATTCTCGGCGCCCTGTATGTAGTGACTCTTGTGAACGGTATGCAAAGCGAATCATTTCACTGTGACATATCACAATGTGATAAACTATATAGGTCTGTAGTTACTTTCTACCGGTTGCATAGCTGACATACCATCACCAGACTAATCAGCAAGATACCATTTTGTGACCGTGCCTCATTGTAAGTTATTGGGCTGCGTCACTCTGATATCTATACAAGAAATTGCAGCTGCAAGGGAGCTGAGCAAAAATCAACATGCTGGAGGAACTCACCATTTCAGGCAGCATAAGGAATAGTAGTAGAATTAGGCCATTCGGCCCATCATGTCTACTCCGCCATTCAATCATGGCTGATCTATCTCTCCCTCCGAACTCCATTCTCCTGCCTTCTCCCCATAACCTCTGACATCTGTTCTGTCTATCTCTGCCTTAAAAAAATATCCACTGACTTGGCCAAAGACCACAGCTTCTGTGTAAAGAATTCCACAGATTCACCATCCTCTGGCTAAAAGAACGTCCTTTAATTCTAAGGCTGTGACCTCTAGTCCTAGACTCTCCAACTAATGGAAACAGTTGTGGAAATGGCCAGATGACATTTTGTGTCAAGTCCTTTCTTCTGACTGGTGGCATTAGGGAGGAGAAGGTGGAGGTTTCTTCCACAATTTAACTCCACCCTGCTCCTTTATTTTCCCTCTATATGCTCATCTCCCATTGCTGAGCCCTATATATCCTTCAACTACACTATTCCTAACCCCTTCCACCTTTGCCCCTCCCTCCCTCAGCTTTACATTTCACTCCTCTTTTTTTCCTTATCGGATATACTTTTTGTATGTGTTTCATCTCTTTGCCACCATCTCCACGCATCTGCCAATCACCCTCCCTCACCTGTATCCACCTATCTCTTACATGGCTTTAGATAGACACAAAAAGCTGGAGTAACTCAGCGGGTCAGACAGCATCTCTGGAGAAGGAAGAGGTGACGTTTCGGACCTGAAGAAGGGTCTCGACCCGAAAGGTCACCTATTCCATTTCTCCAGTGATGCTGACTGTCCCACTGAGTTACTCCAGCATTTTGTGTCTATCTTTGGTGTAAACCAGCATCTGCAGTACCTTCCCACACACTTGCCTGGCTTTACCTACACCAACCTCTCTTTACCAGCTTTCTCCTCCCTATTCCAACAGTCTAAAGAAGGGTCTCAACCTGAAACATCACCTGACCATTCCCTCCACAGATGTGCCTGACCCACTGAGTTCCTCCAGCATCTTGTTTGAGAAGGAACTGCAGATGCTGCAAAATCGAAGGTGCACAAAAATGCTGGAGAAACTCAGCGAGTGCAGCAGCATGTATGGAGCGAAGGAGATATCTACTTCGTTCCATAGATGCTGCTGCACCTGCTGAGTTTCTCCAGCATTTTTGTGTTCCTCCAGCATCTTGTTATTTTGCTCACTGGTGGCTAGCTGGCACTTCCACTCAGATTCATGGGTTACCTGCAGTGACATTTCAACGCTAGACATTTCCTCCAACGATATGGAGTGCAGAAATATGGAACATGCTGAAGGTCAGATCATGCTGGAGATGGGGATAATTGACAATAGACAATAGGTGCAGGAGTAGGCCATTCGGCCCTTCGAGCCAGCACCGCCATTCAATATGATCATGGCTGATCATCCCCAATCAGTAACCCATTTCTGCCTTCTCCCCATATCCCCTTACTCCGCTATTTTTAAGAGCCCTATCTAGCTCTCTCTTGAAAGCATCCAGAGAACCCGCCTCCACCGCCCTCTGAGGCAGAGAATTCCACAGACCCACAACTCTCTGTGAGAAAAAGTGTTTCCTCGTCTCCGTTCTAAATGGCTTACTCCTTATTCTTAAAGTGTGGCCCCTGGTTCTAGACTCCCCCAATGTCGAGAACATGTTTCCTGCCTGTAGCATGTCCAAACCCTTAATAATCTTATATGTTTCAATGAGATCTCATCCTTCTAAACTCCAGCGTGTACAAGCCCAGCTACTCCATTCTCTCAGCATATGACAGTCCCGCCATCCCGGGAATTAACCTTGTAAACCTACCTAAGAAGGAACTGCAGATGCTGGAAAATTGAAGGTAGACAAAAATGCTGGAGAAACTCAGCGGGTGAGGCAGCATCTATGGAGCTACGGAAATAGGCAACGTTTTGGGTCGAGACCCTTCTTCAGATGTAGATGTAGATGTGGAAAGAATGTTTCCACTAATGGGCGAGTCAAGGACCAGAGGTCATCGCCTCAGAATTAAAGAACGTTCCTTTAGGAAGGAGTTGAGAAGGAATGACTTTAGTCAGAGGGTGGTGAATCTGTGGGATTCTTTGCCACAGAAGGTTGTGGAGGCCAAATCAAGGGATATTTTTAAAGCAGAGATAGATTTGTGATTAGTATGGGGGTCAGAGAAGGCAGGAGAATGAGGTTAGGAGGGAGAGACAGATCACCCATGATTGAATGGTGGAGTAGACTAGACGGGCAGAATTGCCTAATTCTGCTCCTGTCATGTATGACCTTATGACCTTGTTTCTATACACCAGAGCTGTAAAACTTAGAAGTGGCGTTTGATGCTATTTTATTTTACAAATTTTATGAGCAGGCAGAAAACACTTTTTTTTTAAATTTTTGCTGGAGGCAATTGTACTAGGATAAAACATTCGGCATCTCAAATTATACAATTATCGTACAGCTTGATTTTTAACCTTATAACCTGAAAATGAGAGAAAAGGAAATAGAGAGATCAAGAGAGGGAAAAAGTGAGAAATGAAAAGATAGCTTGAAAGAGCAGATAGAAAAGACCCCTAGACTACCAGAGCAGTGTGGCCGAAAAGTGAATAGAGATAAAAGATTTAAAAAAATAGAAAAAAGGAAAGTGGAGATATATCTGCCTCTCGTCCCGTCCCGTCTCCCCCCCCCCCCCCCCCCCCCCCCCCCCCCACCCACCCAACCCAGAATCGGATTTGAATTTAGATTTGTGTTGCCATTACTATCCAACCTATAATGTAGCCCCCTCATCACCATTAACACACCCTCTCACACCAGTATAACTGTGATCGCCAGAGACACGGGTTCGATCCTGAATTTAGATTTGTGTTGCGCATTACTATCTGTAGATGGTTTATGCATGCAACCACTGTATCTAACTAATGTATACTTAAGGTATAGTTATCTACCTCATTCACCATTACCCACTGCAAAATCGACAAAAATGCTGGAGAAACTCAACACACAGCAGTATAACCGAAGTGATCTCCTTCGTCCCTTCTCCTCCAGCATCCTCCATTTTGTCACTGGTACATTCTGAAGGCTGGGTGCAGCGCTAGACAGTACTGGGTGCACGTGTGTGCCATGTGCTATTTTGTCCTGACTCTAGTAAAGGTTATAGTGTGTCAGACTAGACTCCTTTACATGGTGTCAGAAGTGGGATTCGAACCCACGCACGCCTCCTTTACACTATCCTTGTAAGAATTCGGTGAAGGGTGTGAAAACACTTCTTGACGGTGGCTCTGGATGTTCTTTGCTCAAGTGGTTGTGATCAGCTTTAAAATGTAGCCTAGTTAAAATAAAAGGTATGGCTGTCACCAATTGTTTTTCCCCCCCTACAATAGGTACAGGCTTTGGGTCGATGTCTGTTCCGAAATGTTTGGAGGATTGGAAATCTGTGCTGTGAAGGCTGTCCATGGAAAGGATGGAAAGGATTATATTATTGAGGTAAGGACAGAGAATGCCACAAGTCCAAACAAACCATGTAGTGGTCCAATCAATTAATTACCATTTATTTTGTACCATCTAAATACTAAAGCCAATGATACATGTATTTCCTTCAGTCTGAAGACAGTTTAAAAAAAAGAAAATGCAGATAACCATTCTAAAGCAAATAAAATAGATCGCACATTAGAAATTATTTTGCTTCGTATTAGTTCAATCGTGTGATCCTCATATCTTTTGATTCCTTTATCATAAATCATTCAAATAAAGTGATGCGATTGGCATACCTTTCAATATGTGAGATCAATAGAAGGTCGATCGATGTTTTCTTTTATTTACATTCCTGGCCATTCAGCAGTACTTATTTATTTCAAATTGCTGACTTCAGACATTCCCTGAAGCACCAACATTCCATACTCATAAATTATTATCTCCTTTTTCTTTCCTAGCATATTGAGCGTATTCTCCCAAACCTGCCCCTGCAACTCCACGCCTGAATCGCTGCAATCAGGTCACTGCCATGTAGCAGCACAAAGACAACTCTTGTGAAATGCACAACTCGCCTCTCTGCTTACCCGTTTTTAAACTCAGTGAGACCTGCCATCAAAGCAACCACAGCCAGAACATAGCCCGAACATAACCAAAACAGACTTCCCCTCCATTCTCTGCAACATTATCTCCATAATCCGCCAACAATTTATCATTGGTCATCAGATTATGTGATAGGAGCAGAATTAGGTCATTCAGCCCATCAAGTCCACTCTGCCATTCAATCATGGCTGATCCATCTTCTCCCCATAACCCCTGACATCCGTGCTAATCAAGAATCTATCTATCCCTGCCTTAAAAATATCCATTGACCTGGCTTCCACAACCTTTTGTAGCAAAGAATTGCACAGATTCACCACACTCTGACTAAAGAAGTTCTTCCTCATCTCCTTCATAAAGGAATGTGATTTAATTACGAGGCTATGACCTCTCGTCCTAGACTCTCCCACTAGTGGAAACATCCTCCCCACATCCACTCTTTCCAAGCTTTTCACTATTCGGCAAGTTTCAATGAGGTTTCCCCTCATCCATCTAAACTCCAGCGATTACAGGCCCAGTGCCGTCAAACACTCATCATACGTTAACCCACGCATTCCTGGCATTGTAAAGCTCCTCTGGACCCTCTCCAGAGCCAGCACATCCTTCTTTTGGCCTCCTATTGGCTCACCTACATGCTGTTACTTGGGATGAATCTCCTCCACTGCACGGACAGCATGAGAACTATTCACTTTTGTTCATACGGGGCTCTGCTCGGTTGCAATTTAACAGAATTCCTTCAGCAGGACACAATCAAATCTGCTCGCAGCACCGTCTGGATAGGTAGCAGATTCCTGGAAACGCCATCATCTCTACATTCCTCTCCAAGTCACATGCCACCCTAGCCTAATCATACATCACGATTCCTTCATTGTCTTTTGGTCAACGTCATTGACATTCTCGTTGCCTGCGAAAGGCATCACACATCCTAAAGGACTCATCTCATTCCCGCGCATCACTTGTTTGCCCCTCTGCCCTCAGCAAAGCGTTATAGGGCCATCAAATCACACACCACAAGATTAACAAACAGTTTCTACCCCAAGGCCATCACCATTCTGAACTCCTAACTGAACACACACCCCTCATAGCCAATATTTTGTAGTGCCACAACATTATACTGAGGAATGTTGCACATTCTGATGACGACATTTTTCTTGCCGTTTTTGTTGTTTCCATTGTCGTTATTATTTATATGGTACGTTGGAGTTCCGCTCGTGCAGTGCGCCTGAAATTCCGTTGTATGTATTTACAATGATAATAAAGTGTAATGTTATTATTATTGTTAGACAGAGTTTTAAAATCACTTTCACTATTTCCATGTCATTCGTCCCCTTTTACATTTAATAATTTTATCTTTAGTGATCTCTTGTGTCATTTTTGTATTATCTCCGCTGAGCTTATATTAATCATCGCTAAATGTGCTAATCTTAACTCTCTGCGGTACGTAAGCACCTGTAGAAACGTTTTGCATTTGTGTTATACATTCACTTTCTATTTCACCATTATCCTCCAAAGTTTCAATGAGGTCCAATCATCGAGGCTACGGAAATCAGGATGCTGAAAATAACTCTGTAGGCGATTACAATGTGTTTGTCTAAAACTAAAAGTAGTAATGGGATTTTAAAAAGAAACAATTGAATGAAACAAAAAATCCAGTTATGAAGAATAACCAATTGATTATTGATAAATATTTCCTTCCAGGCAAACAAGGGAAAGTTTAGCTGCGTTAGGGAAAATACAGCAACAACCTGCAAATTCTTTAAAAGAGCTCTTTTAAATTGCATTTGGCATATGTGAAACATTTGCCCTGGCTTAAAATTGGTCCCTAGTTCCAGGCACAAGTCCGACCATGTGTAGGAAGGAACTGCAGATGCTGGTTTACATCAAAGACAGAGACAAAATGCTGGAGTAACTCGTGGGACAGGCAGCGTCTCTGGATAGAAGGAATGATTGATGTTTCGGGTCGAGACCCTTCAGGAAGAAGGGTCTCGATCTGAAACGTTACCCATTCCTTCTCTCCAGAGTTGCTGCCTGTCCCGCTGAGTTACTCCAGCATTTTGTGGCTATCTACAAGTCTGGAAACGGTGGGTCCAGGCGAAACAAGCCCTGCAATGTGTGAACATCAGGCCCTGTGCATATCACAGGGAGTCAAATCTTTCCCCGAGTTTTCATCCACAGTTTCCATTGCTCTCCCTTTCATCATCAAACAAAACTGGAGATGCCAATCATTCCCTTTAAGGAAGGTAGACACAAAAAAGTTGGAGCAACTCAGTGCTTCAGACAGCATCAGATAGACTGAAGATGGGTCACCACCCGAAACATCACCCATTCCTTCTCTCCAGAGATGCTGCCTGTCCTGCTGAATTACTCCAGTATTTTGTGTCTATCTATGGTCAATGCAGATGTGGTTCAGAAGTACCTCCAATGCACATGAAAAAATTAATCCAGTAATTTTCCATGGTAGATCCATTACTGGGTGTATGTGACCTCTGATGAGTTTTGAAAAGTACACTGACAGGGTTGGATGAAGAAGTATGGGAGAAGGCTCAGGTGGTGCATGAATGCTAGTGTAGACTTGTGGATGAAATGGTTCTTATGCCCTATGGTATTGATGAAAATTGATCAACAGGGAGCACACTTGGAATTTAATTTGCTTTTGCTTATGTTTCTAAACTCTAAGTACAGGTTACAGTCATTTACACGTTTCCACCTGCATGCTTCAGTTATTTTAATCCTTAATCAGCTTTTAATTAGAAAGACACTTCAATTGATTGCGCACACACTCCATGGATTCAAATGTATTGGATAAAGAAACATCTGCATATCACACGCAGGTAGATGTGCAGTGGATAATCAACTATCAGTTTAATGAAAAAGGTCAGAAATAATAAAACCAAATGATACCTATTACAAATGAATATTCTTGCAACAGGACTGTCATTCAAACAGCATATTTTCCTCCATATTACATCATTAGCAGGTTCATTTAGCCAATTAGTTCATTTTGCTTTACTAATTTTTCATTATTTCCCAAATATGACAGTTCACTCATTGCTTGGTTAGGCTAATCAGATTATTTGCATAAATTAGTAACCCTTTCATTATTGTCCATATAATAGTACACTGAAGATGCTAAAATAAAATGCCAACTAGAACTGCAGCAATGAGTTGATGCTATTTTCTTATTATAGATTTCACTCAACACTTAAATGTGTTTTCTGTTATATGTGTGCATTGTTTGCTTCTGGTGGAAAAGTTGGGTTCTGGAAATTAAGCTAACAATTTAAGGCAGCACGGTGGTGGAGTGGTAGAATCGCTGCCTTACAGCGCTAGCAGTACCAAAGACCCGGGTTCGATCCCAACTATGGGTGCTGTCTGTACGGAGTTTGTACGTTCTCCCGTGTGGATGATCTTCGAGACTTTTTTTTGTTTAGTTTAGTTTAGTTTGGAGATACAGCACGGAAACTGGCTCTTCGGCCCACCGGGTCCGCGCCGACCAGCGACCCCGCACATTAACACTATCCTACTCCACTGGGGACAATTATTTTTACATTTACCAAGCCAATTAACCTACAAACCTGTACGTCTATGGAATGGGGGAGGAAACCGAAGATCTTGGAGAAAACCCACACAGGTCTCCGGGAGAACACACAAACTCCGCACAGACAGCACCCGTAATCGGGATCGAACCCAGGTCTCCGGCGCAGCATTTGTTGTAAGGCAGCAACTCTACCACAGCCCCACCGTGACTGCCCAATCTTTGGTTTCCTCCCACATTCCAAAGAAGTACAGGTTTGTAGGTTAATCGGCTTGGTATAGGTGTAAAATTGTCCCTAGTGGGTGAGGATAGTGTTAGTGTGCAGGATAGTGTTTTTTTTTTTTTTTTTTTTTTTTTTTTTTTTTTTTTTAATTTTTAAAAAAATTATTCAATTATTAAAAAATAATATTACACTACAATAAAACAAGCCAGAACCCACCACCATAAATACAATACAAACATATATCCATAATAAACTATTATACAATTATGATACAATCCTTATTGAGGATACATTCAACACCCTGCGGAGCCCAGCGGTCCCTGAACTCCCTCAGGGTGCCCACAGACAGGGCGTATTCCCTTTCTAATCCCACCCGGGCACGGACGTAACCCCGGAAAAGGGGCAGGCAGCTGGCCCGGGTAGAGCCCTCCGCCGCCTGGCGCCGTGACTCGCGGATGGCCATCTTGGCCAGGCCCAGGAGCAACCCAACCAGGACATCTTCAGCCCTACCCTCTCCCCTACGCACAGGGTGTCCAAAGATGAGGATGGTGGGTGAAGTGCAGATAGTGTTAGTGTGAGGATAGTGTTAGTGTGCAGGATAGTGTTAGTGTGCAGGATAGTGTTAGTGTGCAGGATAGTGTTAGTGTGAGGATAGTGTTAGTGTGCAGGATAGTGTTAGTGTGCAGGATAGTGTTAGTGTGCAGGATAGTGTTAGTGTGCGACGATCGCACACTAACACTATCCTGCCACCAGAACACTATCCTGCCACACTAACACTAACACAGGCCACCAGAGGCAAACAACGCACACATCGACGAAGTTAGTACGGACCCGGTTGGCCTGTTTCCACTCTAAGCTAAATTAAACTAAAACAGCCGCAAGATCCAACAAAGTCTTCTGCATGAGATGTTTATCATGAGAAACAAATCCTGGACTTCATCCGTTGTAACAATGTTAAGGGCCTGTCCAACTTTCACGACCTAAGTCACGACCTTTTTTACTCGTGGACATTTTTTATCAAGCTAGAAAAATGCCGCGACCTACTTGATGCCACGAGTACCTACAAAATAACATCATGGCCTGCTACGACCTTCCTACGACCTCGTGACGACCATGCTGCGAGTATGAGTCAAGGGCAAACTCAACAGAGGTCGTGAATTAGGTCGTGAAATTGGGACAGGCCCTTTATTATTTTCTCTTTCAAAGCTCCAAGCTTTCTTGTAGTATAATAATCTTGCCCAAAGAAATGGGCCATTGAGATTGGAAACTAATTATTCTACAGATTGTTCTCCACTGCTCACAATGTTTATCCTGCAAGCTTCTTTTTTTAAATATGATAGCAATTACATGAACCTGTTGTCTTATTTTATAAGAAATTGAACCGACTCTGACGAATGTTGTCACAAATAAGTAGTACAACTTGCGTGGGAATGTTGCTATCTTTTTGGGTTACTATGTAAAATTCCTTCTGGCCGAATATACTGGGACATCCCTTAAACAGAGATACTGTGCTGCAAGTAACTGAGCAAAAATAACTCTTCTGTTTGTGTCACACGGCTAAAAGAAAAGGTGAGAACATGAGGGAGAGGAGGAATGAGGGGGAAAAGAGATGAAAATGCTCTCCACATGCCCTGTCCGTTCAAGTTTGGCAACCTGCAAACGTACATGTCTGGCCGAAAAGAAATAAGAAGGATTCATAAATGACGGGAGATGTGTAGGAACGAACTGCAGATGCTGGTTTAAACCGAAAAAATACACAAAAAGCTTGGGTAACTCAGCGGGACAGCAAGTCCTGAGGAGGGTCTCGATCCGAAATGTCCCTCATTCCTTCTCTCCAAGGATGGGAGAAGTTGGCTCAGTAAATGCATCAATCAGCATCATGTAGTGGCCTGGTCAAGGTCAGGAAAAGACCGGACGCCAGGCGGATTCAAAAGAAGCTTTTTAATTCCAACAGTTCAAGAACACACACCGACACTCTTATCTCTACCCCTCGGGAGTCGACCGGTAAAACCCATGGCAGACCTACGCCTCTGTCCCTCAATCGGTGAGGGGGATGATCCAAGGAGTGGCCTACCCCCCAGGGACCGCCACAGGACCCCCCCCAAGTACCCGAGGTACGAAACGGACAGGACGGCCAGACCGGGTGCACACTACGCTCGGACCCGGAACAGGCGCCTGATCAACAAGTGCGGGGTACGAAGTAACCAAAGGAGGAGGTACCCTAGACAGAGGTCGCCCCCGCTTACGGGGCAGTGCTACCAGCGCCAGCCGATCGATATCGATATGTGCTGGCTTCAACCGCGCAACTGAAACAGTCTCCCGCCGACCCCCCATGTCCAGGACGAACGTCGACGAGCCCTGTTCCAAGACCCGGAAGGGCCCTTCGTACGGCCGCTGTAGAGGTGTCCGATGTGCATCCCTGCGCAGAAAAACAAACTGGCAGTCCTCCAGAGCAGAGGGAACGTGCAGACGGAAGGACCCATGACGAGAAGTGGGCACTGGCGCCAGCTTGCCCACCGTCTGCCGAAGACGTTGCAGAGCTTCTGAAGGCTGCTCCACCTGGCCACGTGCCGGCGGGATGAACTCCCCAGGCACCGTTAACGGAGACCCATACTCCAACTCAGCGGAGGAGGAGGCCAAATCCTCCTTGGGTGCGGTGCGTATCCCCAGCAAAACCCACGGTAGAGCGTCTACCCAGTCTGGGTCAGTGAGCCGCGCCCTTAGGGCACCCTTAAGCTGTCGGTGAAACCGTTCCACTAGGCCGTTCGACTGCGGGTGGTACGCTGTCGTGTGGTGCAGACGAACACCCAGGAGGCGTGCCATGGCCGACCACAGCTCTGACGTGAACTGAGGCCCCCGGTCGGATGTTATGTCCAGTGGAACCCCGAACCGGGCGATCCAGTGCGCCAACAATGCTCGAGCACAGGTAGTTGTGGTGGAATTCTGTAGCGGAATGGCTTCAGGCCACCGCGTGAAGCGGTCCACAACGGTGAATATATACGTCATGCCCTGGGACGACGGCAGCGGCCCCACGATGTCCACGTGAATGTGGTCGAAACGTTTATGAGGAATGGGGAACTCCTGCAATGGCGCGTGCACGTGCCGTTGCACCTTGGCGGTCTGGCATGGGATGCAAGTGCGCGCCCAATGTCCAACCTCCTTCTGCAGCCCGTGCCACATAAAGCGGGAGGCTACCAGGGCCGTTGTTGCCCTGATGGAGGGATGCGCAAGGCCATGGAGCACCTCAAACACCCTGCGCCGCAAGGCCATGGGGACGATGGGTCGCGGAACTCCAGAGGAGACATCGCACAACAGCGTGGTACCACCAGGACCACAGACAACGTTCTCCAACTGCAGGCCCGAAACTGCTGTACGATAGGCAGCCATCTCCTCGTCGACCAGCTGAGCAGCTGCCAGGTCGGAATAGTTAATCCCCTCACCGACTTGGAGAACCGCGTGGACTGCAGGTCTTGATAAGGCATCGGCCACCCTGTTAAATTTGCCCTCAACGAACCGGATGGAGGTGGTGTACTCGGACACATACGCCAACTGCGTCTGCTGCCGGGCAGACCACGGGTCTGATACCTTGGCGAACGCGAAGGTTAGTGGCTTGTGGTCCGTGAATGCAGTAAATGGTCTCCCCTCCAGAAAATAGCGGAAATGGCGTACGGCGAGATATAGGACAAGGAGCTCACGGTCGAAGGCGCTGTAACGACGCTGTGGTCCACTGAAATGCCTGCTGAAGAAGGCAAGTGGCCGCCAGCAACCCTCAATGAGCTGCTCTAACACTGCCCCAACCGCAATCTCCGAAGCATCCACCGTCAAGGCGGTCGTGGCATCCTCTCGTGGGTGGACGAGCATTGTGGCCTCAGCCAGTGCCTGCTTAGCCATCTCAAATGCCGCTGTTGCTTCCACGGACCAATCAACCTCCCTGCGATGACCAGCAATCAGGTTGAAAAGCGGACGCATGATCGCAGCCGCTGATGGCAGGAAGCGGTGATAGAAAGTGACCATTCCCACGAATTCCTGCAGGCCCCTAACTGTGGTCGGACGGGGGAACCTGCAAATAGCGTCCACCCTGGTCGGCAGAGGCACCACCTCTTGTTCAGTCACGCGGCGGCCGAGGAAGTTGATAGCCGTCACCCCGAAACAGCACTTGGACGCGTTTATAGTTAAACCGAAATCGCTGAGACGCTGACACATTTGACGGAGGTGGGTGCAGTGCTCCTGCCGCGATCGACTGGCCACGAGTATGTCGTTCAGGTACACAAAAACAAAGTCCAATCCGCGGCACACGCAGTCCATAAACCGCTGAAGCGTTATTATCCATCACGACGCGTGATGAACGAAGTCGGGGTCACCAGTGTAGTGGCCTGGTCAAGGTCAGGAAAAGACCGAACGCCAGGCGGATTCAAAAGAAGCTTTTTAATTCCAACAGTTCAAGAACACACACCGACACTCTTATCTCTACCCCTCGGGAGTCGACCGGTAAACTCCATGGCAGACCTACGCCCCTGTCCCTCAATCGTCGAGGGGGATGATCCAAGGAGTGGCCTACCCCCCAGGGACCGCCACAATCATGCTTTTTTGCCTTCCATGATTAGATCTCAATGAAAGATGAAATGTTACTGGGTATCATTGGCCATGAGTTGCACAAAGACTTCAAGTGTCTTTAGGAGGTCTATTGTGGATTTGACATACTATCCCACTGAGGTACCTGGCCAGGTCCTGTGCTGTCCAAAGGTGAGAAGCACATGGCTAACCTACCTCAATTTGAAAAGTCAATGTCCCCAAAATTACCAATGAAAACCTACCTCCAACCTCATGACTTCTGATCCTGTCCTTGAATATTCACAGCAACTGATCTCCAGCTACCCAATAGACAATAGACAAGAGGTGCAGGAGTAGGCCATTTGACACTTTGAGCCAGCACCATGGTGATCATGGTTGATCATCCACAATCAGTACCCATCAAGTAATCTTGACCCTTCACTACACTCTCCATCTCCTGTAAAGGATCAATTGTATCTCAAAAGGAAGTTATCTACCTCATATAAGATTGAAATGGGGCACTACTTTCCCAATGTACTCATCAGAATTGAAAAGGTTGAGACCAGAAATCCCTAGCTCAGCTACAACATCTTGGAAGGAACCACTGGAGATGCCCACACCCGTATTACCCGGACTGTTGCCCCCGATTAGCCTGTCACACAGCAAATCCTTCTCACATCAAGCCCCCTCCATAACCTATCTCTTTTTGTAGGTCAAAAGAATGTGCAATTATTTTATCCCTTGCTCTTTCCTCACATCAACCACGCCAATTTCCCGATAGAGTCAGAAATCAAAAGCTGGCAACATGCAGACATATTCAGTAGTTTAGACACAGAATGCTGGAGTAACTCAGCAGGACAGGCAGCATCTCTGGAGAGAACAAATGGGTGATGTTTCGGGTCGAGATCCTTCTTCCGGTCTCGACCCAAAACGTCACCCATTCCGTCTCTTTAGAGATGCTGCCTGTCCCGCTGAGTTACTCCAGCATTTTGTGTATCTTCAGATTAAATCAGCATCTGCAGTTCCTTCCTGCCTATTCAGTAGTTGAGTTTAGTTTTGTTTAGAGATACAGCATGGAAACAGGCCCTTCGGCCCACCAAGTCCATGCTGACCAGCGATCACCGCACACTAACACTATCCTGCCCACACTAGGGACGATTTTATCAAGCCAATTAGCCCACAAACCTGTACGTCTATGGAGTGTAGTCTTTGTAGTATACAAAGTAGAGGGCCTAATGTGCTATTAAATTGTTCAGAAGGCATTGACCAATTACTAGGTAGCTGGCTTATTTAATGACAAAAATATAGTTGTGAACAAGTTCATTCTTGAATTTTGAAACACAATAATTAGCTCCATCGAGAGACATAGGAATCTGCAGATGCTGGAATTCTGAGCAAACCTTCTCTCCCACCTGACTCATCAGCCTCTCCTCACCAGAATCCACCTCTTGCCCCATCCCGTCCCATCACATCTCTCTGCCCACCCGCTACCTTCTACACCATCAGTCTGAAGAAGGGTCCCAACCCAAACTACCATGTCCATGACTCTCCATCAATGCTGCCTGTTCCATTGGGTCCATCCAGCGGTTTGCTTTTTGCTCAATTTGCTTCACCTGTTTGGTGTGGAAACGGCCAATTTTAATGCCTTCCATTTGTAAAAACTTTAACTGGTCAGGGGATGTAGGTTCAGAGATGCAGATGGACAATTGCTTTCGTTGTTGTTTTTAAAGCTAATGTATCCTAGACATTTTGAAAAGAAATGGACAAACTGGATGTAGAGGGAAAATAAGGAACCCAGACTGGTCAGCCTGAAATCATTGGAGGTAAATGCTGGATTCATTACAAAGGATATAATAGCTGGGCACATAGAGAAGAGCAGCAAGATCAGTCTGAGGAAAGGTCTTGACCTGAAACGTCACCCATTCCTTCTCTCCAGAGATGCCGCCAGTCCCGCCTTTACTCCAGTTTTTTGCGTCTAAGGTTTAAACCAGCACCTGCAGTTCCTTCCTACACTTTTAATAAAGAGTTTTATAATTTTCTTAATGCTAGAGGGATTGAGGGACATGGGGAGAAAGCCAGTGCAGGGTATTGAAGGGCATTAGCGACAATCATATTTAAATGGCCAAACAACCTTCTAATCTTGCACATGTCCATAAAAGCAAGGGAAGGTAAAAGATGGAGGTCTAAGGAAGAAAGATTACAGCATGATTGGCATTATGTCATATTGCAGTTGTAGAATATCTGTCAAACATGTTGAGATTGTAATGTTTACCACAGTTCCATGTTATGGATCAGAGGGGTTTAACAAGCATTATAACTGGGTCATTATACACAGGAAATAACATGTTGTGGAATGCAGCATTCTGTGTTTTAATATTTGGGGACCATTTAATATTGATGGACTCTTTGCAGCCAACAACATTAAAAACTGTTTGCATCTGCCAGCAAGGTTAATTAAAAGGCTCTGTGCCAAAAGGAACCCATTGAAGGAGGGCCGCTACAGTGGGAGATTGGTGTTGCAAGCTGCGTATGAAGCCAACTGGTGCATTTGGCTACAACCCTTGTGTACACACACATATTGCAGAGGGGACCTCTAAATAATCACACATTGACCAAGTACAGATGTTCTCTGGGCGCCTTGTGTAGAGCAAAGAGTAGGTTTGGTCTTGGTGTTGCAGCTTTGATTAATGTCTTCATCTGCGTCATTTAAGAAGGATGCATCGTTTATTCATTGGCTCACGTGTTCTGATCAGCAAGTCCAGTCAGAAACTTCAAATTGCAGAATTATAGCTAAAATAAATAATTAGCCAGTTACAATTGTGAAGACAATTAGCCTCTAATAGCAGATGGCATTTTACAAGGTTCATTTTTGGAACTTGTCAAAAAGCTAGGCCAGATTAAACAGTAACAGAAACAGGCTACAAGTAAATAAACATATTTTTAAAGTTCATGCTTGAAGGAAAATGGGTGCCATATTAAATATTTTATTTATTAGGTTTAAGTTTGATGTATTTTCTGTTCATTCCTTTTACTTGCGGAAGTAAATACTGTTGTTTTAAAATCTTGTCCTTGATTTTAATAGGTAAATATATCTAACCAGCCTTACAAAGTGAGAAGATAACATATTCAAGCAGCTGATATAGAGTAAAGCACTTTTGCTATAATCCCTGTCATCAGTATTATTCAAACGTCATATGTTTTATTGTCATATGGCCCAAGCAGAACAATGAAATCCTTACTTGCAGCAGCTCAACATGTAAACATAGTACACTGTAAACAATATAATAAATGTAAACAGTTTGTCTTCATACGAGCGTGTGTGTGTGTATATATATCTATACATACACATATATATATATCTATACACATATACATATATATACTATCTATCCATCTATCCATCTATCCATCTATCCATCTATCCACCTATCCACCTATCCACCTATCCATCTATCCATCTATCCATCTATCTATCTCTATCTTCTATCTCAACCTTCTATCTATACATAACTAAAACTCTGATCGTGTTATCTTCCGGTTTGCCCAGTCCTTCTATTTGCGCAGAAACGGTTTGCGATAGCGTTACGATTTTCGCCAGTTCACTCACCGTTCTCCTGTGCTGCGAGTTCACCTAGTTTTGTTCCGATCTGTTGAATGTTGTAAAAGTTAGCAAGGGTTAAAAATCTTTAAAAACGCACGTGCGCAGATCGATCTCTTCTCCTGCCAGGCAGCGCCGCGTGGATTAGTCTCTTCCCCTGTCACTGCTCGGGGAGTGCTCGGACTATGGGTGAGTGATGGAATATTGCGTTGTGGGAACAGGTTGCATTGGGGGAACAGGTGAGTGGTGGACTATTGCGTTGGGGGAACGGGTTGCGTTGGTGGACCAGACCTCCCGCATGACTGGGACCCAACGGGTCCCACTTAGTCTAGTACAAAATATATGTGCTTATGTGTGTGTGTGTGTGTGTTTATATATATATATATATATATAAACACACGCACACACACACACATATATCTATCTCTACCTTCTATCTATACATAACTAAAACTCTGATCGTGTTATCTTCCGGTTTGCGCAGTCTTTCTATTTGCGCAGAAACGGTTTGCGATAGCGCACACGCGCGCACACACACACACACACACACACACACACACACACACACATATATACATATATATATATATACACACACACGCACACACACACACATATATATATATATATATATATATATATATATATATATATACACACACACACACACACACAAAACAAACAAACAATAATAGTACAAAAAGACAAAACCAATCTCCCCAAGTCTATGTAGTTCTGAGTGTATTTGGAGGTTGTAATGTTTAATAGCTTCATCGCTGTTGGAAAGAAGCTGTAGCTGAACCTGGACATTACAGTTTTCAGGCTCCGATATCTTCTTCCCGATAGCAGGAATGAAATGAATGTGGGGTCAGGGTGGTGTGGGCCTCTGATGATGCTGGCTGCCTTTTTGAGGCAGTGGCTCCAGTACATCCCTTCGATGGTGGGGAGGTCAGAGCCGGTGATGGACTGGGCAGTGTTCGCCATTTTTAGCAGTCTTCTTCGCTCCTGTGCATTCAAGTTGCCGAACCAGGCCATGATGCAACCAGTCAATATGCTCTCAACTGTGCACCTGTAGAAGTTCAAGAGACTCCTCTCTGGCATGCCGAATCCCCGCAATCTTCTCGGGAAGTAGAGGCTTTCTTTATAATTGCATCAGTGTGCTGGGTCCAGGAAAGATCTTCAGATATGTGTCCCAGGAATTTGAAGCTTTTGACTCTCTCCACCATCGTCCCGTTGATATAAATAGGTTTGTGGGTCCTCTTCCAAAGTCAACAATCAGTTCATTGGTCTTACTGACACTTTGTCAGAGCCCAGCCTGTGAATAGTCAAGTCAAGTCAAGTCAAGTTTATTTGTCACATACACATACGAGATGTGCAGTGAAATGAAAGTGGCAATGCTCGCGGACTTTTGTGCAAAAGACAAACAACAAAACAACCAAAAAAATTATAAACACAATCATAACACACATATTCTTTTACATAATAAATAATGGAAGGAAAAAAATTCAGTAGAGTTAGTCCCTGGTGAGATAGGCGTTTACAGTCCGAATTGCCTCTGGGAAGAAACTCCTTCTCAACCTCTCCGTTCTCATTGCATGGCAACGGAGGCGTTTGCCTGACCGTAGCAGCTGGAACAGTCCGTTGCAGGGGTGGAAGGGGTCTCCCAATACGGAGCAGAACAACAGACAGCCAACCATGTCATCTCTGAGTGCCCGCTCTACCACCCACCAAGGGCCTGGCAGACATTGACGCAGAGACAACAACCTGCCTGCTCAACCCCGGCTTGAGATCTAACTATTCCTTTGGTTTATGTTTCATTCACAAGAAGAAGAAGACCAACATTGAGAGCCAGGTTGTTGTGCTGGCACCATTTGGTCAATCGGTCGATCTCACTTCTATACTCTAACTCTTCACCATCTGTAATTTGTCCAACGACAGTGGTGTCATTGGCAAACTTGAAGATGGAGTTTGCACTGTGTCCGGCTACACAGTCATGTGTATAGAGTGAGTAGAGCAGGGGGCTCAGCACGCAGCCTTGATGTGCTCCCGTACTGATGGTCAGCAAGACATACTTGAATGTTTTGTAGAAAAGGATATGTTGGCAGAGAGGGAAGAGTTTAATTTTTTCCTTCTACATTATGCAATATGTCTCCGGATTGTTGTGTCAATCCGAGCCTTGAATGTAGTCAAAAACTCAGTATCCACTGCCCTTTCATGTAAAGAATTTGAAAGCTTCACCATACTCAAAGCACGGAAGTCCCAAATTTTTAACCCACTAATTTGCCAGGCATTCTTTCAGCAAACATCCTGCCAAACCCTTTCACAGCAATTTAAAGTACAAACCGATCTCCTTTACTATTGTTTTATATTTCTACTGACTGACTATATTATTACAGGGAGTTGCTGGGAGCAGGTTCTAGTACAGTGAGTTCCATTAATAGGAAGGAAAGATGAAAGTATCAGAGCTAGTCACATCAGACACCACTCAGCTGCACCCGTTGAGTTTCTCCAGCATTTTTCTGTACCTTCGATCTTCCAGCATCTGCAGTTCCTTCTTGAACACCATTATATAATTCCCAACTCTGCAATTAAAATTTTTAGGAATAACTAATTTTCAGGTTGGGGGGCTGTGGCGAGTTGGTGTGCCATTGGGATCTGTGCGAGACCTCCAGTTGTTCACTGTACGTATCGATGATTTGGATGAGCATGTACAATAAATCGAGTCTGGGTACCGTCTGAAGAAGGGTTTCGGCCCGAAACGTTGCCTATTTCCTTCGCTCCATAGATGCTGCTGCACCCGCTGAGTTTCTCCAGCTTTTTTGTGTAACCTACAATAAATCGAGGTTGGCTGATGATGTTAAAGCTAGATGGCAGTGTGGGCTGTGAGGCTGATACAGAAAAACTCTGGGAAAAGATCAATAGGCCAGGTGAACGTTTGAGAAGATGCCAAATAATATAATACAAAAAAAACATCATGTAATTGGTACAATGTCAGGATTACTGCCTGTGCCACGCAGCAGTGAGAGTAGGAATGGAGCGAAGTGGAGGATAAATGCGTGGCTGAAGGACTGGTGCAGAGGGCAGGGTCTCAAGTTTCTGGATCATTGGAACCTCTTTTGGGGAAGGTGTGACCGGTACAAAAAGGACGGATTGCACTTGAACCCGAGGGGGACCAATATCCTGGCGGGGAGATTTGCAAATGCTACTGGGGAGACTTTAAACTAGAACGGTTGGGGGGAGGGACTCAAATAGAGAAAGCTAGTAGACAGTGTGTGAGGCAGAGAAGGGAAGCACTCAGACCCAACATGTAGGGGGGAAAGAAGAAAAAGATAATAAACAGAGAATAAGAGGTGGTGGGTTTCTTAAATGTGAGAGCAGAGAGACAGAGGGGTGTAAAATGAGGGTAGAAGCAATAGGTAGCAAGGTGAAAAGTAAAAGTGTCAGGCAGACAAATCCAGGGCAAAAATCAAAAAGGGCCACTTTTCAACATAATTGTGTAAGGGGTAAGAGAGTTGTAAAAACAAGCCCGAAGGCTTTGTGTCTCAATGTAAGGAGCATTCGTAATAAGGTGGATGAGTTGAATGTGCAGATAGCTATTAATGACTATGATATAGTTGGGATCACAGAGACATGGCTCCAGGGTGACCAAGGCTGGGAGCTGAACATCCAGGGATATTCAATATTCAGGAAGGATAGACAGAAAGGAAAAGGAGGTGGGTAACGTTGCTGGTTAGAGAGGAGATTAACGCAATAGAAAGGAAGGACATTAGCTTGGAGGATGTGGAATCGATATGGGTAGAGCTGCGAAACACTAAGGGGCAGAAAACGTTAGTGGGAGTTGTGTACAAGCCACCTAACAGTAGTAGTGGAGTTGGGGATGGCATCAAACAGGAAATTAGAAATGCGTGCAACAAAGGCAAAACGGTTATATGGGTGACTTCAATCTACATATAGATTGGGTGAATCAAATTTGCAGGGGTGCTGAGGAAGAGGATTTCTTGGAATGTATGCGGGATAGTTTTCTAAACCAACATGTAGAGGAACCAACGAGAGAGCAGGCTATTCTAGACTGGGTATTGAGTAATGAGGAAGGGTTAGTTAGCAGTCTTGTTGTGCGTGGCCCCTTGGGCAAGAGTGACCATAATATGGTCGAGTTCTTCATTAGGATGGAGAATGACATAATTCACTCGGAAACAAGGGTTCTGAACTTAAAAAAGGGTAAATTTGAGATAAGTATGAGACGTGAATTGGACAAGATAGACTGGCAATTGATTCTTAAAGGGTTGACAGTGGATATGCAATGGAAGGCATTTAAAGGCTGCATGGATGAACTACAACAATTGTTCATCCCAGTTTGGCAAAAGAATAAATCAGGGAAGGTAGTGCATCCGTGGATAACAAAGGAAAGCAGGGATAGTATCAAAACAAAACATTAAGCATATAAATAGCCAGAAAAAGCAGCCTACCAGAGAACGGGGAGAAATTCAGAGTCCAGCAGTGGAAGACAAATGGCTTAATTAGGAAAGGGAAAATAGATTATGAAAGAAAACTGGCAGGGAACATAAAAACTGACTGCAAAAGTTTTTATAGATATGTGAAGAGAAAAAGATTAGTTAAAACAAATGTAGGTCCCTTGCAGTCAGAAACAGGTGAAATGATCATTGGGGAACAAGGACATGGCAGACCAATTGAATAACTACTTTGGTTCTGTCTTCACTAAGGAAGACTTAATTAATCTGCCGGAAAAAGCAGGGGACCGGATGCAAATGAGATGGAGGAACTGAGTGAAATGCAGGTTAGCCAGGAAGTGGTGTTAGGTAAATTGAATGGATTAAAGGCCGATAAATCTGGACATTCTCTAGAGCCAGCATCAGGTACATCAGAACTACAATAGTAAGATTAAACGAGAACTTACCAGTTTGAAGTTTGATCTTGATTTTATGAGGAGTTACGATGAGCGATTACATGAAGAAGGGCCGTCCGTCTGCGTGCGCGTCAATCTTCAAAGCAGCGGTGTTAAATCACAGATAAAAAGAAGACCTGAGAATAGTAAGATTGTGAAGAAACTAGAACATCCATATGACCTTGATATTATGAGCGTGAGAGCGGTGGGCACGTAATCGCTCATCGTAACTCCTCATAAAATCAAGATCAAACTTCAAACTGGTAAGTTCTCATTTAATCTTACTATTTTACTTCGGAGTCACATGAGTGACTACGTGAAGATTTCAAAGCTGTGATTTTACGCCTGTTACGAATCCAGGCGTCACACACTGAATGGATTGACCATGGATGCGTGTAATCATTAAAGCATTCAGACATTACATAGTTAAGTAAAGACACTGATGTTTTAAATGAAAGAAAAGTTTTAAAAACTAGTTACCTCTCCCAACCTTGGGGGGAAACTAAGGGACAGAACTTAAAATGGTACGTGCAAACACCCCCAGTCCGGTTATGAGTTTGTTATAAAACCGGTGGACCGTTATTTCATTCGTCCATCCTGCAGCCACTAAGATGTCATCTAGGGGCACGTCCATAGCTCTTGCTGCCGACGTAGATGCAGCCCTGATGGAGTGAGATTTAACCATATAAATGTTCACTCCTGCTACCGCCATTACCTCCTTTGACCATCTGGAGATGGTTTGAATTGACACCTTCTGGTGTGTTTTTTTATGGCTGATGAGGACCGATTGTTCTGAGCCTCTGTGGTTCTCCGTAACTCTCAAGATAGTGGTATTAGTATGTTACCACACACACAACCGTTGGTTCTTCTGGATATGCCAAGAACTGGATCTCCATCCCTGGCATTCCTGGCCTACTCTGTTTTATCAGGTTCCTGATTAGGAATGTTATGTTGTTCATATTGGTGGTCATGTAGTCCAACCGTAGCTTTTGCAGTGTCTGGACTCTTTGTCAGCATACCAACTTCAGGGTTAGTTATAGGCGGTCCCCACTGTCAAAGTAGGGTTAGTACCACGCTCACATCCCATGTGTCCGTGTATCTTAGCCTTGGAGGTATTAAATTGTAAACTCCCTTCACAAATTTTGTTGTTAAAGCGGTGCGTTCCTATTGAACCGTGTCCTGCTTCCGGCATCAGATAGGAGGAGAGTGCGCCTCTGGCACAATAGATTGCACTATAACTTTGTTTATAGTTATAGTACAGAGTTGATAGGAACTCCAAGACATCCGTTATCTGAACTGTGTTGTATTTGTTCGGACAGTCCTATGCCTTGAAATGGCCTCCTCAGAATCTGCAGACCAACAAGTTAATACGTTCATGTAGTGGACGATTACTCCCTGTAACTGGGTTCACTAGGAAGTCCCTGCTCTTGGGTACAGCCGTAACTGGCTGTCTCACGTTCGTTATCCACCATAGTTATTCAACAATGGCCGCTGTTGGCAGTCCATAGTTTTGCCAATTTGGTCTGCATGGAATCTGAGTGTTCGTTCCTTTGCTTGCTGTAAATTCTGATCATGCAAAGGCCCGTGACATACTGCTGGGAATGCAGCTACTATTTGCCAATTACACTCGCTGTTTGCCTGATAGATGGCTAGTATTTGACTATCAGGTCATAGCAGGCTTAATTAATATTGTTGTTTGCCCCTAGGCGAAGTCACCAACATATTTACTGTTTTTGTTAGTAAATTCTAGGAAATCAATTACCCTTGTAGGTGTCAATTTTGATTTAACTGGATGGATGAGGTAACCAATTCTTTCAAACAGGTTTTTGGTTTGCTTTGACTGATGCTTCTGCCAATTCTTGGTGACTCCAAAATGAAAATGTCCTCCAAATATGCCATTACTATGTGGTTCTGAATAGACTCAGAATTGGTTTCCATAGTTTAGTCAATAGTCTAGGAGCTGATGTCAACCCATTTGGCAGAGCCATGCCATCCAGTTAAACTTCAAATATCTCCTGTTCTTAGTGAATAGACACCGAATAGTATGCATCTTTGAGGTCGATGCATGCCATGTGACCACTTTATAGGAAGCTCCTATAAAACAGTTGTTTGACCGTAAACAAAAAATGCTGTTCTGAAAGTCTGTATGCCTGCATATGCAGTTTATAGTTATAGTACAGAGTGATAGGGACCTGTTAAACCATCTGTACAAGGTAATTCCTTCGTGGTTAATCTAGCTTGATGGTGTCTTGGGACCAAAATCTGCAGTTATTAGTACACAAGTTAATACGTTGTCCTGGGGATATCCATTTGCCTAACTGGCTGGACATAGGTTCCCAAATTTTTTGCAACTGTAGTTAGCTCGCAACAGATATGGGTGAGCAGTTGTTTTGTGAGACAAATAGTAGCATATCATAAACATTCTTCCCCTGCCTTGGAGAAAGCATCCACTGCCTTTGCTCCTGGATCTCAGGCTGTTGGCTAATCTGTAGTTATTGTATCCAAATACTGTCTGATTCACATCATGTAAACGTTCTGGATCCAGCATCTGTCACCATGTTATAATACTCGCTGTTGCAAACACCAAATCCAAGAAATTCTAATCTATCGATTGTTAATGGATATATGTCAATCGAATTTGAACAAGCCACCGGAGTGCATATTGCTACAGAAAACCTGATCTGAATGATTCCATGTGTCAATCCTGTCATTCCATGAACCCACAGCATCAAAGAGCAAAATTTTCCTTTGAGCTCCAATCTCACGTTCGTTATGTCTCCATAGTATTCAACAATGACCTCTGTTGGCCCTTCTTTCTTCTTTTAGCTTCCAATTTGGCCCCTGCATGTAATCTGAGTGTTCGTTCCTTGTGTGCTGTTCCATCAATCCCTTGTTTCAGTTGAACCAGGCTTAATTAATACCCACCTTGTTTGCCCCATGGCTACTGGTGGTTTGTACCCTTGTATGTCAATTTTAATTTAAACTGGACAACCAATCTTTCCCACAAGGCCTCCAAGTTCTTCCTTTCTGTCCTCCAAATTGGAGCTTTCTCTCCTAAGAAGTGAGTAGGTTTCTCAATCCTTTAGCTGATTGGGAGGCAGAGCCATGCCTGGTAGTTCTTAGTGAATAGACACCGAATAGTATGCATCTTTGAGGTCGATGCATGCCATGTGACCACTTTATAGGAAGCTCCTATAAAACAGTTGTTAGACCGTAACAAAAATTGCTGTTCTGAAAGTCTGTATTGCACAAATGAGTTAAACCTGGATGAAGTGACATCCTCCGTCTGTCACCTGTCCTGAAAGGCAATCCTGCCCAAAATACTGGGCCTGCCTTGTAGCCAACTCTCCTTGGAACCTATGTATGTTGTGCAGTAAAAATAATCACATGTTGTTATCTGTTTTTTAAAACCAGATCTGAAATTCATGTTATTGTCATTTTGAACAAAAACACAAGAGTAAAATTACCCACATGTAACTGGCCCACATTCCCTTGTTTCAGTAAACCCAGACCCACCTACCTCCATGGCTACCGGTGGTCTTGTGGTAAGCCCAAAGGCCCCTGATGCGGGTTCCTTTTCTCTCCTTGATTGGGAGTAGGACTGGTAGGGAGTGTGGATTCCATGTTTCTCATGACCTCTGCTTGGGTCTTGGTCTGAAAACCTCATCATACTGAGCCTGCCTTGTAGGACAATTCTGGCCATAATTCTGAGTCTGCTTTGAAAGACGACTCTGATCATATTTCCGTGCCCAGCTTTCAAGCTACCACCGGTTTCAGTGAACCGCTTACCCCCTATGGAGGTGTGGGGTATGTTGTCGCCTACTGATGAAGTTTTGCTTGTCGTTGGTACCTTGATTGGTCCGACAGCTTTTGCTTCCTTCTTCTGGTCTTACCTGAAGAGAGGATTCGGCGGCTGGTTTCTCCAAAGTCACCCTGATAGCGCTGTTCCCTTGCCGGCACTTGTAGCGTGTGGATATTCTGCCAACTGCTGGCTTTGGAGGCCATATGCATGTGCTTCAGTATGTTCATACTTTAATTCGAGATCAGTTACCTACTGATCACTCACACTCCCCTCCACTGAGAGTGAGATTTGTAGGCAGCCCTGAAAACAGGTGCTGCCGCAGGCCCTGAGGATACCTGCGCTGACATGGCCCCTCCAGCGGGCCTAAATGAGGTTCTTACTTTGGGTCAGAACAGGAGACATTTGCTAGATCTCTATCCAGGGAAGCACCCAGTGAAACCTAGATGATTGCAGAAGTACTTCTTTTCTTTTGTGCTTATTATTCATTTAATGTAAAGCACTTTGTGTCAATTTAACTTAAACAGTGCTATATAAGTAAAAGTTACTTACTTCCTTCCTTTCTTCTGCTTGTCCCTGGGAAGGTCCCCCCCCCTGCTTCTGTACTCTGATTCAGAGTGATTTCTTCCATATGTGCTTTCCCCTCCAATGGGGAAAACATTGGGCTGCCCCATGTGCGAGGCTCCCGGTAGTGCTGTAGGCCCCGGGCTGATACAGCTCCCTCCTTTAGAGCAGGTCATTGTTGGAGCAACTTCTCCAAAAAGTTGCTCCATGTGGGAGAGTCGGCCTCAGACGCTCTCCGTTCCCTTTTCCCCCGGACTAATCTGAGTGAACAGGTTTGTTTGACTTGCGGGTGGATTTACGTCTCGCCGGGACCACCAACGGAGCTCCTTCTCCTGCAACAACTCCTGCCGGTTCAGCTGCCGGCGCTAAATGTCGGGAATAAGACCGTCGCCCGCTACTGGGAATACTGCGGTCTTCGGCAGCCGACTTCCCCTCGGACTATCTACCCGACAACTGGGCCCTGAAACTACAAAAAGCTTCAAGCCCGAAAGAACGCAGGTAAGTAGTTCAACTTTCCTTACCTGCCCATCCCGACGGGCTGGGAGGACACAGTGCCTCTGCCAGTCCGTCGCGCGCGTTACGTTCAGACGTAATGACGCGCACGCAGACGGACGGCCCTTCTTCACGTAGTCACTTACGTGACTCCGAAGTAAAATCACTGGTCTAGAATTTATCTTGTGGAGTGCAAATTATTATCAACCATGCCTTTCATTTCTATTGGTAATCTAATTGTTGCATGTGATGTGATATTTTGCAAACACACAGAGCGTTGTGTAACTGATTGTGCAGTCGAAAATAAATTGGTCATTGTTAAGCAGGGAGCTATTTGGTATGCAGTGATATATGGCAGCACAGTGACACAGTGGTAGAGTTGATGCCTTACAGTGCTTGCAGCGCCAGAAACTCTGGTACAATCCTGGCTAAGGGGGCTGTCTGTACGGAGTTTGTACATTCTCTCCGTGACCGCGTGGGTTTTCCCCAGGATCGTACAGGTTTGTAGGTTAATTGGCTTGGCATAAATGTATAAATGAGCAGGGATCGCCGGCCGGTGTGGACTCGGTGGGCCGATGGGGCCTGTTTCTCTAACCTTGGATAAACTAAATGAATGCAAATTATACAAGGCATCACTATGATTTTCTGCTAAGCATATGTGATATACAAATGGTGTGGGCCTTAACCCCTGGGGCAGTCTGGTTCCTGCATCACTGAAAGCTATCATTCCTTCCTGGACTGCTGCTGGAGAGCTTGGCTTTCACAATAGGTTTTTCTTCCTCATGTTCCTGTTTTCTCATAACACGATTAGCGAATACTCCTCCCTGTTATCAGACTCCGGTTTCTTCCAATGCACCCTCTTTCCCCCATGGACTCCCAGCACCCCATGTCTTTCTGAACCTCCCAAGTGCTAATTCATAAAATAGGATCGAAAACCAAGATGTTGATGAACAGGTGATCATTAACTGGATCCTATTCTGAAATTGACATAAGATGAATGACAGGGGTATATAGACAAGCTTGACTGGCATCTGCTCCAGTATAACTGTATGCTGAATTCAATTAAACAGGAATACAGCGTACATTTTTTCAGAGCAGTCAAATCTTGTTTCTTTGGTTTATAGAAAACACTAAATTACCTGGGCCAAATTGGATACAGCGTGAGGTTTTGAGGGAAGATTGGGAGATTACAGCGGCACTTTCCAATATCATCCTTTGCTTTTGAATGCAGAGGGTAGTCACAGAAATATAGAGTGGGTAGACAAAAATGCTGGGGAAACTCAGCGGTAGAGGCAGCATCTATGGAGCAAAGGAAATAGGCAATGTTTCGGGTCGAAACCCTTCTTCAGACTTCAATTCTCCTTCCCATTCCCACACAGACCTTTCTGTCCTAGGTCTCCTCCATTGTCAGAGTGAGGCTAAATGTAAATTAGTGGAACAGCATCTCATATTTCGCTTGAGCAGCTTAAGGGCCTGAACCACTTGGTGATTTTTTTTCAGAGACGGCCGGCGTCATATCAGTGTCGCCAAAAGATTTTGAACATTTCAAAATGCAGCGTCGACAAAAAAATGTTGCGACACTTGAAAACACACCGCGCGTCACACGTCATCACGCTGCAAATTTTTCGGTGAACTGTTACGTCGGTCAATGATGCGGGCAGTCACTGAAAAAATTGCCAAGTGGGACAGGCCCATAACAGCCCAGTGGTATGAATATTGATTTCTCTCACAAAGTCAAAGTCAATTTTATTCGTCACATACACCCGAAGGTGCAGTGAAATGAATTTGCCAGCAGCGATACACTTAAAAACACACAATACACAATAGAATTTAACACAAACATCCACCACAGTGAAGAATGGCAACAAGGTTCAGCCAGTCCTCCTCCTTTGTTCACCCGTGGTCGGGGCCATGAACCCTCCGTAGTCGCTGCTTCGGACGGCTCGATGTACAGGCCCTCTCGTCAGGATGATCCAAACTCCGACGTCGGGACGGACAAACACACTCCGTGGCTTGGAGGTCCCGACTCGGCACTTTCCTACCGGAGACCGCAGCTTCTGAATGTTATAGACCGCAGGCCAGCGGTCGGAGCTCGTCTCCAGCGATCCCTGGCAAGGGATCCCAGGCTCCGGATGGTAAGTCCACGCCTACGCCCATGGCTAGAAGCTCGGCAGAACACAGCACCATGATGCCAAAGTCACCAGGCCAGCGATCGGAGCACTCCTCTCTGGCAACCCCCGGCAAGGGTTCGCCTGCTCCGCGATGGAACGTCCACGCTGCGCCCGCTCCGGGCCCGATTCCGGGAAAAGCCGCTCCAATCCATGGTGTTAGGCCGCATGGGAGGCGACATGGAAATAGTCACCTCTCCGTGGAGGAGGTGGCTGAGGGCGGTTTCCCCCTTTCCCTTCCCCACCACCCCCCACACAAGACACACCAAGAGACACCCTAACTAACATTAGACACACAAAAAAACCCCAAAAATGTAGAAATAACAAACACACTGCTGGCAGGGCAGCCATCTTGCAGTGCCCCCACCGACCAACAGTACTCTTCAGCCAGCCCCGGAATTCCTTCTCTCTCAATCCCTCCCCCACCCAAGTCACACTAGCATCTCGTTCTCACACAACAAAGCTAACAATGGTATGTTTCCTTTATCATCGTTACTTTTTTGCATATCTTTTAATCTCCACATCACTGTCTAAATCCCTCGCTTAACTTATCCCTAACCAGTCTGAAGAAGGGTCTCGGCCCGAAATGTCACCCATTCCTTCTCTCCAGAGATGCTGCCTGTCCCGCTGAGTTACTCCAGCTTTATGTATCTATCTTCGGTTTCAACCAGTGTCTGCAGTTCTTTCCTACACAATACTCTCTCAGCTACTGAGGGGTGTAGCTACAGAACAAATGGATTGATAAGAAGGTCAAATCCTCCTTCAATCAATTATCAATTTCCTGTTACTTTCTGCTGTTATTTTCTTATGTTCCAGCTCCCTGAGGAGATTAAATTAGTTAAATTATTAGATGTTACTCAATTTGGCCTGTTATTCCATTCCCTCCTAGATTCTTCAATTTTCTTTGTAATACCTCTATTGCATTGCATCATACAGTAGATTAAAGTTCAGATTTAATTACTGCATAAAACATGCTGTTGTAATAATGGGTCGGCAGCACCTATTATTTCAGTCCAAGTATGTCCAAAGGACTAATCCGATGCATAACATTGTTGGTACTCTTGAAGAACAATGGAATAAATGCATAATGATTTGCAAATGATATAGAATAATGGAATAGCGATATGAAATTACATATTACGAGAACACATTAAGTGTGAATGTAAATGTGGAGCAACAAGACTATGGAGTCTGAAGAAGGGTTTCGGCCCGAAATGTTACCTATTTCCTTCGCTCCATAGATGCTGCTGCACCCGCTGAGATTCTCCAGCTTTTTTGTGTAACCTTCGATTCTCCAGCATCTGCAGTTCCTTCTTAAAGACTATGGAGTGGATGGCCCAGTTTTGCTTTATATTTGAGAATATTAAATAATGGAATGTATGATAATATGTTATTTCGCTAGGATGCATGATGGCATAAAACAATTCTCCGCACCAGCCCACAGGTACACATTTGCAATCTTTTACAGGTCATGGACTGCACTATGCCATTGATTGGAGAACACCAAGCTGAAGACAGAGAACTTCTAACTGAACTGGTTTTAGCCAAGATGAACCTACTAATACCTAGAACACCTATTCCATCACCTCAGAGACCGACTGCCACACAGCAACCACAGGCAAGCAACACTTTGTGCAATGGGCTTCTTTTTGTTATCACTACACTTATTCAAAGTGCTGTTTATGAGGACGCCACAGGAGATCCTTCTTCCCCATGGCTATCAAACTGTACAACTCCCCCCCCCCCCTCCCCCTTCAGTCATGGCGTAGACTAAGACTGATCCTCCCCCCACACCCCCCCCACCCCCTCCCCAATCTTTGCACATCCCCAATCCTTTCCACTCGTCACTTTAATTTCATGTTTCAAGTATTTTGTGTTCTTATGACTGTTGGCAGATCCATCTCCCACCTGGGATAAATAAAGTTCTATTGTATCGTATCGTAAGCAACAATTTTACAGCAGAATTACCTGCTGATATTATGTGACAAGACATCAGTACATAAAATCAGAATGTTCATGTATGCAAACTACCCTTGCAAAACACCCAGTAGCAATTTCATCCTAACTACTCATGATGTTCTAGTCCAACCTTTCCTATCAACATGTGTAAAAATAACCAGAACCAAGGATCATATTCCCTTTTAACAGGGATACTATTATGCAGTGGATGCAATAATACTGAATTTTCCTTTATTAATCCAATTCTATAAAATATCTCACAATTCGAGTCTCCTAAACCAATTGTGTACTCAATTTAAACAACCCATCACTAGCACTGGCACCATAAATGCAGATGGGCGATGCAGACTCGGTGGGCCGAATGGCCTGTTTCCGTGCTGTATCTCTAAACTGAACTAAACTAAACCAACAAAAACTGTCATTTACAGTGGCTAATTAACATAACAATCTGCATCTCTTTGGCATGTGAGAGGAAACTGGAGTACCTGAAGGAAACTCCCATGGTCACGTGCAAAATGTTCAAACTCCAGTCAGTTACTGAAGTTTAGAGTTGAACTAGGGTCGCTGGAGTTGTAAAGGAGCAGCTGTACGAGCTGTGCCTCTGTACCACCCATAAGCAGCACAGAGACAGACATGCCAGTCCATTCTTCCATTCTGCTTGTCGAGTACTTATCAAAGGTATTAAAGGTATCAAAGGTTTTTATTAGTCACGTTCACATACACCGAGGTGTAGTGAAGTGAAATGCTTTTTGCCATTTTGCAGCACACAAAAAAAGAATACAGACATAACACCAATGAGAGTCTTAAACACAAAGAACATCCCCCCACAATGGCTCCCACCATGAGGGAAGGCACAAAGACCAGTCCCCAACCCTAGTTCACCCATAGTCGGGCCTATTGAGGCCTCCACAGTTGCCTCTACGGAGGCCCGATGTTCCTGGCCGTTTTCGCCGGGTGGTGGTGCTCCAGCGTTGGGAGAGTCCTCACAGCGGCCTGGGAACCTATAATAATCTAATTTCCTAGCATTCACCCTATAGCCTTCAATACCACAGATTTAAATAGCGTATTTCTTAAATGTGGTGAGTGTCTTGGGCTCCACCATCTTCTCAGGCAATGCATTCCAGATTTGTTTCGCCATTTGGGTAGAAATTGTACATCAAATCTCTTCCAGTAGAAACAATTACAATGTTTAAAAGGCATGTGTACAGGCACTTGGAGACAAATTGTATAGAGGAATACAGACCTAATGTGAGCAACTGGGATTAGGGTAGAAAGGAAGCACAGTAAACGTGGATGAGCATAATGGGGAGAACGTGAATAAATAAGTCCACAATTCTGTGCATCTTACCTTCAACATATGCCCTGTGATTTATACACTTCAGTTTATGAAAGAAAGGTTCTCGCTGTCTCCTCTATCCATGCCCCTCATTATGTAATCACCTATCTTTAGGGAATGTGTTCCTTCAATTGTCCAATAACCATCAGTGGGAGAGCATGTTGAATATAGTGACCATCCAGTGACTCTGTACATTTCAAATTAGCTGTGGAAAAGGATAAAAGTAGACTGGGTATTAAGTCCTGAATTGGAGTAAGGCTGATCTCATTATCATAAACTGGGTCCTGGCAAGAGTAGACTTGGTGCAGCTATTTATAGGTCAGTCTGCATCTTGCATGTGGGAGTTATACAAATGTTACATAGTGGGGGTTCCATGTTTGAATAAACAGAGTAATGAAGTCTGGAATCAAGTAGGCCCAGCACAATTTAAGCTGAACCACAGATAGCTAGTTATTGATGATTAAATTCCACTAAAGCACGGCAGATGCCTCTTTATAATAAAAACAGAACAAACTGGAAATGGTCAGCAGGCTGGGTAGCATTTGTAGAAAGAGAAACAATTAAAGAATTGACATATGATGAAAGAATGGATCATCATCGAGGGAGTGGAAGGAAGTGGGGGAGGTGAGGAAGGGGAGTAGGGAAGTGGGATAGGGCGGAGGTGAGGAGTGGGAGAGCAGGGAGATAGAGGGAAAGGATGGTGGTAGGGAGGAAGGGAGTGACTGAGGGTAGGGGAAAGGAGAGGGAGGGAGTGTGAGAGGGGTGGAGGAGAGGGGAAAGAAGATGGAGGGTGAAGAGGAGGGGAGGGAGTGCTGGGGATGAGGGGGAATGGAGGAGGATATGGGTAGGAAGAGGGATGTCGAGGTGCAGTAGGGGGAGGGTTGCTGTGGCACGTCACAACGGGAACCCCTCAGCCACGCCTGTGCAGTTGGGGGCTCTGGGTGAGTGGTGGAATATTGCCTTGAGGGACGGGGCCCAACAGGTCTGCACTGGTCTAGTATTAAATAAAAACAGAACAAACTGGAAATAGTCAACAGGCTGGGTGACATTGGTAGAAAGAGAAACATTTAAGTAATTGACATATGATGAAAGAATGGATCGACTTAGCTTATATTCACTGGAATTTAGAAGGATGAGAGGGGATCTCAGTCTTAAAAATGTTCCCGATGTTGGGGGAGTCCAGAACCAGGGGGTCACAGTTTAAGAATAAGGGGTCGGCTATTTAGGACTGAGATGAGGAAAAAGCTTTTCACCCAGAAAGTTGTGAATCTGTGGAATTCTCTGCCACAGAAACCAGTGGAGGCCAATTCACTGGATGTATTCAAGAGAGAGTTAGATTTACCTATTAGGGTTAACGAGTCAAGGGATTTGGAGAGAAAGCAGGAACGGGGTACTGATTCTGGATGATCAACCATGATCTTATTCAACAGCAGTGCTGGCTCGAAGGCCCGAATGGCCTACTGCTGCACCTATTTCTATGTTCCTATGTGTCTATTCAGGCCCAGGATCTTAATCAGAAAAGCCCAGACCCAAAACATAACTGTTTCATTATCTGCAGATATCTGCTGCCTGACATGCTCAATGTTTCCAGCATTTTCTGTTTGTGTTTCAGATTTTCAGCATCTCCCATGTGTCATCATATTCCCATTAGGTTGAAGGACAGGGACAACAAGTCCCATGAACCTGAATGTTAAAGGGGATGTTGAAAGTTAGATAAAGAAACACATGAAACATTTGGCTAGTCAGAATGCTGAGGTGCTGAACAATTACAGATAAGCATTATTGCTAGGTTTTGCCAATGATGCCCCCATCAGAATGAATAATTAAAAATAAATACTTAATGTAGCCTAAAAAGCCATGAAAAGCAAGTAGGATTCCAAAATAGACAACAGATAATTGACAATAGGTGCAGGAGTAGGCCATTCGGCCCTTCGAGCCAGCACCGCCATTCAATATGATCATGGCTGATCATCCCCAATCAGTACCCCGTTCCTGCCTCCTCCCCATAACCCCTGACTCTGCTATCTTGCTCTCTCTTGAAAGCATCCAGCCAACCTGCCTCCACCGCCCTCTGAGGCAGAGAATTCCACAGACTCTTCACTCTCTGTGAGAAAAAATGTTTCCTCGTCTCCGTTCTAAATGGCTTACTCCTTATTCTTAAACTATGGTCCCTGGTTCTGGACTCCCCCAACATTGGCCTGCCTCTAGCGTGTCCAAACCCTTAACAATCTTATATGTTTCAATGCAATCCCCTCTCATCTTTCTAAACTCCTAAATGATGCAGATGGGGAGGTGGATTAAGATATAAACATAGATTCTTGATTAAAACGGGTGTCAGAGGTTATGGGGAGAAGGCAGTAGAATGGGGTTAGGAGGGGGAGATAGATCAGTCATGATTGAATGGCGGAGTAGACTTGATGGGCCGAATGGCGTAATTCTGTTCCTATCACTTATGACCTGAGACCAATTTAGACCTACAACACAAACAACTCACACAATAAAATGCTTCCCTTTTAAATCAAGATTTAATAAAAACTATTTTTGAAGCATCTTTTAGTACTTCAATGTGCAAATCATATCCAAAGTATTTCATCACTAATCCATGAGAGTGAGTTTATAATTTGCGTTTAATGTGCTTTGATGAACGTTGATGCGATACCACAATGCTAATGGACTGACTTACTCTCAAATGTTCTTTTTTAGGGTGGAAGTTTGAAGGAGGCACAGACTCAGCCAGGCTCATTTCCACAACAGCGGCCTCCACCACAAGGTTGTTTACAGTATATTCTCGACTGTAATGGCGTTGCAGTAGGACCAAAACAAGTCCAGGCTTCCTAAAAAAAAATAAGAGGATGGTGATTTTTAGCTAAAAGAGAAAATTCCCTGTGCAATTTTTGGCAGTGTTTCAGTGCTGACCTGGACTGTGTTTTTCTATGCAGTGTCAACTGTACTGTCTGATGTTTATTTGTCAATGTTTGTGCTCGTAATTAATGGTTATGTTTTACTGTACACTTTGTGACCTTGGGACTGCAGTTTAAGACACGGTGTTGTAAACAGTACGCACAATTGTGCCTACACAGAGTCCAATGCTGCTGTACTTCATTCAATAGCTAGATATGGTGTTTCAAAGTATTTTATGTTGTGAGGTGAATGGTTTCAGAATTAATCCTTTGCTTTTACCTCGTGCTGTTTGTTGTTATGCATGAGAATTAAATGGAACAGGTAATAATTAGTTAAACAGATTAAGCTTTATAGCATTTTTTTTTGTTATTTCTCAGCATTGATTAACATATGTGCTCATAGAGCATTATTTTTAATCCATACATATTTTCCTAGTTTCTGAAATAAGAAAGGCAATCCTGTCTATCACTCCCATCATTTTCACCTTTTATTTTACTCAATCAGTTTACATTTGGGATGCTTTGCGTAAATTCCGTTTATTTTGGAGGGTAATTTGAGCTCAGAATGACAACAACAGCTCAAAAAAGGCATTGCAAAGAAATAGTAACCCTGGATATGTTTTGTATAATATTGTATTGAATTGATTCTTTTATTTTGCTTGCCAATTATCACTCTCCTCTTCCTGTTCTGAACATCATAACTCATTGGGGAGTCCCCCAGTACCAGGGTCATATAACTGGGCACTATTTACATTGAATCTTTGATGTTGGCAGGCCATTTGGTTCTATGAAGCAACAATCAAGTCCAAATCAACTCTGGCCAATGTTCCTCTGTCTAGCTAAGGCGTTGAATGTGTCTCTATCACTCACTTGTAGTCAACTATTTCAGTACACACTGGAATTGAACCCTAGACATTTCTGAGATTAACATTGTTATACATTCATTTATTGTAGCTGTCTGGATTCGTGGTACTCGTGAATCAGTACCAAAAAACAGTGAATTTAATTTTCTGAACTTTGCAACTATAACGTTAAGTCAAAGCAAGTGACCATAGTTAATAAGACTGCTGTGTTTTTAAGGTCTCATACAAAACAGAAGCAGAAATAATTTCACACCCTCATGTTTAAAATAGCTGAGGTTTGACTAATTAGGAAAACGTACGTAATACTTAAATTATCAATTGTTGCAACACGTAAAATCGTTAAATATAGAACAACTGGAAAACTGCAATATGCAATTTATGTAAAAAATTAAAGAGAGCTGATAAACCAAAAAATTATCTAGATCTTGCTCAGGAGTGAATTATCCTGTAAATCATCTTACCAGATGCTAATATTACAAGTGAGGTTTCTCAACAAGTTTGACATGACCTGATTTTGAATCACTAAAACTTTAGCTCCCAACCTTTTTTTATATTTTAATAAAAAATATGCAATATTATCAATATGAAAAGCACCAAAAGTTATAGTACCACAGAAAATAAATATTCTATGCAAAAGAAAGTAGATTGGTAAGCCTTTCCACCCATTTTTGAAACCTGCAAAGATCTTAATTAAAATTATGTAGATTACTTTGAAATTAAAAACTTCACAAACCATGGTTTATTTTTTAAATTATCACGTCAATCAATCAAGCAAAGACTTTATTGTCATTCAGAAATACACCAATAAATGCAGGTCTGAACGAAATTTCGTTGCATCTGGCTCCCCATGCAACATAAAAATAACGAAAAGATAAAAATAGATAAAAAGATAAAATGGATAAAAAAGATAAAATAGATAATAGTGGCGGCACATTACATGGAATTCAAGAGTCTGATGGCTCGGGGGAAGAAGCTGTTGCAAAACCTGACCGTTCTGCTCCTTATACTACGATACCTTTTGCCCAAGGGTATCAGAGTGAACAGTCCATGATGGAGATGTGTGGGGTCTTTTATAATACTGTTGGCCTTGGACAAGCAGCGTTTGCACGCAATGTTCCCTATAGAGGGGACATTGTCATACTAAAGTCAATGCAATGAGACTGCAAATTTTAGTACCTATGGCTTTCATAGATGTTACATCAACAAGATCCCAGAAGTTAGCAATTATGAAAACCCAGTCTTTTTCATCTGAAATAATGGTTGCTTTAATATTAACCTCCAAAACAGACTGCATAACATTGGAATAATTTGGAGGTAAGCTAAACCATAACCATATATGGTACACCATGGATTAGCTTCTTTCTGTCCTGAAATATTTGTACATAAACATTTGCAAAATCCAAGCACTTGTACGTAATAAATTTTGGAGACAAAATGCAATATGCTGACAACTCTATATGGAGGATGTGATGCCAATGACTAGACTTGAATGTCTGTGCAAATCTCCAAGGACACATCAAAAATAATTTAAGTCTTCATGCTAAAAAAAATCCATACGGTCTGAGCAAAAGACTTCTACCTCCATTTAAACATCACCGCACAAAAAACTGAACTGTTTATAAATTAATTCTTTATATATTAAATAAATGTGACCCCTTCGATAGAAATTCACCCTTAATACAGTAAACATTTAACGACCTTACACGGTTCACATTTACCACGTAAGGTCATTAAATGTTTATTGTATGAAGCCCTTTTAATCATAAATAATGAACCTTTTCCTTTTTCTACTCAATGTCCTCCAACAGTTCCTCTATTATTTTGTCCCGTTGTTAACCCCATGAACTTAGAACAGTGCTGCACAGGAACTGGCCCTTTGCTCCACAGTGTTCATGCTGAACATGATGTCAGGTTTAACTAATCTCAGCCTGAACATGATCCATATCTCTCCATTCCCTGCATTTACATGTGCCTTTCTAAAAGCCTCTTAAACACCACAATCAAATCTGCCTCCACCATTATGCCTGGCACCCATCTCTCTTTGTAAAGAGTTGCCATGCATATCTTTTTTACATTTTTCCCCTCTCACCTTAAAGATATGGCCTCTAGCCTTTGACAATTCCCACCAGTGAGAAATAAATTGTATATACTTCCATTAGGCAGCATTCTGATAAACTTCTTCTGAATCCTCTCACAAGCCACCTGATCCTTCCTGTAATGGGATGACCAGAACTCTCCACAATACTGCACATGCAGCCTAACTAAAGTCCTATAAAAGTCCAACAAAATTACTTCCCGACTCTTATAATCTTTGCCCCAACTGATGAAGGCAAGCATACCACATACTTTCTTTACCACTCTATATACTTCTATTGCTTCCTCCAGAAGGCTATGGACGTGGACTCCCAAATTCCTTCAGTATATCAAAGTTATCAAGGGCACACCATTAACTGTATACTTTCCTCATCCATCTGACCTCCCAAACTACATTACCTCATACTTGCTTAGATAAATCTCCTTCCACTGTTTCTCTGCCAGTTTCTGTAGCTGATCTACTGTATATCCTGCTGTACACCTTGACAGCCTTCCTCACTGGCCCCAACTCCACCAATTTTTTTGTTGTCTTACTAACAAGCCCATCCGCATATACGTCCAAGTCATTAATATATATCACAAACAACAGATGTCCCAGCACAAAGGTACACAGAATTTCTGGAGAAACTCAGCGGGTGCAGCAGCATCTATGGAGCGAACAAAATAGGCGACGTTTCGGGCCGAAACCCTTCTTCAGACTGATGGGGGGTGGGAGGGGAGAAGGAAGGAAAAAGGGGAGGAGGAGGAGCCCGAGGACGGGGGGATGGGAGGAGACAGCTCGAGGGTTAAGGAAGGGGAGGAGACAGCAAGGGCTAGCAAAATTGGAAGAATTCAACATTCATGCCATCAGGATGCAAGCTGCCCAGGCGGAATATGAGGTGCTGTTCCTCCAATTTCCGGTGTTGCTCACTCTGGCAATGGCGGAGACCCAGGACAGAGAGGTCGGATTGGGAATGGAAGGGGGAGTTGAAGTGCTGAGCCACTGGGAGTTCAGGTAGGTTATTGCGGACTGAGCGGAGGTGTTCGGCGAAACGATCGCTTAACCGCCGCTTAGTCTCCCCGATGTAAATCAGCTGACATCTAGAGTAACGGATGCAGTAGATGAGGTTGGAGGAGATACAGGTGAACCTTTGTCGCACCTGGAACGACTGCTTGGGAACTTGAATGGAGTCGAGGGGGGAGGTGAAGGGACAGGTGTTGCATTTCTTGCGGTTGCAACGGAAAGTGCTCGGGGAGGGGGTGGTACGGGAGGGAAGGGAAGAATTGACAAGGGAGTTGCGGAGGGAGCGATCTTTGCGGAAGGCAGACATGGGGGGAGATGGGAAGATGTGGCGAGTGGTGGGGTCACGTTGGAGGTGGCGGAAATGGCGGAGGATTATGTGTTGTATTTGCCGGCTGGTGGGGTGAAAGGTGAGGACCAGGGAGACTCTGCCCTTGTTGCGAGTGCGGGGATGGGGAGAGAGAGCAGTGTTGCGGGGTATGGATGAGACCCTGGTGCGAGCCTCATCTATGGTGGCGAAGGGGAATCCCCGTTCCCTGAAGAACGAGGACATTTCCGATGCTTCAAGATGTCTCAGCACAGATCTCTGCGGGACTTTGCTAGTACAGACTTCCAGGCAAATTAACATCCTGCTCCACAACCCTCCATCTTCTATGAGTAAGTCAGTTCTGAATCCATACGATCAAGTCACTGTGAATCCCAGTCATTTTAATTTTCTGGATCTGGCTACCACAGGGGACTTTATCAAATACCTTACAAAAATCCAAGGAGACAACTTCCACCGTCCTACCTTGGTTACATTCATCACCTCCTTAAAAACCTCAATCAGATTGTAAATGGTGAGCTGCTGTGGACAAAGCCAAGCTGGTTGTCCCTCATCAGCCCATTCTCTTCCAAAAGCGAGTAAATCCTATCACGAAGAATCCTCTCCAATAGCTTCCCCACCACTGACTGGACTCTCACCAACCTATAATTTTGTAGATTATCTCTACTTCCCTGCTTAAACAAAGGAACAATATAGACTACTGTCCAGTCATCAGGGACAGTGCCTGTGGCTTGAGAAGATGTAAAGATTTCCATCACGGCCCCTACAAACCACTATGTTCCCTCTCTCAAGAACCTGGGGTAGATCCTATCAGGTATTTATCCCTCTTCATGCTTTTCAAGAGCCCCAATGTCACCTCCTTGATCTCAACGTGCCCTAGCATATTAGTATCCCCCACACCGATCCTACTGTCCTCCATGTCCATCTCCTTGATGAATGTAGATGCAAAGTACTCCTTTCGTAACTCACCCACATCTTCTGACTCCAAGTATAAATTTCCTCCTATATCCATGAGTGGTCCTACCTTCTCCCTGGTTTCCCTCATGTTTCAAATATACATATAAAAAGCCGGGAGTTTCTTTAATCCAACTCACCAGTGTCATTTCATTGCAGCTTTTGGCCCTTCTAATTGACTGATTGGGTTATTTTCTGCTTGCTTTATATTCCTCAAACTTTATGTCTGATTTCATCTTATATGGGTTTCCTTTTGTTTTTTGACCAAATTTACAACCTCTTTGGTCACCCAAGGTTTTCACTGAACTTGCCATCCTTATCCCTCCTTACAGGAATATGCCAGTGCCGAACTCTGATCAGCTGGCCTTTAAACAACTCCCACATGTCAGACATGAAGTAACGTAATAATAACTGCTCTTAATTTACTCCCTCACTCTTACCTAATGATGCTGTAACCTGCCTTATCCCAATTTAGTACTCTCCCCCCAAGGTTAATGGCCTGTCCCATTTAGGCGACTTTTTAGGCAGGAGCCATTTGGTCGCAACATGTTCGCGGGTGGTTGCCGGGGAGTCGCCTTCATGGTCGTGAGGAGTTCCCGCATTCTGGGAACTAGTCACGGCCTCATTATAGTCACCGCAAATTTTTCAACATGTTGGAAAAATAGCGGCGATTAGAATGAAGCCGCCATGGAGAGTAGCGAGAATTCTCGTGCCGCAGGTAGGTCGCCTGGAGGTCCTAGTGGGTCGCCAGGTGATCGAAGGTTCTTGTGCGTTCTCGTAGGTTGTAGCTGGTGCTGACCGATGAATTTCATTGGCTCATTGGGGAATCAAAATATAAGCAGTAGTTTTCAGAAACAAGGATAATCGACCGGTAATGTTAATGTCCGCCGAGCTTCACAGCCGAGTATCTCTGGCTTCTTAATTTGTCTCCACTCCTTCTCCCCCTCTCCCCCCCCCCCCCCCCCCCCCCCCCCGCATTTTAAAGGACTCACCGCACACTGTGCTTTAGCCGTCACAATTACAACACTAACCTTCCTGTTCATCGCGGTGTGTGTCTGTATCACCTTGACTTTGCACCGTGTGAATTTCACTCAGGCAGCGCTTCCCCCGCTTGCCCTGTCCCTCGCCTGCATAACAGGCTGGTGAAGGAAGCGATATGTGTGTGTGTTTTCCACTCTGACAGTCGCCATTCCAGTTGCCGGTTTTTCAGGCGACTGCCGGCAACTTGACAGTCGCCGGCAATCGCCTGAAAAATTGCCTAAGTGGGACAGGCCCTTAACTACTTAAACATTTATGGAATTGTGATCACTGTTCACAAAATATCCTTCCACTGTAACACCAACCTTATTTCCCAATACAAGGTATAATTTGATCCCTCCTCAAGTTAGACTATCCATATTTTTTCAGGAAACTCTCTTGGATTCTCCGAACATAGTTTGCCCAGTCTAAGCCTTTTGCATAAATCCCAATCTATTTTGGACATTAAAGTTACCAACTACAAGAAGGCGGTGGTTTTGCATCTTTCCATAATCTATTTACAAATGTATTCCTCTTCTCCCACTGGCTATCAAGAAGCTTATCATATAATAACCATATAATAACCATAAAACAATTACAGCACGGAAACAGGCCATCTCGACCCTTCTAGTCTGTGCCGAACACGTATTCTCCCCTAGTCCCATATACCTGTGCTCAGACAATAACCTTCCATTCCCTTCCTGTCCATATAACTATCCAATCCCCTGAGAGATTGCAATGTTCTTCTTTTTAAGGTCTACCCATATCCCCTCAGTGGAAGAACTTTCCATTATATCCTTCATGTGGAGATGCGACGTTCTCACTGATTAGGAGACCAACTCCTCCACCTCTTTTACCTCCCTCACAATTACTCCTGAAACATCGAAACCCTGTGATATTGAGCTGCCTGCCCGGTTCCTCTTGCAACTGGCTCCATAACGACAAAAACATCATAGTTCCAAGCACCGATTCAAGGATTAAGTTAATCTGCTTTACTCATGGTACTCCTTGGGTGAAAATAAACATACTTCAAACAAACTAATTCATAATATTCCTTAACCTCTGCCTTCTGGTCATATATTCTACGTTCCCATCAGTCCGTTTATTTGCTGGTCTGTTACTCTGGTTCCCTCAAAGCACCCCCTCCTCCCCCACACATTAAATACACATGAGTAGCACCAGTGAAAACTCTTGCAAGGATAAGGTTTCTACAGCTATATTAATAGCAAAAGGATAATGAGGGATAAAATTGGGCCATTAGAGAGTCAGAGTGGACAGCTATCTGCAGAGCCAAAAGAGATGGGGGAGATATTGAACCATTTATTTTCTTCGGTATTCACCAAGGAGAAGGATATTGAATTATGTGAGGTAAGGGAAACAAGTAGAGTAGCTATGGAAACTATGAGATTCAAAGAAGAGGATGTACTGACACTTTTGAGAAATATAAAAGTGGATAAGTTTCCAGATCCGGACAAGATATTCCCTAGGACATTGAGAGAAGTTAGTGTAGAAATAGCAGGGGCTATGACAGAAATATTTCAAATGTCATTAGAAACAGGAATTGTGCCGGAGGATTGGCGTTCTGCGCATGTTGTTCCATTGTTTAAAAAGGGTTCTAAGAGTAAACCTAGCAATTATAGACCTGTTAGTTTGACGTCAGTGGTGGGCAAATTAATGGAAAGGATACTTAGAGATAATATATATAAGCATCTGGATAAACAAGGTCTGATTAGGAACAGTCAACATGGATTTGTGCCTGGAAGATCGTGTTTGACTAAACTTCTTGAATTTTTTGAAGAGGTTACTCGGGAAATTGATGAGGTTAAAGCAGTGGATGTTGTATACATGGACTTCAGTAAGGCCTTTGACAAGGTTCCTCAAGGAAGGTTGGTTAAGAAGGTTCAATTATTGGGTATTAATGGTGGAGTAGCAAGATGGATTCAACAGTGGCTGAATGGGAGATGCCAGAGAGTCATGGTGGATGGCTGTTTGTCAGGTTGGAGGTCAGTGACTAGTGGGGTGCCACAGGGATCTGTGTTGGGTCCATTGTTGTTTGTCATGTACATCAATGATCTGGATGATGGTGTGGTAAATTGGATTAGTAAGTATGCAGATGATACTAAGATAGATGGTGTTGTGTATAATGAAGTAGATTTCAAAAGTCTACAGAGAGATTTATGCCAGTTGGAAGAGTGGGCTGAAAGATGGCAGATGGTGTTTAATGCTGATAAGTCTGAGGTGCTACATCTTGGCAGGACAAATCAAAATAGGACGTACATGGTAAATGGTAGTGAATTGAAGATTGCAGGTGAAGAGAGGGATCTAGGAATAACTGTGCACAGTTCCCTGAAGGTGGAATCTCATGTTGATAGGGTGGTAAAGAAAGCTTTTGGTGTGGCCTTTATAAATCAGAGCATTGAGTATAGAAGTTGGGATGTAATGTTAAAAATGTACAAGGCATTGGTGAGGCCAATTCTGGAGTATGGTGTACAATTTTGGTCGCCTAATTATAGGAATGATGCCAACAAAATAGAGTGAGTACAGAGGAGATTTACTAGAATGTTGCCTGGGTTTCAGCAACTAAGTTACAGAGAAAGGTTGAACAAGTTAGGTCTTTATTCTTTGCAGCGCAGAAGGTTAAGGGGGGACTTGATAGAGGTCTTTAAAATGATGAGAGGGATAGACAGAGTTGACGTGGATAAGCTTTTCCCACTGAGAGTAGGGAAGATTCAAACAAGAGGACATGACTTGAGAATTAAGGGACAGAAGTTTAGGGGTAACATGAGGGGAAACTTCTTTACTCAGACAGTGGTAGCTGTGTGGAATGAGCTTCCAGTGAAGGTGGTGGAGGCAGGTTCGATTTTATCATTTAAAAATAAATTGGATAGTTATATGGATGGGAAAGGAATGGAGGGTTATGGTCTGAGTGCAGGTAGATGGGACTAGGGGAGAATACGTGTTCGGCACGGACTAGAAGGGCCGAGATGGCCTGTTTCCGTGCTGTAATTGTTATATGGTTATATTGGCCCCCTCTCCAGTTCAGGAGCAACCAGACCCTCGTGTGCAGGTCACCCTTGCCCAGAAGAGATCCTCATGTCTCCAAAAATCTGTAACCCTGCCCCCTATTCTAACCCTCACTAGCACGCTGCACCAGTAGCAATTCGCAGATTATTATCCTGGAGGTTCTGCTGCTTTTTTGCTGAACTCCCTATATTCACTCTGCAGGACCTCATCCCTTTTCTTACCAATGTCATTTACTTCAACATGCACAACCACCTCTGGCTGCTCCCTTGAGATTGTTCTGCAGCCACTCCGAGACGTCCTGCAACCTTAACACCTGAGAGGTATTGTACCCAGAGTTCCTTGCTATACTTGCTACAATCTGCTGCTGGAGACAGCATTCTCTCCTTCAATGATCATTAAATATTTGATTTTAACAAGGTAAGTAAAAAATAGATCAAACTTTCACTTTCTTATTCCCCATTAAATACCCTCAGTACTTGAGGTGTACATTTTTAAATGTGAAATTGTACAAGTTTCTCTAAAAGTGAAACAATCCCTTAGGACTGAAGACATGATAACAGGTGGTCAGTTTTGCAAATTGATAGATTTTATGTGGACTGGATTTGATAGAAATCTGAATAAGGGTCTCAACCCGAAACGTCACCCATCCCTTCTCTCCAGAGATGCTGCCTGACCCACTGAGTTACTCCAGCTATTTGTGTCTGTCTTCTGTTAAACCAGCATCCACAATTCTTTCCTACATATCAAATTCAGAGACATAGGTATTTAATATCCAGGGGAAAGAAAGCAAGTGAACCCAATTGTATATGTTGCAAAGTCCCCTTTTGTTATATAATTTTTATGATGTTGATGTATCTTATTCTGAATTCTGAATGTTGTGATCATTCTTCAAAATGTTGTTGATCGTTAGCTATTCTGAGTTAAGACTGAGTTCAGTCTGAAGAAGGGTCTCGACCCGAAACGACAGCCATTCCTTCTCTCCGGAGATGCTGCCTGTCCTGCTGAGTTACTCCAGCATTTAGTGTCGACCTTCGATTAGCTATTCTGAGTTACAGTGCTATTTGTTTATAACCTCACACCCACATATTTGTGTAAAAACTTTCAGGGCTCTTTACTAGTCAGTAATAAAACAGAAAATACAAACAATATTCAACAGATCAGACAACATCTATGGAGCAAGAAGCAGAGATATGTTTTGGGATGATGTACTTTCAAAAGAACTGGCTTTTAGAAGGAGAAAGGATATAGGTGGTGCTGTAGTGTTGATGAGGTGCTGATTTTTTAAATTTCTGAGACTATTTTAAGATGGAAATGCTATAGACACCAAGCAGTGGTGCAAGCAGTTCATTCCATGTTTTTTGCCGTGGTTAATCCCCCATTTACACACTTCCAAATGTTCATAATAGTTATGCTATTTTCCTTGATTTTATAAATCATTTATAAAGGCCCAAAATTTGCTGTCAAAATAGCTACATAATGAATAGAGTTATATTATTCATGAACAGATGTCTTGGAAACCTCAGGCCAATGCTGCTGCAAGAACGAGCACGCATTATTCAATTAGCGTTACAACCTCCTCAAATACTGTGTGCTATTCCCTGTCTCCCAAAACAAATGCATTGAGGGACGGGATTGCTATACTTGAATGATGAACACAATATAAACTCACTCAGAACACCATTCTAAGTACCTATTCAATACCATGATATATGTTAATTAAATCAATCATTTAAAATGAATCACCAAAAGAATGGAGTGTCATTCTTTCAAGTATTCATTGTTATTGAAGAATGACTTTATATTTGTTTTTCCTTTCTCGAGTTTTTTTTTTTAAATAGTTCCAATGCAATCATTTCCCCTCTCTTTGTTTCTCTATTTTTACTTGATTTGGCAATGCCCAGAATTGACAGTGAGTGGTGAGCCACTGCATACATCATAGCTGACATATCCACACTAGTCTTCAGGAAATGCTCCACCACCATAAACAGGCTGCAATAAGTTTCATAAGAGAACTGGAGCACAGACTGGACTTTGAAAATGGTGCCAACACATGGTGCCTCTTGCATATGGGCTCAGTAGACTATTTCTGTACCCTTGCCAATCGAGGATGTGCTTGGGTATGGGACTACTGCATTGGACTGTATGTAAGTAAATACTTTCACTGTGTGTTGGCACATGTAACAATAAAAGCAACATTGAACCATGTGATCAGCAAACTCTGCATAATACAAAGGCTTCAGAATGTACAGAATATCACTTGCCAAGGTCTGAACAAGCCCTGTCCACAGAAATGCTGAAAAACTTTAATAGCAGGCTAAGCCTTGCCCGAAGCATAGCCAGTTTTCAAACTGACTAAATGGTTGTGACATGCATCCAAAACAGTTCTAAGACAATTTTTAAAACATTATATTTCATATATATCAAGTGACAATGCTTACATAAACTAGATTAAAAACAATTTTAAAATATTTAATTCCCAATACCAGAATCTAATTGTTTAGTTAAACACCTTCCCTGTTCACTTAGACCCCAGGTGCCCTGTGAAGAATGTTGGGCTATATATTCTTCTCACACAGCTGATTTTGTGCTACCATTACCTAACTGAATGGATGGAACATTTTGAGGAGCATGCTAAAAATTTACTGACATTTAGATTGCAGTTAGAGATTGTTCACCAGATTTCCCAGAACCGATGTGAAATGTTTACCCAAAAATGTCATAATGTGGTTCATCTGTTATTACTGAAATTTTGAAAAAGAGGTCGCTTATCCACTGTTAGAACTTCAACGTGCTTCTGAACGTGTAATAACCATTTGCATGTAATTCTGCACTTGTCCTAATCATTTGAAGTAGATATGGTCGACCTTGTGCATTGCTGTAGGAGAGACATTTGTTGAGATAAAGTACAGTGTTGTGGCTAAAAGAAACAAAAGTGGTTTAATATTTTAATTTCTGGAGGACACTGAATCACACAGCCAAAAAATAAACATTCCTAATAAAAAATGCATTTGGATCTGCATGCAAGCATGCTATATGCAAAGTCTAATGTTACAATTGAGGTCAAAAGATAATGTGTTCAGTTGTTTGTAAAAGTCTCTTTTTTTTTATTATAATTGTATTTCATTTAAGAAAATGCTCAGGTTTTACTGCAGTATTTTACATAATGTGGCTACACACTTGTACAGCTTAATGTGCAATAAAAACACAAAAGTTAGTTGAGTCTTCCTTATATAATTTTTACGCACCCCTTTGTGTATAACCTATAATTATTATCAAAGCACATTTATATGTACTGCTTTCTACACAGACAATGTCACAAGGATTTCAATAAGGGAGGAACAATGATATACTGACAGAAGTAACATCACTTCCCTGGGATAGTTTTTGGTTATGAATCAACAATCAAAAATATCAACTTGCATGACAGCTTAAACATGTGACCTTGGACCTCTGGCACAAGTGCAGTATGATGTGATTGATCCAACAGCCCAAATGGTTGTTGGCACCCACCCCAAAATACCTACTTAACCAGTGTTAGGGGTTGGGTCAAATAGTACCATGAACTTCTATCTTTGGCACTCATGAAAGGAAGTTGTGGTACTGTTCATTGAGACAATTAGATTTACGATTTGCTCTGCTTGTTATTCGTCAAAGTGAGTTTCATTACACTAATATTATTCCTTACACTCAAATTAATTACCCATGCAGCCATTACTGTATGAGAAATGAATTTTAATCTGTATTTTAATGTGCCCTGACATACTGAAATATGATGTAACATTATTGGCACTGTTAACTTTTGCTATTAACACTTTTGTGAAACTATGTTCATTTGTTAGTAAAGCAAATCCCCTGTTGAAACACTCATTCTAATTGAAATTTGAATGCAATGAAAAGTGTACTGTTTTAAAACATTCAGATTTCATTTGGAAGAAATCTATTTGAAAAATCAACAGTATTGTGCATTGTAATAGGAAGATTGCTGAATTATTTAAGTCCAGCTCTTAATTGCATGCTGAAATTGTGATCTTAGAGATTTTCACAACCTACATTTGACTATTTCTTATATAATTATTTGAACTTCAATAAACAGTAATGAGGGTGATTAAAGCAATCAATTTGAGCCAAAGTCAAGCACTTCTCACAGGGAGAAACAGGAAAATCAGGAGTTGGAGAATGAGTCACCTTGAATCAATCCTACACACCTTCAAATGCTTCTCCAAAGAGTTAGACAACAAGTTAACTAACAAGATGGGGTGTTTTTTAAAAGAATAAGGAGAATGGAATTAAATTAGTCAACAATTGAGAGTAAATTATAAAGTAAATGTTCTTAATAATCCTTATTGAAGGCTGATAATATTTCACCAATTTCTACAATCAAACTAAGTGGGGTAGTTGACTAAGTATCCTTAAATCTTCCATCTCTGCTGTAACAACTCTGTGGTCATGTTTGCAGATTAATTAATTTTGCAATTTGGTTCATTGACCAAATTTTCACATATTGTTAAGAATTTATCAATCTCTATTTAAACTTAATATTTAAACCCATCCAGTTATGTTTTAATATCTCTCTTTTATGTGCAAATTAATGTTTTGGGCAGTTGGATATCGTGTTTTATCCAACAACTGACGAATAGATGAAATACGAAAGTACATGGCTAAAGTGTCGCAAATAAATTCCGTAGTTTTCTCCAATTCATCAGTACTCCCCAAACGTTACGGAAATTTTAACTTGGCTTCATATGAAGAGTTCCTAATACTACTGTTAGCAGATGGCATTGTGTAAATTGGGTCTCTGTGGTTTGTTAGTGGAATCGATTTACTTCAGTTTTCTCATTTCAATTTACTTATAGCACCTATAGAATTGCTTACTCTAACCTTGATTTCTTTTTGTCTCCTTTGGATTTTTCTAATGTTATTGTTTTGCGCAACCCTAGTATATTATCTTCATGTATTGTTACTTATAACATAAAGTACCATTGCTGCCCTGTAACATTTTTAATAAGCATTGTTGTAGTTTGTGAGTGCGATCTGATTCACTGCGTACAATTGTAACCCATGGTTAAATGTAGCCATTATTCAAAAATACTGAATAGTCGCTGTAGTGTAATTCCATAACATGCTTCACGTTTGAAGGCTACCATGTTACATATAAGTACCTTCCTTGCATTTTCTTGTAATGAAGTGCTGGATTTCAAAATATATGAGGAATGCCGACCAATGTAACATTATTTAGTATTTCTTGTGCTGAACATAGGGGGCTCAACACAACCCCAAGGACCACCTGCACAGAGCCAAGATCAACTGCAGCAACACAGTGCTTCTCACGAGGGGCCACGTCTGCAAGGAGGCCCCCCACCTCAACTGCAGAGGCAGCCGAGCCAAGCGACGCATCAACAGCCTGCTTTGCAACCCCAGAGACCACAAAGTCAACCAATAAAGAGGCAACCGGAGCAAAAGATGCAAGCACAGCCTCCAATAAAATCGCAGCCAAAGCCACCGAAGCAACAGTCACAGCCCCATCCCCAGTTAAAGTAAGACATTACTAATATGGTTGCTTTAATGAAAGGTATAACATGGCCATCATTAATATTACATCATTAACACTGATAATAACAACACATAGGAAGCAATAGGCTACCAGGATGGATTCATAATTTCTCCCAGTTAAAACAGATACGAAATATTCAAACAGGATGTCTTCTTACTCTATTATCAGATCAGGAACTGTTAAATGCAAAACAGCTTTGAGGATGTACCAATCCCACACCATTGCCTAATCTTCCTGCCATTCTCTGCCATCACTCATCTACATTCCCTTATTCAATTGTCACTTTTCACCCCAATGTTTTAATTTGCTTTTCCTTTATCTGTTCTTCACCACTTACCGCCCTTGCATTCCTTGTCATTTTTTTCCAGTTCTATTCTCCCCTTTGGTTGTCAAATGTTTTCTCACTTGCTTCCTTTCATCCTTATCCCCCTCTTGGTTTATTTCCTGTGCATGACACTGGCATCCATTCATAGTAATATAAGAAATATGGTTAGCATGCAGCAAAAAGCGTTTCACTGTACCTCGGTACACGTGACTATAAACTAAACGGAACTGAACTGAAGTAAGGCAGAGAAGGAGGCAAAGGTATTTGGCCCCTCGTGGCTTCTCTGCCATTAATTAATATCATACAACCATATAACAATTACAGCATGGAAGCAGGCCATCTTGGCCCTTCTAGTCCGTGCCGAACACTTATTCTCCCCTAGTCCGATCTACCCGCACTCAGACCATAACTCTCCATTCCTTTCCCATCCATATACCTATCCAATTTATTTTTAAATGATAAAACCGAACCTGCCTCCACCACTTCCACTGGAAGCTCATTCCACACAGCTACCACTCTCTGAGTAAAGAAGTTCCCCCTCATGTTACCCCTAAACTTCTGTCCCTTAATTCTCAAATCATCTCAAATCACGACTGATTGTTTACCTCAGTGCACTAATTCATGTCCCTTGATCCCCTTAAGTTATAAAAATCGGTCAGTAGTAACTTTCTTATTGAAGTTGACTCAAAACTCATCACCTGGCCATTCCAGTGAATTTGTCTTCATGTCAGGGCCAGAAAAAGTCTCATCCATAAAAATAGACAGATAAGGGCCCTGCCCCACTTTCATGACCTGATTCACGACCTCTGACGAGTTTGCCCTTGACTCATACTCGCAGCATAGTCGTCACAAGGTCGTAGGAGGCCGTGATACTTTTTCGTAGGTACTCGTGGCATCAAGTTGGTCGGGGCATTTTTTTAACATGATGAAAAATGTCCACGAGTAAAAAAGATTGTGAATTAGGTCGTGAAAATGGGACAGGCTCTTAATGCTCACTGTCCCGCTGAGTTATTCCAACATTTTGTGTCTATCTTCGATGTAAACCAGCATCTGCAGTTCCCTCCTACCCATCCATAAAAATGCTGCCTGAGCACATTACAAACATATGGATTTTGCATCAATAGCCTTTGCAAGTCAATATATTATAACAAGACAGAAATATGCTAACATCTACTATTTCTTAATGAAATGCGGTCATGAAAAGAAATTCGAATTAGCAGGATTTAAAAGTAAAATGCATAATTCATAATTTGTTTTCACGATATCAATAAAATTACATGAATAAAGGTTTATTAATAATCTTAATACTTCCAATCATGAAAATGTAAGTAACATTGGTATTTGTTTTATTTTACAGCAAATCACAGTCTTTGACCAACGCATTCAACTTTACGGAATCATCACTGTTTCGATCAAATTTAAATGAAGATGAAGCAAAGGCTGAAACAATCCGTAACTTAAGGAAGTCCTTTGCCAGTTTATTTTCTGATTAGTCAACACTAAATGCCGTGATACCTTGGATAACCCCACTTAAATATTACACTAAGCTGCAGCGTACTAACCTCAGTGACTTTAGATTAAAAAAAAAAAATTGTGCCCTAGAGTTGAATTCTTCTTTTGTGCCGTTTGGGTGTATATTTTCATTTGTACAAAGTAAGATGTGAAAATATGAGCTGTTTTAGATCAGTTAGCTACAAGAAAAAAAATTGCTAGACAAATCACACTCCATTTAAGTCAGTACTAGTGTGGCTGCTGAGTGGTTTCAACAGGGGAAATAAACTTACCTTTAGCATATTCACTGTGATGTTGTGATATGTGCACACAGATGCCTTATAGTAAATGTACATTTCTACAGTTTATTTTGGCGTGAAGTTTGATAGTATGATGGTCAATTAAAGTGTGCTTCTTTCTGTTCACTTCTGTGGTAAGATGCAATCATAGTTAACAGACTGCTTTTGTGATTACCTATACTATGCTGTGGCAAGTTGGATACAGTATATATGTTGTGGCTAATCTACAAGTTGCTTTCAAACTGGTGAAGCGTAACAGAAGTGTACAACGGTATTATGTGTGTATCAACTGAAATCCTCGTGTATCATAAGGGATTAATAAAAATTGAATTCCTCATGCACTTCCAGAAATGTTCCTCCTAAATGTAATAATTTATGTATACAATTCAGGGGAGTATCATAAAACAGCATGTTTATCATAGCTTATCCATGTGTATTCAAATACTGTGTACTATTATAGCATGCATGTTATATAATCTACTTGTTGTTCCTTTGTGTTGGATTGTTTAGTCTTTTGCGTGCTTTTCTAACCTAGCTTAACTTGTCTGAACTCATAAAACTGAGCATATGTCTGGTATAGATATACACAGCAAATAAATAAATATATTTGGGGAGATATTGCCAAGAAATCATAGCATCGCACGCAATGCACTGAATCACTTGTATTAGATTTCAGCATTTGGATACTTTGCTGAAGATTCTTTAAGTAAAAACTCCAGTGAATGTATTCACCAGTCGTATACCTATCAACATCAAGAAAAAGACATTGGAAAATTGGCACCTTTAGCAGCAATCACATACCCATTACAGACACTGGCATAAATAAAGAGTTAGTCAAGGATGTAAAAAAGATGTAAACTTCAGTTTTAGTACAATTTTATTTTAAATGTAGCGATTTAAAGCGGGAGAAGCAAGCTATAGATACTGAAAGCTGAGCTTTTGTTTCAGTATTTCACCTCTATTAATTTACTAACCCCACACTGAGAAACTTGTCAAACAGTTACCATTTCAGATCAATGACCTTTCATAAGAACTGGAAAAGTGAGAAAACAGGTGTGTTGTAAGTTGCAGTCACGGGAAGAGGTGGAGGTAACATAAAGCATGTCTGTGAAGGGTGGAGACCACAAGATTCCGTGACACAAAATGCCATTGACGCTATCTACGAGAGAGGGGTAAATGCTTCTCGGTCAAAGCCCACCCGTCTCGAGAAGGCGTAAACAGAAGAGGACAATGAGAGGGGAAAAACAATGTTGGAACTATGGGATGCACAACACTGGGATTATGCTGCTGGGATTATGAAGTAAAAGAAAATACTGGAAATTCTTATCGTGAAGTGGAATCTGTAGAGAGAGAACTACAGGGTTAATATTACAGTTGGATGATCTGATATCAGCACTAATACATTGCTATCAACAATTTTAGATAACCAGCTTTTCTTGTTTATGTCAAAACAGGCCATTTCCTCACCCTGCATTTTTTTTTCTCTTTCAAAGGATCACTTAATACCCTTTGGAAATTTTCTATTGAATTATTTTTGGCATGTTAATCCTAAATATTTCTTCACATTTGATTGATTGATTAAAATACGTAGCATGGAAACAGGTCCTTTGGCTCATCAAGACTACATTAACCATCGATCACCCGTTCACAATAGTTCTATGTTGCACCCACTCCTTACACACTAGGGTCAATTTAACCTACAAACCCACACGTCTATGGGATGTGGGAGAAAACCAGAGTATCCAGAGGAGACCTATGTGGTCACAGGAGAACATGCAAACTCCAGACGGAGAGCACCCGAGATCGGGATCGAACTGGAGTCACTGTGCCCTCTTGTTAGTGAGAAATTTAAATAATTTATCCTTATTAACTCCATTTAATTCTTCCATGATTTTAAATGCAATCGTGTTTGCCTTGTTTTAGGGATAACAATGGCAGCGTTTCTAGTCTTTTCATGTAACTATCAAACCCTCTTCCTGAAAAACATCCTAGTGAATAGGCTCCTTTTGTTCTTCCTAAAATTTGGTTTCAAGAAATGGATGCAATATTCCTACTGTGTGGAAATTCTTGTTGATTGTACGTGCAATTTCACTTTCTGACTTTAGCACTACCTGCCAAGATGCTAAGTGTTCACTAACTGTTCAGTGAAATTATTCACCCCTATCAAAGAGAAACACCCACACTGATCCATCATCTTGCAACACCCTTAATGTTGCACCAATTAGTAAGTGTGGTATAACCATATAACAATTTACAGCCCGGAAACAGGCCATCTCGGCCCTACAAGTCCGTGCCAAACAATTATTTTCCCCTAGTCCCATCTACCCGCACTCAGACCATAACCCTCCATTCCCTTCCCATCCATATACCTATCCAATTTATTTTTAAATGATAAAATCGAACCTGCCTCCACCACTTCCACTGGAAGCTCATTCCACACAGCTACCACTCTCTGAGTAAAGAAGTTCCCCCTCATGTTACCCCTAAACTTCTGTCCCTTAATTCTGAAGTCATGTCCTCTTGTTTGAATCTTCCCTATTCTCAATGGGAAAAGCTTGTCCACGTCAACTCTGTCTATCCCTCTCATCATTTTAAAGACTTCTATCAAGTCCCCCCTTAACCTTCTGTGCTCCAGAGAATAAAGACCTAACTTATTCAACCTTTCTCTGTAATGTATGTTGGGATCTCTTATTATTCCTTAGAAAGTATTATTTAAACAAGGACTTATTTGCCTTTGAATTAAATAAAGATTCACAGGACTAATTACTGGGACAGAAGGACTCTCATACAAAGAGACAATAGACAATTCGACCTCTAGCACCAGAATTATGAGATGAGATCTCAATGAAATGTACAAAATTCTGACACTGCTTGACTGGATAGCTGCAGGGAGGATGATTCCACTGGCTGTAGGCTTGTGAAGGGTGTGGAGGGTGGGATGGCTAATACAAGGGGTTGCTGTCTCAGGATATGGGGTACGACACAGAATCGTGGAGAACAAAATGGATTCATTTTTAGATTTAAAAAATATCAAAAGGTGTAGGGAGGGAACTGATTCATTGTATTGAGATGGAGGGTTACCAATGATTGCAATAAATGATGGAGCAGCCTACGCTTACTCCTAAATTGGGAGAATTCAATGTTAAGATTGAATTCTCCCAATTTTGCTAGCCCTTGCTGTCTCCTCCCACCCTCCTATCTGCCCGCCCTCGGGCTCCTCCTCCTCCCTTTTTCCTTCCTTCTCCCCCCCACCCTCCATCAGTCTTGAAGAAGGGTTTCGGCCCGAAACGTTGCCTATTTACTTCGCTCCATAGATGCTGCTGCACCCGCTGAGTTTCTCCAGCAATTTTGTGTACCTCCGCTCATCATAGGTTAACCCACTCATTCCTGGGATCATTCTTGTAAACCTCTCTGGACCCTCTCCGGAGCCAGCACATCCTTCCTCAGATATGGTGCCCAAAATTCCTCACATACGGCCTGACCAGCGCCTTATAGAGCCTCAACATTACATTCATGAAATAGATTTCTGCATTTTTCATCTGCCACTCTATACGTCCTACTTTACATTTCCAAACCTTTGGCTTTCTACAATTTGGGGGATTTTGTCCTTGAGTCCCCAAGTCAAATTACTATTGTTTATTAAAATGTGTGTTCTAGTGCAGAACGTTGGGAAATATCTATAAATACTGCAGAACAATGATTCACCACAATTCCTTCCATTTACTCCCTCTTTAATTTTGTTAACATTTCTAATATGCATTAGTTTAGAAAGGAAATATTAAAAGTTCATACCATATAACCATATAACCTTATAACAATCACAGCACGGAAACAGGCCATCTCGGCCCTTCTAGTCCGTGCCGAACACGTATTCTCCCCTAGTCCCATCTACCTGCACTCAGACCATAACCCTCCATTCCTTTCCCGTCCATATAACTATCCAATTTATTTTTAAATGGTAAAATCGAAACTGCCTCCACCACCTTCACTGGAAGGTCATTCCACACAGCTACCACTTTGAGTATTTTCATACATATTTATCAACTGCACTGTCTTCGTCTATTCCATCCATTTTTGTGATTTAAAAATTCCGTCATTAAATATGAACAAAATCTGAATTAACGAAGCCGCTAATTGCCAGATTTATCTTTCTCCCATTTTTGATGTTTAATCTTTGAAAAACCTTTAATGCTTGTTTCACTCTTGTATCTTATAAGATCTGGAGCATGGTGGCCAACACTTCCATAGTTTTAATCTCTCCTGCCTTCAGCAACCTAGGAAGTATCCTAAAGATAGATACAAAGTGTTGAGCAGCATCTGAGGTTCCTTGCTTCTACTACAGACGTATCCCACCTGTACCAGTGACATATCTGTATTAAGTCTATCTATAACCTTCTACATTTTTCTCAGCACCCAGTACAACAATAACTGTTTGCTTACTACGGCAATATAAAAATTATCTTCTTGGAAACACCAAAGCAAATTACTCATTTAGGATCACAACCATACTTTTCTATCTCTACCAACAGTTTTCCATTTTGGCCATTATTCAATGTCTGCACTCCTCTAAACAAACCATGTTTACTGTGGTTGGGCCCATGGCAGACTTAGGATCCTCTTTCCTGCTCTTCACTTATTTGTTGCTTTGCTTCCTGCCCCCTTTTGTCCGTGTCTTCTGTTAGTTTTTACCTGAAATTTTGCTATCCCTTTTATTATCATGCTGACGGCAGATTTGCATCCTCTTTGTCATGCTCTCTAACCTTAATAAACGGGAGCTCTTTTGTTTTTTCTTGAGATTAGTGTAAATTGGGCAAATTGAGTGGGCCGAAGGACCTGTTTCTGTGCTGAATGATTTCTATTTCTTTCAAGGGTAGATAAAAGTGCTGGAGAAACAGCGGGTGAGGCAACATCTATGGAGCGAAGGAAATCGGCAACGTTTCAGGTCGAGACCCTTCTTGTCTGTATCTTTGACTAGGTCATGACCCATAATGTCTCTTTCCTGTTCTTTGCCTCACGAAATGCAGGCAACGTCCTGGTAACATTCCATGACTAATATTCCATTCCCTGAAGCCAGGAAAGCAACATAACATATAGCCAGCACAAGAAATTCACACTGCATTTGACACATATTACTTCACCATTAAAATAATTTTGAAGCATAGGAAAGCAAACATGAAAATCAATGGGCAGGGTCCCACAAATACCAATGAGTTGACTGATCGGTTAAGTTAGAACATTACAAACTCTCCCCTGGGCTTCCGAAATAATGCTGCAAGATATTTGCATCTCTACCTGGGAGGTAGAAGGGACGTCCATTTGAAATATTCTTGAGTTATTTCACTTTAGCAAATATTCAAATCTGGACCACAGTGATTCTGCTGTTTTCTTCTTACATTTAACCATACACAATTAAAATGAATGAAGTGGGGGAATCAGCTTGCCTTTATATTTATTGTACCTAACAGCATTAACAGCCTTAAATGTTTGGAGAGCAGCGAAGCCGTAATTCGGAAAGATGAGTTCTAACTCTGATTTATGATGCGAAAGCAAAACAAAACAATATCTCTGCCGCTAACATTACCACATACCACGATGACATATTCAAATTGTAATCAAGGCAAAACATTTCAATTGTCTCTTTAAACCATTTAAATCATAGGTGGTGCTGTTTTCCAAACCACATACCCCGCCCCCTCACAACTTACTCACTCTCCCACCCCACCACTATCCCAGAGATGATGAGCATTGTACTTCAATTCTGCAATGTTGGCAGATTGGTGGACAAAATATCATTGCTGAATTGACCACAACATCCAAATGGCCCCTGCTCCCATGATTTGATGATTTCATAGTGATGTTCTAACATCAGAACACATGCTCAGATTATAGTATCCTGAAGACAGAGATGAGGAGAAAGATCTTCATGCTATGGGTGGTGATCTTATGAGATTCTCTACTAGTGATACTGTTGTAATAGATCACATGATTGATAAAATACATCTCTTGATGCTCTTGAACACATCATCAGTGATGTAACCTGGGGTCATTGGGTGTTTCGGGTCTTTCAACATCAGACACCCTCACCCAGGCGACCGAGCCTCAGTTGATCAGACCACGACTTGTGTTCAGGTGGCCTTCGTTCCTCCCCATGGACCTCCTCTCCTGATCCAGATCTATCTCGAGGCTTTCTCCGCTGCCTCTGTGGTGTTCTTGATGGCTCTTCTCCTCTTCATTCCATTGATGCCCAGTGCACTCAAGACTTTGTAGAGCGATTGCCCTGCAAAACCTCTGCAGCCAACCTCGATGGGCATACACCTTGCCTTCCAGCCCTGCTTGCGGCAGTCTATGACCAGCTCTTCATACTTGGCTTTCTTCCTCTCGTGGGCCTCCTCCAGACGGTCCTCCCACGGCACAGTCAGTTCCAACAAGACGATGTTTTTGGTCCCCTCTGAGACCAGGAGGATATCTGGCCTCAGGGTGGTCGTGGCAATGTGCTGTGGGAACTTCAGCTGTTTCACCAGGTCAACGGAAAGCTGCCAGTCCTGCGCAGTCGCCAGGATTCCTGACTGATTCCTGGCTGCTGTGGTTCTTGGCAGCTGCACTGCGGCCTTCACGAAGGTGATCATCTGGGTGATGGGGTGTTCTTGTCTACAGCTGCTGATTCCCATGCTGATGGTTTCTGCAATGGATTTAAGAACCTGGTCGTGACGCCATGTGTACCGGCCCTGCCCAAGAGCCTTTGGACAACAGCTCAGGATGTGTTCCAACGTCCTCTTGCCTGAGCATTGCGGGCAATCTGGAGATTCCGCTTTGCCCCAGATGAAGAGGTTCGATGGGCTGGGCAGGACATCATACACTGCCTGGACCAGGAACTTGATGCGCTGTGGTTCAGCCTGCCAGAGCTCAGTCCATGTGACTTTTCGGTCCATGGCCTGCTCCCACCTTGTCCAGGCTCCCTGCTGCCTCAATCCAACTGCTCTGGTACACCTCTCCTCCTCCACCACTGCCCTCACTTCCTCCTGGACCAGCCTGCGCCTCTCCTTCCCCTTGGCCTTGTCAAACTGGGGAGATGGGAAGATTCCCAGGCCAGCTCTTCCCCGAGTCACTGCTCCCACCAGGACTCTGTGGCGTATCCGAGACTCTGCTTGCAGCATGGCTTCGCCGGCTCTCCACTTCCTCCCAGTTTTCACCTCCACCCCTGCCTGAGCCACCTTGGGGTCGCTGGAGTCCCTGTACAGCATCACCTCTCTGGCCCGAGTCACCTTAAACTCCTCCTCCAGGGACTTCAGGGGCAGCTGGAGCTTGGTGTTATTTCCGTAAAGGGCGATGCTGCTAAGGCTCCTGGGCAGTCCCAGCCACCTTCTGAGAAAGCTGCTGACTTTCCTCTCCAATCTCTCTACGATGGATATTGGGACTTCGTGGACAAGCAGTGGCCCGAGTATCCTTGGCAGGATACCATGCTGGTAAATCCATGCCTTGAACTTGCGGGAAGCCCCGACCGGTCCACTGTTTCAACCAACTCTCCAGTACCTGACAGGTTGCCTGGACAGATGCTGTATCCTTCAGGCTGCTGTTAAACACCTTGCCAAGACTCTTCACTGACCTTTCGGAGACAGTTGGGATTGGTGTCCCTTCGATGTTGAAGTGGAACCTGTCCATGACTTTGCCCTTCTTCAGCACCAGTGACCTTGATTTTCCTGGCTTAAACCTCATCCAATCAGCTTCTCCAACCCCTGCAGGATCCACCTGCCTCCTGGCACTGACTCAGTGGTGACAGTCAGGTCGTCCATGAAGGCTCTGATTGGTGGTTGGCGCATTCCTGACTTGGTCCGAGGGCCCTGGCACTCTGGCTCAGCAGACTTGATGATCATGTTTATCGCCAAGGCAACAAGGATCACAGAGACGGTACAGCCTGTGATGATCCCAACCTCCAATCTGTGCCACTCTGATGTTACTGACCCTGATGAGACTCTCATGCTGAACTGGTTGTAATAGTCCAGGATGAGATCTGCCACTTGGCCCGGCACATGACTGTCTGGATCAGCTTGTGGGGGATGGAGCCATAGGCATTGGCCAGGTCAAGCCAGAGCACTGTCAGGTTACCCTTGTTCTCCCTGGCTTCTCTGATGAGCTGGGTCACCACTCCCGTGCGCTCTAGACACCCCGACACTCCAGATAAGCCTCCCTTTTGCACTGAGCTGTCGATGTAGCCATTGCTGGAGAGGAAGTTGGTCAGCTGCCTCGCCACTATGCTGAAGAAAATCTTGCCTTCAACGCTTAGCAAGGAGATGATTCTGAACTGATCGATCTTCTTGGAATCTTCCTCCTTTGGGATCCAGACTCCTTCAGCAAATCGCCACTGCTGCGCCACTTTTCCTCTCCTCCAGATGACTTTCAGGATCTTCCACAGCCGTTTCAGTAACAAGGGGCAGTTCTTGTAGACCCTGTAGGGGACTCCGCTCGGGCCAGGGGCTGAGCCAGCTCTTGCTCTCTTCACAACGTCCTGGACCTCTTTCAGGAGTGGCTCTCTACTATCAAACTCCTTGATGGGTGGAGGTGGTTTTATCAGGATGTTGCACTGGCCCAGCTCCTGCTGCCTGACGGGGTCACTGTGGGTCGTCTGGATGTGCCGGTCGATCTCCTCCTTAGAGCAAGCCAAACTCCCACTGCGCTTCTGCCCGAGTAGTTGTTTGGTGAAGCCGAAGGGGTTGGCTATGAAGGATGCTCTCTTCCTGGCTGTTTCCTTCTGGCGTCTTCGGTGCCACTCAGCTCTACGGAGGGTCATCAGCTTCTTCCTCAGGATGGTTCGTTGCTCTTCCCTGGCCTCTTTATACTGTTTCTTGAGGGACTTCACCTCCTGCCGGATCTTGTGGATCTTTGTTGCTCATTGGTTCATGGTGAAAGGTGTTCTGGCCGGCTTCTTCTCCACTGCTCCAAACCTTTCCACAGCTAGGCTGATGATGATTGTCGTCATCGTCCGCAGCCTTTGGTCCACGTCTCCCTTCGCAGTTGCTTCTAGCACCTTGTCGACATCCTCGTCGAACTGATGCCAGACTGCCGTCTTGCAGGCCATTTGAGGCCTTTTGACTCGAACCTTCCCCTGTTCTGAGGAACTAGTTGTGCCACTTGGAGGCTTCAGGTTCTATGAGGTGCTTCAGGGCCCGGCTCCTCCTGCGTCTCACCAGGTAAAGACAAAACAATACCTCTGCAGTTAACATTACCACATATGCACCTAATGAAAAATACAAATTGTAATCAAGCCAATCCATTGAAATTGTCTCTTTAAACCATTTAAATCATAGGCGATGCTGTTTTCCAAACCGCATACCCCGCCCCTTCATATAACCATAACCATATAACAATTACAGCACGGAAACAGGCCATCTCGGCCCTACAAGTCCGTGCCGAACAATTTTTTTTTCCCCTTAGTCCCACCTGCCTGCACTCATACCATAACCGTCCATTCCCTTCTCATCCATATGCCTATCCAATTTATTTTTAAATGATACCAATGAACCTGCCTCCACCACTTCCACTGGAAGCTCATTCCACACCGCTACCACTCTCTGAGTAAAGAAGTTCCCCCTCATATTACCCCTAAACTTCTGTCCCTTAATTCTGAAGTCATGTCCTCTTGTTTGACAACTTACTCACTCTCCCACCACACCACTATCCCAGGGACGATGAACATTGTTCTTCAATTCTGCAACGTTGGCAGATTGGTGGACAAAGTACCATTGCTGAATTGACTACAATATTCAAATGGCCCCTGCTCCCATGATTTGATGATTTCATAGTGATGTTCTAATGTCAGGACACATGTTCAGAGTGCGTCTGGCCAAATTATAATATCCTGAGATGAGGAGAAAGGTCTTCATGCTACGGGTGGTGATCTTTTGAGATTCTCTACTAGTGATACCATTGTAATAGATCACAATATTACTTAAGGCTTGAGTAGATGAATTGACTGGTCCTATTCCTAAGTTTTTATGCAATTGGAGTCACATATCTATCATGTATCTTCAATTTGCATATGTCAAATTCTGCTTATAGGATTGATATGACTACTTATAACTAAAGATATACATAATTCACTTGGTCTTCTGGAGTAATTATATTTTTAGTTGAAAGTTGAAATTTGCCGAAAAGTTGATTATGAGACTAGACGTGAACCTATACAGAAAAGCCTGGTAATGATCTCCAAGGGGTAGTTTGGGTTTGAACTCCAAAAGAGCTGTAAAACGTAAAACAATTTGTAAAACTGACTCCAGGGTGCCATAACATTTTGTTTTGTGCTTAAACAGCAGGATATTGCTGCTGAAGATACAAATAGTTTGTGGAAACACTGGACTGGGCTTTCCTTTCAGTAATGTGAGCAGATCCAGACATTCAATTTGTGCTGAGAAATAATGGTAAGATTACAATGGAGGGAATCTAACCACAGTTTTTGGAGAGTGCATATACATAAACTCTGAAATCCAAATATGATTCCAAGCGACTTCATTCTCCGTTCATGATATGCCGTTTTACATACTTTCCCAATGCAATCCCTAGGATTCAGTGAACTGGTGAGGTCATTTATTATAAATGATTGTCAAAATGTACATACCCTCAAGTGTTCCATTTTAGGACATGAGGTGACACTGGGTTTTTAATTGTGTTCTAAGCCAAAATTGTTGCTGAAAACCTCAATGGTCATTGAAATCAGATTTTATGTAAGTCGGCTGTCATTCCTCCAGATAAAGATTTCAAAATGATACTTCTGTGTGAAAATTTTAAAATGATTTATCTTTGAGGAAGGGTCTCGACCCAAAACGTCACCTATTCCTTCGCTCCATAGATGCTGCCTCACCCGCTGATTTTCTCCAGCATTTTTATCTACCTTCGATTTTTCAAGCATCTGCAGTTCCTTCTTAAATATTTATCTATCCAAGTTTACTTAAGTTATTTCAACTACTATCGAAATATTTTGCTTTGTTCTAATATCTAAATTGCACTTGTAAAAGAGCCTGTTAACAACTCGTGGATTCCAGTTCTCAGGTTGCATTCTGTGAGAATTCTTCAATATGTGTGGCCGCTGAGCCTGCTCAAAGGCACAACTGTTGCAGACATTAAAAATCCCATACCAAATAGCTTTAAAAAAAAGTAAAATCCATGTTGCATGGATTGATAAATCACTGCAGGTAACTTTCATCCATGCCAATGGTGAGAAGTGTCAATGCTAACAACAAAATATAAACCATATATTTACCATGTAACAATTACAGCACAGAAACAGGCCATCTCAGTCCTTCTAGTCTGTGCCGAACACTTATTCTCACCTAGTCCCATCTACCTGCACTCAGACCATAACCCTCCATTCCTTTCCTGTCCATATACCTATCCAATTTAAATGATAAAATCGAACCTCCCTCCACCACTTCCACTGGAAGCTCATTCCACACAGCTACCACTCTCTGAGTAAAGAAGTTCTCCCTCATGTTACCCCTAAACTTCTGTCCCTTAATTCTCAAATCATGTCCTCTTGTTTGAATCTTCCCTACTCTCAATGGAAAAAGCTTATCCACGACAACTCTGTCTATCCCTCTCATCATTTTAAAGACCTCTATCGAGTCCCCCCCCTTAACCTTCTGCGCTCCAAAGAATAAAGACCTGACTTGTTCAACCTTTCTCTGTAACTTAGTTGCTGAAACCCAGGCAACATTCTAGTAAATCTGTACTCTCTCTATTTTGCTGACATCCTTCCTATAATTTGGCAACCAAAATTGCACACCATACTCCAAAATTGGCCTCACCAATGCCTTGTACAATTTTAACATTACAATCATGATATATTTTTTCTTGAGCAGCGTAGTATTATCTATAGCTATAAGGAATATGGGTGGGCCAATGGAACTATCTTGCTGTAGATGGGACATCTTGATCGACATGCATGTGTTTCCATGCTGCAGTCTACGACTCGATAATTCTATAACATCTTAAAGTTTTTCTGAACACAAATGCACAATATGCATCCTGATTTTTTTTTGTTACGTACTCAACTCCATGCAAGTTATCATAGTCAAATTTAATTTAATTTCAAATTTAATTACAGAAATGAATCTGCTCTGTTGCACGGTATTTTACTCAGGCCACTCACATTTCAGCCGGCAACTTTGTACACTGTATTCGTATTTGCAGTAGAGCAGTGAAAGTTGATGCTTTTTGATTTTCATTCAGAAGTTTGTTGACTCATATTCTGAGAGAGGCTCATATTCTGAAGAAGGGTCTCGACCCGATATGCCACCGATTCCTTATATCTAGAGATGCTGCCTGTCCTGCTGAGTTATGGGCCTGTTCCACTTAGGCGATTTTTTTGGCGACTGACAGCGACTGTCATCGTGGTAGCAGTTTGCCGAACAAACGGCGACTGGACCCCTCCCTACGACACTGTCTATGACAATGTCTACAACAAACTACCACCTTGTCCACGTCCAGCTACGGCAAGCTACCGACAACCAGCGACCCATTAGGACGTCCACCTACGACCACACCTGTGACAACCTACTGAGGAGACTACTCACGACCCTACAAGCGACACCCCGGAGACCATATGGCGACAGCCTAGTTGCCTGTAGTCGCCTAAAAAATAACCTAAGTGGGACAGGGGCATTACTCCAGCATTTTGGATCTATCTTTGGTTTGGACCAGCATATGCAGTTCCTTCCCACAAAATGGATCAACCTAGTATTGACTACACTCCAGTCTATCCCTTGCATGCAACAATTGTGTTACTGACATCATATATTATTGAGACTCAATGTCTGCACTCGTTCTCACCCTACAAACAGCTAACAATGGCCTCTTTTCTTTATCATCTTTACTTTTCTGCACATCTTTCATTCATTTGTTCTATATCACTCTCTACATCGCCATCTATATCTCTCGTTTCCTTTTCCTCTGACTCTCAGTCTGAAGAAGGGTTGTGACCCGAAACATCACCCATTCCTTCTCTCCAGATATGTTGCCTGTCCCGCTGCGATACTCTAGCTTTTTGTGTCTATCTTCGGTTTAAACCGGCATCTGCAGTTCTTTCCTTGACAGACCATTTTTTTCCATCTTCTCTCCTCTATTTTGGGTCAGGTCAATGCTTGGCAGACATTGTAACAAATGCTATCAAGACTAGCACAATGATTTACTGTTGTTAGTTAGGATACTAAAAAAGCTTTCAACAAGTATGTTTCTTTATGGCAGTTAAACTTTGCTACACTCTTGAGCAATGTTAAAGGGGAATGGAATATAAGTACCAACGTGCACTGTATTATCCTTCAATATTTTTCTTACATGTGCAGTTCTCCCCTGACTTTCAGATCACCTTTCATCAAGGCCATGAGATTGCATATATATTGTACAACTGGTAGTTGAATACAAATATTGCTTAATTCCTTCTTGTGAAAATGCCAGTAAAGTCTTAGTCATCATTTAAAAACTGAACAATACAAATTATTATATTATTCAATGGCCATTACTAAATTGCCACGACCAATTATTGCATAAACGTTATTTCATAACACAAGAATGAATTATCAACATCAAATGGTAAATTTTAAATTGTATCATCTTAATTGGTTTCACTTCTTTTGGCTATTAGCCAATGGAAAACAACAAAGAAATGTCTTGTGCAACAATTTCAACTCAAACTAATACTTTGCTAAGAATATAATTGTTCTACAGGTTTAACGACACTGATCGTTTTTGCAGTGAATTCCAAATGACTTTATTTTTCTTTCATCTGCAACTTGGCAAGTTATATATTTTCCCCCCAACTCTCCCACTCTCCCACTACCTCCTCACGGACAAATTCATAATAAGCCTCCGCGCCATATTCCCGTGCAAATATCTGGGTGGGCTGGTAATATACATCCATAACCCTGTAGTTAGTGGTTACGATCCAGGCAAAATATGCATTGTTTAACACACCTCATTTTTGCTCAGTAGTTATTTCAACAGCAAACCAAGAGTAAGGCTGTAACTACATAATAAAATCCTGAACCGAAGTACAAATGATTGATGGTTTTATCACAATGCAGGAATAATACTTTAACAACTAAACCAGTTAAAATAAGATGGTAGAAATGACTAGCGCAGAAAATATTTTAGTTAACCTTATTTCTCTTCATGATGCTTGTATCAAATGAATGATCTAAAACCGGGATGGGAAACCTTTTCATGTTGGAATGCCACATTAAGTTAGCTGTAATCTAATAAGGCCGCATCCAAGAAACTTCAATTAGATATAGGATTATTTCGTTTGAATCTTCTTTTACTCTTTGGTATTTTAAATACGTTCATTTTAAGGTTAAAATAAAAATAATAAAAGACGAACAAAAATATATTAATAAAAATAAAAGGATTTGTTCTCTAAAATTTGGAGTCATTCAAAAGGCCGCACTTAATGGCCTAGAAGGCCACATGTGGCCTTAAGGCCGCAGGTTCCCCACCCCTGATCCAAAACGTACATTCATGATGCACCGCTTTATATCACATAATATCACCCACTGCTAAATCTCTTTCAACCCTTTAGAAGAGTTAAACACATTGACATTGTTTTTCAGCACAATTGTTTTGAATGGATTGCATGTATAAAATGGCATATTAAGGTTATAGATCAATCATAGAGTTATGCAGCAGGAATACAGACCTTTCGGCCCAACATATCCATGCTGACCAAGGTACCTTGAGCCATTTGCCTGCATCTGACCCATATCGCTCTAAATCTTTCCCGTTCATGCATCTTTCTAAACGTTCTTTAAACATTGCCATTATACCTGCCACGACCATTTCCCCAGGATACTGAGCAATGGTTAGGTTACACATCCAGTAATGCATGAATGATGGTCTATTTTTGGAAGGGTAAGGTGGCCCTAAAGAGTGTGGAAACAAAATTACGAGAATGGTTCCAGCGATAAGGGCGGTCACGGTGGTGCAACGGTAGAGTTGCTGCCTTACAACAAATCCAGCACCGGAGACCCAGGTTCGATCCCAACTACGGGTGCTGTCTGTACGTTCTCCCTGTGAACGGCGTGGGTTTTCTCCGAGATTTTCGATTGCTTCCCACACTCCAAAGATGTACAGGTTTGTAGTAAAGCGCCTTAGTAAATGTAAAAATTGTCCCTAGTGGGTGGCGGAGAGTGTTAATGTGTGGGGATCGCTGGGCCCAGTGGATCCACGCTGTATCTCTAAACTAAACTAAATAAGAGACTTCAACTGCAAACTTCAACTGGTCTCCTCAGAGCAAAGAGATTAAGAGGAGGTTTGACAAGAGATTATAACAGGTTTAGCTAGAGTAATTTGAGATATCTTCCCCCTCCCCCCCCCCCCCCCCCAGGCCCACCCTTCCTGCTACTTTCCTCTGTCTGTATTCACAATCTGCCACTATTCAAATGTGTCTCACACCTTCTGTTCGTATTTCTGGTCTTGGTTCCAACCATCTGCTGATCAAACCCCCCCAACCCCCCATATCACCTGCCATGCTTTGTCCTGTCTCTCACCTTTTCCAGCTTACTTCTCCCTCTGCCCCTGCCCACACAATCAGTCTGAAGAAGGGTCTCGACCCAAAACGTCACCTATCCATGTTCTCCAGAGATGCTGCCTGACCTGCTGAGTTACTGCAATACTTTACGTCCTTTAGAGATATCATCCTATTAGTAATGACAGTCGAGTCGGTGACATATTATTCAAATATTCAATGGAAGGAATAACTTAATTTTACATAGAAAGAGTCGTTATTATTGGGATTCACTGGCTCTAGGGGTGATGAAAACAAAATGAATCTGTGCTTCCACAAAGAAATTGGAGAGGCACTTAGGAGAGAATAATTTTTCAGAGATGGGGTAAAAACGGGTGAATCGATTATTCTACTCATAATCCATGAATATGACATATAATTATATAATCCATATTATTAATGGCAGGCAGTCATTCAATGGGGTGAATGGTTCCCTGTGCCATAACAAAACTGATTCTCTGAATAATGCAGTCATAATTATAGAGCATGGGAGCATGACCTTTTTCCAATTGAGTCCATGCCCATAATTATGTACCAACCCACACAAATCCCATTTTATTTTCCTCACATTCCCTTCATCTCTCCCCTCACCTCCTCCGATCCTGGTGCTGCTCCCTGCACTTGAGAGTCAATTCACCTTCATCAATTAATTTACAAACCTGTATGTCTTTGGAGCACATAGGCTTCCTCCGGGGGCTCCAGTATCACCCGGAGGAAACCTAGGGATTTCACAGGGACAGGAGCAGAGTTCAGGATTGAACCCCAGTTGCTGGAGCTGGGAGGCAGCAACTCCATATTGTGAAACTGTGCTGCTCTGCTTGATACACACTTGGCTATGTGCAGAAAATGTCCTGTATCGAATTTGAAACAGTTACCACATATTAATTGAAATTTGATGAAAATTGAGATACAAAGATAACACTATTTGGAGATGGAGCAAAATAATGCGAATAGAGGTTCAAAAATCTGCTATTGGTAGATAAAATACAGGAAAAAGGTATCATAATCTGTGAAATGTTGCAACCTTTTCCCTCTGTTTAAAGAATTTGGTCTTTATAATATCAAGATATGATCATGAATGCATTCTACATACTACATACTACTTCTGCATTTGTATAAAAAGCTAAAAAATATTAATAATAATGTACTAGCAATTGATTGGGGATCTATGATGAACAGCTAAGTGTCTTAAAATCATATTCATTGATTCCTCCAAAAGTTAGATTTATTCATCTACAGAAAGACTTAAATTGCATATTTTAATTTCCATGCGAGAGACCTCTTTACATTTTAAATCAGGGCTGGATCTTTGCAGTCTTTTACAGAATTCATTGTGCTTTTCTGAATCAGAATTGGAAGCTCAATAAGAAGATGTGAAGTAAACTCTGTCATACTCTCACCTCTGTCTTCAATGCCCTCGTCAGCATTAAAAGGAGATCCCCCAACTTATGTATAGAAATTGGGATGTTACAATTGTACAAGATGTTGGTGAGGCCACATTTGTGTTCAGTTTTGTTACTCTGCTATAGGAAGGATGCCCTTGAGCAAGATAGTTTGCAGATAAGATTTACAAGGATGTTGCCAGGACTTGAGGGCCTGAACTATAGGAAGAGGATGGGCAGGACAGGATGTCATTCCTTGAAGCGCAGGAGGATAGGAATAGGAATACTTTATTGTCACATGTGACTAGGCACAGTGAGATTCGCTGCTTGCATACACAATGTATACAAATAGCGGCCAGCTATGTCACGGACAAATTTACAAAGCACGCCAGTTCCCGATGGGAGGTAATCTTACAGCGGTGTACAAGATTAAGAGAGGAATAGATAGAGTAAATCAATACAGTCTTTTACCCAGACTAGGGGAATCAAGAACCAGAGGACATAGGCTTAATGTGAAAAGGGAAAGATTTAATAGGAACCTGAAGGGCAACTTTTTCATACACAGTGTCACGCCCGTACAAAGCTTTCCAAAAAGGGGGGTGGCATGACAGGATTACAAAAAATGTAATGTGAAATAGTGTGTGCGCTGCGCACATCACAAGCGCGAAGGTGAAGTCCCTCGATGCCGGGGTCCTGGGCCCGCTTAAGGGTCCTGGAAGCTCTGGGGTTTTAGATGCTTTCTGATGCATTCTGAGCCTTATTTTGGAGCATTTTTGCACCAAATTTATGACCAATATTTCAGAAATTAACAGGAATCTGAGGTAGCTTTTTCACACAAAGGGTGCTGAATGTATGTATGTAACGAGCTGCCAGAGGAGGTAGTTAAGGCTGGGACTATCCTAATGTTTAAGAGACATTTGGACATGTGCATGGATAGGACAGATTTAGATGGATATGTGCCAAACGCGTGTGAGTGGGACTAGTTTAGATGAGACATGTTGGTCGGTGTGGGCGTTGGGTTTCCACACTGCATCAATCTACGACTAAAAAGTTAAGAAGAAAAATGCATGTAGATAAGTAGAGCAGATTTGAAAGAGGAGTGAAATGTAAAGGCAGAGAGAGGTTTATGGGTGCAAAGGAACATAGGAAAGAAGCGGGGAGAGTGGGCTTGGGCAGATGGGCGAAGGTAAAATAGTCACAAAGTGCTGGAGTAACTCAATGCGTCAGGCAACATCTGTGGAGAATATGAATAGGTGACCTTTCACAGAGTTCTGTACTAACTCGGCGGGTCAGGCAGCATCTGTGGAGAACATGGATAGGTGACATGTCACAGAGTGCTGGAGTAACTCAGTGGGTCAGGCAGCATCTCTGGAGAAAATATATATATTATATTTCGGGTCAAGACTTCTTCAGTAATATTCATGATGTAACATGCATAGACATTCCTGAATGTTACCCAAACCATCATGAGCTACTTTGTTACGGTGCTTGCCCTCTCCTATAACGTCTCTGCTGCCTTGGGTGATGCAGGACAGGACACAAGCTTTGGGACATGGTGTGAAGTTGTTGCCGTCTGGCCCAGCCTGGTAAAAACCTGGATGGAGTGGATGTGGAGAGGATGTTTCCGCTAGTGGGAGAGTCTAGGACCAGTGGCCACAGCGGCGCTTCGACCACCCCATGGCCGCAGTGTTTGAACCGGCCCGTTCGCGGGGTTCGGTGAGCTGCGGGACTGTTTGTAACATCGCCCGGTGGGGAATTGCCTCAGCGCAGAGGGAGAAGAGGAGGGAAGACTGGAGGATTTTGGAAAAGACATTTATTTGTGTTTATTGTTAAGGTAATATGATGTATGACAGGACGATTTCTTAAGTCCGTAAGGTCTGAATGATGGAATTCAATGTGGAATTTCCACTATTGGGACACTAGGACCAGTGGCCACATGGAATTAAAAGACATTCATTTAGGAAGGAGATGAGCAGGAATTTCTTAAGTCAGAGGGTGGTGAACTGTGGAATTTATTGCCACAGCTAGCTGTGGAGGTCAAGTCAATGGACATTTTTCAGGAGGAGATTGATCGATTCTTGATTGATACGGGTGTCAGAGGTAATGGGGAGAAGGCAGGAGAATGGGTTTGAGAGGGAAAGATAGATAAGAGTCATAGAGTGATACAGTGTGGAAACAGGCCCTTCGGCCCAGCATGTCCCATCTGCACTAGTCCCACCTGCCCACGTTTGATCCATATCCCTCCGAACCTGTCCTATCCATGTACCTGTGTAACTGTTTCTTAAATGTTGCGATAGTCCCTGCCTCAACTACCTACTCTGGCAGCTTGTTCCATACACCTACCATCCTTTGTGTGAAAAACATACCCCACAGATTCCTATTAAATCTTTTGCCCTTCACCTTAAACTGTCTGCTCCTTGATTCACCTACACTGGGCAAAAGACTATTTATATATCTATTCAAATTATGATTTTATACACTTCTATTAGATCATTCCTCATCCTCCTGTGCTCCATGAAATAGAGTCCCAGCCTACTCAACCTCTCCCTATAGCTCTGGCCCTCTAGTCCTGGCAACATCCTCGTAAATCTTCACTGTACCCTTTCCAGTTTGATGACATCTTTCCTATAACATGGTGCCCAGAACTGAATACAATACTCTGAATGCGGCCTCACCAACTTCTTATGCAACTGCAACATGACCTCCCAACCTCTATACTCAGCCTGACCCGCTGAGTTACTCCAGCACTCTGTGAAACGTCACAGAACAGGGCAAGATTAGCAAGTTTGCTGATGATACAGAAGTGAGTGGTTTTGCAGATAGTGAAGATGGTTGTGAAAGATTGCAGCAGGATCTGGATCAATTAGCCAGGTGGGCAGAGGAATGGTTGATGGTTGCATGGTTCCTTGAAGGTCGTGTCGCAGGTATATCAGGTGGTCAAAACGTATTTTGGCACTTTGGCCTTCATCTGTCAGAATATTGAGTATAAAAGTTGGGAGGTCATGTTGCAGTTGTATAAGACATTGGTGAGAATGCATTTAGAATATTGTAGGTACACAAAATTGCTGGAGAAACTCAGCGGGTGAAGCAGCATCTATGGAGCGAAGAAAATAGGCGAAGTTTCGGCCCGAAACGTTGCCTATTTTCTTCGCTCCATAGATGCTGCTGCACCGGCTGAGTTTCTCCAGCAATTTTGTGTACCTTCGATCTTCCAGCATCTGCAGTTCCTTCTTGAACATTTAGAATATTGTGTTCAGTTCTGGGTACCATGTTATAGGAAAGATGTCAAACTGAAAAGAGTACAGAGATTCCCATCCTGGATCAGTCCAATCAGGGTTGTGTCGTCCGCAAACTTGAGAAGCTTGACAGAGGAGTCAGTGGAGGTGCAGTCATTGGTGTGGCGAGAGTAGAGGAGAGGGGAGAGTACGCATCTTGCGGTGCTCCTATGCTGAGCGTTTGCGGGTCCGAGATATGCTTTCCCGTCTCACATGCTGCTTCCTGTCTGTCAGAAAGCTGGTGATCCACCGACAGAGGGGTTCAGGCACAGTCAACTCAGAAAGTTTGGAGCGTAGTAGCTCTGGCACAATGGTGTTGAATGCAGAGCTAAAATCAACAAACAAAATCCTCGCATAGGTCCCCTGGCGGTCTAGGTGCTGGAGGATGAAGTGTAGGCCCAGATTGACTGCATCATCCACAGATCTATTGGCCCGGTATGGAAAATGCAGAGGGTCCAGCAGAGGGATTGTGATATTTTTCAGCTTGGCCAGCACAAGCCTTTCAACTGTCTTCATGACTACAGAGGTCAGTGCGACAAGCCTGTAGTCATTATGAACAGTAATTATTACCTTTTTAGTACAGGGACAATAGTGGAGACTTTGAAGCAGGCAGGGATGGTACATCTTTGCAGGGACTGGTTAAAAATGAGTAATTGGGTGTGAAGTGTTGGTTGGGGTGGGAAAGGGTCCACTCTTTTCATACTGGAGGCCTTAAGTAGGTGTGAAGTGGTGAATGGGAAGGTGAGGGTGCAGGGTCCATTCTTTGCAGACTGGGGTCTGGCTGTGTTTGTTGGGGAGGGGGTACCAGGGGTACGTTTCTGATTTTCAAACCTGCAGTAAAACTCATTCAGGTTGTTGGTCAGCTGACAATTGTCCAAAGAGCGGGGCACTTTCCTCTTATAGCTGGTGATTTCTTGCATGCCCTTCCAAACTGAGGAAGAGTCACTAGCTGAGAGCTTGCTCCTCAAATTTTCAGAGTATCTTTCCTTGGCAGATCTGATTCCTCTTCTCAGCTCTTTATCGATTAGGCTATCTTTTAACTCTTTAATGATTAGACTATCGGCTTGACGCATATTTGTCCCCAGCCCCCCCCCCCCCCCCCCCCCACCCCCGATCTTGAAATGGAAATGTTACATCTGTATATAATGATTCCAATAAAATGTATATTTATGTCACAAACTATGGAATTCATATTTTTCAGAATTATTATTATTAAGGAAAAAAGAGGAGTTCCAATTGTTTGATATTATTTGATATTGTTTAAAATTATTCATATGGAGGAGAAAATATAATAGCTCTAAAACCTACCTTAATGTTGCAATCTCTTCCCCCACCTCCCCTCCCCTCCCCCTCTCTCTCTCCCTCCCTTCCCCTCTCTCTCTCTCTCCCCCTCCCACACCCCCCCCCACCCCCCCACCCCCCCCCCCCCCCACCCCCCCGGGGGCCCGGCGGGGGGAGGGGGGGCCCAGCGGGGGTCAGCGGCGGTGGGGCGAAGATGATGGTGGCGCGGGCCCAGCGGGGATGGCATGGGCCAGCAGGGGTGGCATGGGCCCAGCGGGGGTCAGCAGTAGTGGCGTGGGCCAGCGGAGGTGGCGTGGGCCCTGCAGGGGTGGCGTGGGCAGCGGGGGTGGCATGGGCCAGCGGAATTTTTTTTTTTAATGAAAAAAAAAAAAATCTGAATTTTATTTACATTTTTTTTTGCTCCGGGATTTTACTTAATCTGGGAGAAAAAGGGGAATGCGTTCGCCCCTGCGGACGGCCATGCAGATTGGTGGGAATATGGAATGAGTTGCTAGAAGAGGTAGTTGAGGCATGTACAATAGCAATATTTAAAAGATATTTGGACAGATACATGGATAGGAAATATCCATGTATCATGGGCCAGTTCAAATGGCTATATTTAAGATTAGACCCTTGTGGCCAAGGGGATCAGAGGGTATGGGAAGGCAGGTACGGGATACTGAGTTGTTTGGCCATGGGCATAGTAAATGGCGGTGCGAAGGGCCGAATGGCCTACTCCTTTTCATGCTATGTTTCTATAAAGATATGGGCCAATGCAAACAGATTGGACTAGTGTAGGCGGGGCATCTTGTTTGGCATGGGCAAGTTGGGCCAAAGGGCCTTTTTTCATGCTGTATGATTCTATGACTACTCTCTTTGGTATAAGGTCATAAGTAATAGGAGCAGAATTAAGCCATTTGGCCCATCAAGTCTATTCCACCATTCAATCATGGCTGATCTATCTCTTCCTCCTAACCCCATTCTCCTGCCTACTCCCCACAACCCCTTACACCCGTACTAATCAAGAATCTATCTAATCTCTGCCTTAAAAATAGCCACTGACTTTGCCTCCACAGCCGTCTGTGACAAAGAATTCCACAGATTCACCACTTTCTAAAGAAATTCCTTCTCATCGCCTTCTTAAAGGAACATCCTCTAATTGTGAGGCTATGACCTCTGGTCCTAGACTAGACTAGTATAGCACCAATCTCCTCTCACTTAAGACTAAGGAACATAGATTTGTATAGATAATTGGTAAACAATATTATCCGTGCACTGGCAGATCTGGTGGAATGAGGTAAAGCCCTATTGGGCCATTCGTAGTCACGTGTATGACCAGACATATGAAAAATTGTGGAATGCATCTCTGAATTCTGAAAACATTACAGGTATCTTCTCTTGTACTGTGTCTATGATTCATTTTTCCCCGAAGTTTATCAAGTGAAATGTTTATATGTCGTGCGGACAATGTTTGTTTAGGGTCAGAGGTCAAATACAACTGGTCACGTGTGTGACCACACGGAAGCATTTTTTTCATCTCAGTTTTACCTCACAAACTCTGTGAACTTTAAAAAGCTAGAATGTTCATATCTTTAGCAGGCATGCATTATAGTTCTGTCGGTACGAAAATAGCAATAAATAAGATTAATCTCTTACGAGGATTTTTCTAATGGATTACTTTATGCGATGACATGTGGTCACGTGTGGGACATTTTGGGTTCACTTTCCAAAGAATGGCCCTATAGAGTCCTGCTCTTGTCCATCAAACTTCCAATATCACCCTGAAGTACAATGATAATCCCTGCCTTCTTTTCTGCAATGCAAGCCGGCGTCCGAAACACCTATCTGTTGACTCTTTCCCCCTTGACTGCAACAAAAAGACTTTTACATGCATTTCTGTTAAACTAACACTATACTAATACCATGGGATTCCCTGTGGGAGGTTGCAGGATTAGCATTGAGGGTGGCGTGAACTTAATGGTGAGAATTGCCTGTTTCGGTGCTGCCTCTGACTCTGTGAGGGAATGTAACCTCAGGGAAGAGAGTAACCCCTAAGGTTATATAACCTCACAGAGTCAGAGGCAGCACCGAAACAGGCAATTCTCACCATTAAATTCATGCCACCCTCAATGCTAATCCTGCATCCTCCCCCAATCTCCGGGATGAATTTCTCTGCAGTTTCCCTTTCTGTAGCCCTGTGTGCATTTGTATATCTAAATTATTTTTACCATGACCCCTTATGTCCAAGATCTTCTTCTCCTTGGAAACCACTTCCTATTTGGTTAATCTATCCTTATTAAATAGTTCATTAATCATTTTTTCTTCCTGCACTCTAATTTGCCAACAGTTCTCAGTCTTCAGACACTGCGCCATCTTATAACCATATAACCCGGTAAATTACAGCATGGAAACAGGCCATCTCGACCCTTCTAGTCCGTGCCGAACACGTATTCTCCCCTAGTCCCATCTATCTGCGCTCAGACTGTAACCTTCCATTCCTTTCCCGTCCATATAACTATCCAATTTATTTTAAAATGATAAAAACGAACCTGCCTCCACCACCTTCACTGGAAGCTCATTCCACACAGCCACCACTCTCTGAGTAAAGAAGTTCCCCTTCATGTTACCCCTAAACTTCAGTCCCTTAATTCTCAAGTCATGTCCCCTTGTTTGAATCTTCCCTACTCTCAGTGGGAAAAGCTTTTCCACGTCAACTCTGTCTATCCCTCTCATCAATTTAAAAACCTCTATCAAGTCCCCCCTTAACCTTCTGCGCTCCAAAGAATAAAGCCCTAACTTGTTCAACATTTCTCTGTAACTTAGTTGCTGAAACACAGGCAACATTCTAGTAAATCTCCTCTGTACTCTCTCTATTTTGTTGACATCCTTCCTATAATTAGGCAACCAAAATTGTACACCATACTCCAGAATTGGCCTCACCAATGCCTTGTACAATTTTAATATTACATCCCAACTTCTATACTCAATGCTCTGATTTATAAAGGCCAGCACACCAAAAGCTTTCTTTACCACCCTATCTACATGAGATTCCACTTTCAGGGAACTGTGCACAGTTATTCCTAGATCCCTCTGTTCACCTACATTCCTCAATTCCCTACCATTTACCATCTTCCTGCTGTAGCCATCCCTCTCCTGGAAAGGCAAACTCTTGCGCCATCTCTCCGAGAAAACTACTGTCACCTCCAACTTCCCTGTATTCTCTGATATTCTGGATATGATTGATATTATCATATCAATAATCCGTGCCAACGTTTCCCAGAAATAATTGTTTGAATCCCATCAATCTGATTTCCAAACCTCTCGAAGCACTGAAATGACTTTTACAAGTTACAAATATGTCTCTGTAACAACAAAGATCACCCCTTTCTTTCTGAATCTGTCTGCAATCCTTGACATCGTTGAAGACGGCAACCACCCTCCTTTCTCCTCCATCATTGTCCATCTAAATGGAATCAAACTTGTCTGGTTCTACTGACTTGTCTGCTATTGTTTCATAGTTAAGTTTTAAACCTATGCCGTTAGCATGCCAATATGTATTATTTAATCTATTTTACTGTCCCTTATGGGCTTGTTCAAGAATGAATGATGAGATTTTTTTCTCAAAGTAATGGTAAAACCAAAACTGCTACCTTTGCCCATGTCTTAATTCATCCCAGATTGGGTACCTGGTCACAAATGGTCTCCATTTTATACTTCACATCCTTGCTTTCAAGGCTTCTATGATCATGGGCAAACTTATTGTTACTACTTTTGTATTCATATAAAAAGTTTGATCTTCCATATTGGACAGGAATATGATGGGAGAATCTGAGAAAAATCCTTACATAACATTTTCACACACCATTCCAAACGTTGAATTATCTGCCTGCAGATAGGGCTGAAGTCACTGCAAGTTCCTGTTTCACTTTCTCTTTGCACTTCAAATTAATTCAATATTTCTGCTTGCACCTGGGATGAAAACAGAATAAGAAACTGATAAAGGGAATCAATCTGGATTTTTTTCAATCCACCTCTGATACACTTGCCAGCATTAAACATAGAAACTTAGAAAAATAGGTGCAGGTGTAGGCCATTCAACCCTTTGAGCCAGCACCGCCATTCAATATGATCATGGCTAATCATCTAAAATCAGAACACCGTCCCTGCTTTATCCCTTGATTCCGTTAGCCCTAACAGCTAAATCTAACTCTCTCTTGAAAACATCCAGTGAATTGGTCTCCACTGCCTTCTGCGGCAGAGAATTCCACAGATTCACAACTCTCTGGGTGAAGAGGTTTTTCCTCATCTCAGCCCTAAATGGCCGACCCTTTATTCTTAAACTGTGACCCCCCTGGTTCTGGACCCCCAACATTGAGAACATTATACTGATACTCTAGCCAACATTAAACACATGCCAAAGTCCACTCTGATGAAGCATCTTCCAGCTGAATCATTAACTCTGCTTCACTTTCAAAATATGTTGCCTGACCTATTTAGCGTTGCATGTATATTCAGTTTTAATTAAAAGCATGTTATTGAGATTCACATAAACCATCATTATCATAACGACTTCCTTTTTAACAAACACTTTCTCTCAATGCTTATTCAACAGTGGATGAATATATACCAAAGATCCTATAGTATATACCTTTTCTAAGAATAAGCCATTTCGGTATTCCGATAAATGCAAGGAATCATGGGATTTGTCAAAGGTCATTTGGGGAAAAAAAGCACACGGGGGCAAAGATCTTATAGCGAAGCAAGATGGATTACTCGCACGCAAACGTGAGGTACGCTCATGGGCGGATTCATGGGTGATTATAGGACACATTTTAGCAACCTGACTCCGCCATCTTGTTCCGCCATCTTGTTCCGCTTTCTTGCTCCCGCCTTCTTGCTTCCGGCCAAAGATTGGATCCGCAGCGGGGAGAAGGAGTGCGGGGCCCGGGGCAGCGGGGAGAGAGAGTGCGGGGCCCGGGGCAGCGGGGAGAGAGAGTGCGGGGCCCGGGGCAGCGGGGAGAGAGAGTGCCCCAAGACAATGTTTCTTATTTACAATGTTTCTTATTTAATGTCCCTTGTCTAGTCTGAAATAAAGTTCATTATTGGATTAGAAGAAATATAATTGTGTGCGTTATATACATTTATATAATTTTCATGTATGTGTGTTTATAAACATTTTATTCCTTAACAAGAATCAACAGAATTATGAACTAACAGAATTATGAATCTAACCCTATAATCACGCACAAAAAGTCCCCCCCTGTCAATCACCCTGCGAGTCGGGTCGGTTCCGGTTACTACAAAATCAACTCAAACACTGTTTGTGAGCCATTTAAAAAGAAATGATTTAAAAAACATTAAAAAAGACAATTACCAGAATCAAATTTTATTCTTGACAAGAAGTTTGAACTGACAGATTTATTAATCTGACCCACACAAACTGTTGCCCCGCAACATTGATTACAGTGCGAGTCGGGTCGGGTCAGGTAGGCTCAGGTTGCTAAAATGGGCGTGGAAAAACGCCCATGATCCCCTCCATAGCGTACTACACGTCAGCCCATTGCATTTAGCAGGAGTAGCCTATCTTGCTTCGCTATAAGATCTTTGCACGGGGGTGCCAGGTAGCGGGAGAGCAGGGTGTAACAGCGAGAGAGGGGGGAAAGATGCGAGTGGGAGACAGAGGGAGAGACTGGACCAGCGGAGAGATGGTGAGAGGTGGGGGAGAGAGAAGGGGGTGAAAGATATGTGTGGGGAGATAAGAGAGAGAGGTTTCAGTTAGACAGACAGAGAGTCAGATCATCACAGATATGAAGGCACAAGTGACTGCAGGTCTTGAGGGTGGAATCTTGAGCAAAACACAAAGTGCTGGAGAAACTCAGCGGGTCAGGCAGCATCTGTGGAGGGAACGGATAAGGTTCGGGTCGATGCCCATCTTCAGACGGGATCATGCTCAGTAGGAGTGCCGGGGTTTGCACGTTGGTTGCAGAGGCCGGCAACATCCCCCAGACCCTCCCTCCAGTCCGGGCCAGGGGGATGGAGGGATTGTCCTAGTGCCAGGGAGAGTTTGCGGAGACGGGGTGTCTGGGACCTGCAGAGAAGCAGCGATAACGAGCTCCTCTCTCTCCCCATCCCTCCCCCACCTCTCCCCCACCTTTGCACCCACCTCTCCCTCCTCCATCCTGACCCCCCCCCCCCCCCTGTATACCCATGCCCCGCCCCTCACCTTTACCCAGCCTCTGCAGGCGTTGCTCTTTTGATGAACATTAATATGATCTTATTTCTATCTCACTTCACAAACCTACACCCTGTAATTCCGCAGAACCTTTCCCAGCAGCGTTTGAGGACATTCTCTCTCTTTCTTGCTCGAGTTTAATCGATATTTGATAGGGTAATCGACACCCTGTTAATTACCGTGTAGGAAGGAACTTCAGATGCTGGTTTACACCGAAGGTAGACACAACGTGCTGGAGTAACTCAGCGGGACAGGCAGCATCTTTGGAGAAAAGGAATAGGTGGCGTTTCGGGTTGCGATCCTTCTCCAGATATGTTGCCTGACCCGCTGATTTACTGCAGCATTTTATGTGACTCCCCGTTGATGACTGGTGCTCGGCTTTCACCGGCACCGAGGGGGTTAACCGACAGCCACTGGATCAGGCGAGAGGTGCAGCTGACGTTACCTGGCCCATCGGGGAATGGGTTCCTCGGGAGTTGGAGCAGAGTTGAGCTGGAGTTAGCGCTTCTTCTCCACGCTGGCTGTAAGCCTGGGGCCGCTACTGCTCCAGGCCGGTGTCCCGTCAATTCAGGGTCACCCCGGACATCTCCGGCCACCCCCGGACAGGGTTTGGACACTCGGGAGGGGACGGGGACGATAGTGAGACTCCATTCACAAATCTGACTCCTGTGGTTATTCAAGAGAGGGGTGTGTGGTTCGCCCCTTTATAACAACCCTGTATAACCCGGGAGGGCAGCCCGTGAGAGTGGAACACATACACCCAGGCTGAGGGGAAACGGACCGTGATTCATTAGATTGTCACTGCTGAGATTTCTGTATGGACCAGTGGAGAAGAGAGAGAACTAGTGTCGCTAACTCCAGTAGCAATTCAACAGCGCTTGCAGCACCGGAGACCTGGTTCAATCCTGACTACGGATGAAACGCAGGTCTATATACACGCAGCAACTCAGCTGCTGAGAATGTTTATCTCGAGTGACCTATGACCTGGGCATGATCAGTTGAAATACCGAACTCGCTTATTGGAAAGACCAAATTCAATGCTTTTGGTTCCAGCATTCTCGATGCTTGTTTGCTTTTCACTCCATCCATCTCCCAGGCAAATTTTATATTTATATATATATATACATTTCTGACCACATATCCACACCACCATTGTCTATTTTCTTACTCTACTCCAGCCTCTATCTTACTACAAATGAAATGTTCATTTATGCATTTATTGTCTCCAGATGAGTTGTTGCAAACATTATCCTTCACTTTCACAGTTGCAGATATCAGATCGGTTTTTCTGTGAGTGAACCCACGGAAAACAACTGGCATGTATAGAATGTAGACAAAAATGCTGGAGAAATTCAGCGGGTGAGGCTGCATCTATGGAGCGAAGGAAATAGGCAACGTTTCGGGCCGAAACCCTTTTTCAGCATGTATAGAATCTTTGGCCATTTCCCCAGGAGGTGTGTGGAGCTGCGGGAAGAAGTATTCATGATATCTTTAACCTCTCACTACTTAATTCTGAGGTTCCTACCTGCTTTAAGAAGACCACTATCCTCTCAGTACCAAAGAAAGGCAAGGCAGAGGGTCTCGACCCGAAACGTCGCCTATTTCCTTCTCTCCAGATGCTGCCTCACCTGCTGAGTTTCTCCAGCATTTTTGTCTACCATCCTCCACATTCATTCTTAACACCAATGCCCAGCAAGAACGTGTTCTCAGCCCGTCGCTATATTCCCAATACGACCACGACTGTGAGGTCAAATTCTGCTCCATCTACACCTGCAGATGACACCACTGTAGCGGATTGGATCTTGACTAAAGACAAGACAGAGGATAGGAAGGAGATAGAGAGCTAGTAACATGGTGTCTGGATAACAACCTCTCTGTTAATGTCAGCAAGACATAGAAGATAGTTATTGACTTCAGGAAACGAGTTGGAGTACATGTCCCAATCAGCATCAATGGTGCTGAAGTAGAGATATAGTCACAGAGTACAGAACCATGCCTTTCATCCCAACTGATCCATACTGATTTAGATGCACCATCTAAGTTAGCCTCATTTACCTATATCCCTCTAAACCTTTCCTAGCCATGCATCTGTCCAAAGGTCTTTTCAATACTTCAACTACTTCCTTTAGCAGCTCACTCTGTATACTGTGTAAAATAAACTGCCCCTCAGATCCCCAGTAAATGGTTCCCCTCTCACCATAAACCTCTGCCCTCAAGTTCTTGATTTATTTACCCTGGGAAGGAAATCTATGCATTCTCCCTTTCTTGTGGTTTTGTATAGCTCTATAGATCACCCTTCAACCTCCTGCACTACAAGCAATAATGTCTTAATCTATATAACCTCTTCCTATAGCTCAGACCCTTGAGTCTTGGCAACATCCTTGTAAATCTTCTCTGTGCCATTTCCAGCTTAATGGTTTCTTTCCCATAGCAGGTTAACCAAAACTGAACACAATGCTCCAGATGTGGCCTCATCAATATCTTGTGTGACTGTAACGTAACAACACAACTTCCAGACTCAATTCCCTGAATGATGACGGCCAATGTTCCAAAAACCTCCTCCACCACCAGGTGGCGCCCTTAATGGCCGCCTCGCCAACAGCCTGTCAAGTCTCTTGTTTTTTTTAATTTTAAGTATGTCTTAAATGAATGTTTCAATGTTTCTTGGTTAGTGTATGTGGGGGTTGGGAACAGGGGGAAACTTTTTTTCAGTCACGTACCTTGACGGAGTTGCGATTTTCTCCATTTCGCATCTCCGCCGCCCCCCCCCCCCCTTTGCGACCTAACAACTTGGATTGGTACGGCCTTTCCTGGAAACCGGCCCGGAGCTTCCCATCGCGCGGAGCGGGCGATCTTTTGCCGATGATCGCCAGAAGAAGAGCTCCGACCACGGGGCCTGTGGACTTTAACACCGTGAAGCCGCGGTTTCCGGTATGAAGAGGCCGACTCGGGAGCTCCATGCCGCGGAGTGTTCCAATCCGTCCCGACGCCGGATTTTCCATCATCCCGACGCGAGGGCTTGAACATCGGACCGTCTGCAGCGGCGACTGCTGAGAAATTAAAGGCCCCGACCACCACGGGTGAACAAAGGAGGAAGATGACTGAACTTTATTGCCTTCCATCACAGTGAGGAATGTGGATTCCACTGTGGTGGATGTCTATTTTAAACTGTGTTAAATGGTATTGTTGCTTTTCACTTTGTGTGGCTGTATGGTAAATCAAATTTCACTTTACCTTAGTTGGATAAGTGACAATAAACATGGACTTGAACTTGAACTTGTGTTGCCACTTTCAGGGAACAATGTACTTGAACTCAAAGATTCCCCCTGCTCTTCAAAATTACCTAGGGCCCTTTCATTCTCTATGAAAGTCTTGCCCTGATTTGACTTCCCAAAATACAACACCACACACTTATTTGAATTAAACTCCATTAGCTGTTCCTCAGCCCACTTGCCGAGCTGATCAAGATCCCGCTGTAATTCTTGACAACCATCTTCAAACTTACTAATCATGTCTTGTACATTCTCATCCAAATCATTGATATAGATAACAAAGAGCAATGGGCCCAGCACTTAACCCTGAAACACACCAGCGTTGCACTAGTCAATGGTATCCATTTCAAAAAACAATGTTCCACAATCACCCTATACTTCCTACCATGAAGCTAATTCTGTATCTAGTCAGCTAGCTCTCCCGAGATCCCATGGAATCTAGCCTTCCAGAGCAACCTAGCATATGTAACCTTATCAAAGGCCTTGCTGAAGTCCATAGATCTCCACAGCCCATGCCCTCGTCAACTTTCTAGGTTACCTCAAAATACATTCATGAGACACGTTCTCCCACATACAAAACCATGTTGGCTATCCCTAATAAACCCATCTATCCAAATACATATATGTCTTGTCTCTCAGAAGCATCTCCAACCATTAATGGTCTGTAGTAAATATCTTAAATATTGGAATATTGGAATAACGTGCTGAATATTGGAATAACATGAGTCACATGTCTTCTCACTCGGTTCTAACGATGACTCGTATATCTCAGTCAGGACTCTTACAATTTCTGCTCCAGCTTCCCACGGTGTCCTTGGATATTTCTGATCAGTCCCAGGAGGTTCATCTACTTGAAGAAGGGTCTCAACCTGAAACGTCACCCTCTCCTTCTATCCAGAGATGCTGCCTGAGTTACGCCAGCATTTTATGTGTATCATCTACCTTTATACAACTTGGGATGTTCACCATTATCTTGACTAATATAGACTGTCTTCAAGACATCGACCTTAACTGTTGCAAGTTCCATAGTTGTCATGTCTTTCTCTTTGGAAAAAAGCAGAGGAGAAATATTCATTGAGATGTTAAGAGCTTCAAATTCCTAGGCGTAAGGTAGATGATACACACAAAATGCGTAAATACCACCAACAACTTGTCGATAATCAACCACATTGAAACCACGGCCAAGAAAGCAAGAAGTCCAATGCCTCTACTGTCTTAGAAAACTATGGAAGTTCTGCATGTCTCCAATGGCTCTTCGCAAATTCTACAGATACACCATAGAAACCCTACTATTGGGATGCATCAGAGTGAGATTTGGCAACATCTCTGCCTAAGACCACAAGAGGTAGCGACACAGTGGCGGAGTGATAGAGTTGCCTCACAGATGCTGTCTATGCAGAGTTTTTATGTGCACCCTGTGACTGTGTGGGTTTTCTTTGGGTGTTCCTGTTTCCTCTGTAGACTTCAGATCACTAAAACTATATTTCTAGGTCCCTACCTGGTCGGTGAGGCAGCTTTTTCTCCGGGCTGCCCCGTCGACCCGTCCTCATGGCCTACCAGCGGGCGTTGGCAGCACAGCGCTGGAGCGGAGCGGGCGATGCCTTGCCTGGGTCGCCGCGCTGGATCAACGCGCTGGAGCTCCCGTGAGCTGTGACCGCCGAGATCAACACCTCCGGGCTGCGGGCCTGCGGAGCGGAGCAGGCGGCGCCGACTCAAACATCGGGAGCCTGGGAGCTCCAAACCGGTGCGGCCTTGTCGGCTTCGGAAGCCGTGGTCCCCAGCTAGGAAGCGGCCGTTCCAGGTGGCCCAGCCGCTGAGAGGACTCTCCCGACGCCGGGGCAACACCAGAACGGCCAGGAACATCGGGCCTCCGTAGAGGCAATAGCGGTGGCCTCAATAGACCTGACTTTGGGTGAACTGGGGATGGGGACTGGACATTGTGCCTTCCCCCACAGTGGTATCCACTGTGGGGAGATGATTTTTTTGTATGTAAGTTAACATGTTAGTCTGTGTCCAAGATGGCTGTCGGAAGGGAGAGTGGACGCTGGCGCGCTTTAGCTGCTGCTGCTCTCTCTTCACATTGTGTTTTTTGATTTTTTGTCTTTGGAGCGATTTCTGTCTTTAATTTGTGCATTGGTGATGTCCTTATTATTCTTTTTACTCCGACTATATGTTTTTTTCTCTTCTGTTAATTTCTGTAAGGTGTCCTTGAGACTTTGAAAGGCGCCTGAAAATAAAATTTATTATTATTATTATTATAACTCTGACCAATATCAAACTGGTCAGGCAATGCCTTAGTTTTAAAATTACTGTACTTACAGTCCAGCCCTTGTCTACTTCAATTATCTCCATCACCCCAACAATCTTCCCTGATATCCATGTCCTTCCAATTCTGACCACTACAGAATACCCAGATTCAATTCTTCCATCATGCCGGCTGATGCTAGCAAAACCTTCCCAGAGCCACTGTCAAGTCCACTTTTCTCCTTGATTTTGCAACCTACATATTTTTTCACCAACTGTCCAAATATTTCCTTACATAACTCTACATCAAACTTAATTTATTTATCCCTCTGTGAAATACCACGCGACATTAAAAGCCATGTAGAAGTAGAACCTGATGATGATTTCCACGATGACTTCATGGTAAATATAAATGTTTACAAAAATTCAAGGTGTAAGATTATGGAGAGTTGTATATTTTCCCAGGAACTCTAGAACCAAATGGCACAGGTTTAGGGTGAGACGGGAGAAATTTAAAGGAGATCCGAGCGGTATGTTTTCACAGAATGAAAATGGTTATCTGGAGACCAGAACCAGGGGCCACAGTTTAAGAATAAGGGGTAAGCCATTTAGAACAGAGATGAGAAAACACTTTTTCTCACAGAGAGTTGTGAGTCTGTGGAATTCTCTGCCTCAGAGGGTGATGGAGGCAGGTTCTCTGGATGCTTTCAAGAGAGAGCCAGATAGGGCTCAAAAAGATAGCGGAGTCAGGGGATATGGGGAGAAGGCAGGAACGGGGTACTGATTGGGGATGATCAACCATGATCACAGTGAATGGCCAAATGGCCTACTCCTGCACCTATTGTCTATTGTCTATTGAATGAGCTGCCAAGGGAGGTAGTGGAGATTGATACAATTACAATCTTTAAACATTTGCCAGATTCTTAATAGGAATGGTATAGAAGGATAAAGGCCCAATGCAAGAAAATAGGCTTGTGTGGACAGGAATCACTATCATCAAGGACAAATTGGGCCGAAAGGGTCCGTTTATGTGCTACACAATTCAATTATTACTGCCAGGCATGTTCACGTGGGTTCTGCCACTGCATGAATGGGAGTGTATGGTGAAGTTGCATCAACCTTATGTACTGCTATCGCAATTGTGCACAATTGTTACAAAGATGCAGATGACACCCCCGTAGTGGGCAGGATATTAAACAATGACAAGACGGAGTACAGGCGGGAGATTGAGGACCTTGTAACCTGGTGCCAAGACAACAACCTCTCCCACAATGTCAGCAAGGCAAAGCAGATTGCGATCGGCTTCAAGAAGCAAAGTGGCACACATGTCCCGATATACATTGATGGCGCCCAAGTAGAGTTGGTCGATAGCTTCAAGTTTTTTAGGAATAAGCATCAGCAGCAATGTGTCCTGGACCAGCCACATCAAAGCAATGGCCAAGAAAACACACCAACACCTCCACTTCCTCACCAACTAGAGAACCGTCTTCTCACCAACTCGAGAGAGGTCCTGAACTACAATCTACCTCATTGGATCTGTAGGGTATGTTTAATCAAACTATATTTAATCGGACTTTACCTTGCACTAAACGTCATACCCTGCACCTGTGCACTGTGGATGGCATGACTGTAATCGTGTATAATCCTTTCACCTACTGGATAGCACACAGCAAATAAACTTTTCATTTTAGCTCAGTACATGTGAGAATAATAAAAACTAAACTAAAACAAATTAATCTGCATTGGAAATAAATTCCTAGGCACAAGGATAATTATCCTGGACATCCGGTGGCGCTGTTGCTAGTTGCCTCGGCCCACGGTCTGGCTGTCTTTTTTTATTTTGTTATGTTGAGAGTGTGTTTTTTTAGTTTTTTAGTTCTTTTTCGGTATTTTATGGGGGGCGGGGAAGGGGATAACCGTCCTTCAGTCGCTTCCTGGCAAGGATGCGGCTATTATCCTCGGGATAATATGTATGACTAAGGGAAAAATAATTTTGTCGTCTCTTCATTGAAGACAATGATAATAAATCAAATCAAATTAAATCAAATGATGTAATATTAAAAAGTTTAACTGAACAAACATTCAAGGCATTACTCAGAGAAAATCTTACAACAGTCATGCAGCGGCCTAGTTTTATAATTACTATTTTAAATTATTTTCTCCAATTTCCTTCAGCTCACCTGAAATCATAAGGTCACAAGGAATAGGAGTAGAATTAGGCCATTCGGCCCATCAAGTCTACTCTGCTATTCAATCATGGCTGATCTATCTCTCCCTCCATTCTCCTGCCTTCTCCCCGTAACCCCTGACACCCGTACTAATCAAGAATCTATCTATCTCTGCTTTAAAAATATCCACTGACTTGGTCTCCACAGCCTTCTAAGGCAAAGAATTCCACAGATTCACCACCCTCTGAGTAGAGAAATGTATCCTCATCTCCCTCCTTAAATAAGTCACTGAGTTACACAGGAATACAATTTGAAAGTGAAACAACATTAATATTGAAACACCAGATTTGGTTTGCATTATCATAGCCAAATCTTTATTCGAGAGAATGGGTATGTAGGAGAGAGGGCAGTGCTGAGGAATGACAAATAATGATGAGAGTGTTTGGTACCTCTGCAGCAAATAGGGTTAAAATTGCTCCGGTCATGATGAATATCAGGGATAGAATATCAGGGATAGACAGAACCAGTGGATGTGTTGTATCTGGACTTCCAGAAGGCTTTCGACAAGGTCCCACATAAGAGATTAGTATACAAACTTAAAGCACACGGCATTGGGGGTTCAGTATTGATGTGGATAGAGAACTGGTTGGCAGACAGGAAGCAAAGAGTAGGAGTAAACGTGTCCTTTTCACAATGGCAGGCAGTGACTAGTGGGGTACCGCAAGGCTCAGTGCTGGGACCCCAGCTATTTACTGGAGGATGCTAGGAGGCTGCAAGGTGACTTGGATAGGCTGGGTGAGTGGGCAAATGTATGGCAGATGCAGTATAATGTTGATAAATGTGAGGTTATCCACTTTGGTGGCAAAAACAGGAAAGCAGATTATTACCTAAATGGTGGCCGATTAGGAAAAGGGGAGATGCAACGAGACCTGGGTGTCATGGTACACCAGTCATTGAAAGTAGGCATGCAGGTACAGCAGGCAGTGAAGAAAGTGAATGGTATGTTAGCTTTCATAGCAAAAGGATTTGAGTATAGGAGCAGGGAGGTTCTACTACAGTTGTTCAGGGTCTTGGTGAGACCACACCTGGAGTATTGCGTACAGTTTGGTCTCCAAATCTGAGGAAGGACATTATTGCCATAGAGGGAGTGCAGAGAAGGTTCACCAGACTGATTCCTGGGATGTCAGGACTTTCATATGAAGAAAGACTGGATAGACTAGGCGTATACTCGCTAGAATTTAGGAGATTGAGGGGGGATCTTATAGAAACTTACAAAATTCTTAAGGGGTTGGACAGGCTAGATGCAGGAAGATTGTTCCCGATGTTGGGGGGAGTCCAGGACAAGGGGTCACAGCTTGAGGATAAGGGGGAAATCCTTTAAGACCGAGATGAGAAAAACATTTTTCACACAGAGAGTGGTGAATCTCTGGAACACTCTGCCACAGAATGTAGTTGAGGCCAGTTCATTGGCTATATTTAAGAGAGAGTTAGATGTGGCCCTTGGGGGCTAAAGGGATCAGGGGGTATGGAGAGAAGGCAGGTACGGGATATTGAGTTGGATGATCAGACATGATCATATTGAATGGCGGTGCAGGCTCGAAGGGCCGAATGGCCTACTCCTGGACCTATTTTCTATGTGTCTATGTATCTATGTAATATGACAATGAAGCACTATCATCTCTTACTGAGGGGGAGAAATAACAGTGAAAGTTAAAGGAAGAGTGAAAGGAAAATAGGAAGATTGAAGAAGAGCAGAAAATATTAATTTGGGCTGACAGAAGCACTGTGATATTAAAGATCCACTAGCATCGCTTTCCTCTCCTGGTGAACATAAATATGAATTTTAACATTAAAAAATTAATTGTTTTTCTCGAGAATTGCTTTAATATATCGATTTCCCCTTTAGGTTTTCAAGTTCTTGTGGGATATTATTCTGGAACAATTCCATTCTGGTGTATGTTATTCTGGTCTGCTTTAAAATACAGTACCTGCCGGTATTTTAAAAGGTCTATTTACACATGTCAGGTCTTTTTGTTCGTTGAGAAATCTCTGGTGCCCAGTTAAATACAAAGTGGATGCAACGAGGTCCACGCCGAAACTATCTTTGAATTGTTCATTTCTGATCGTGCCATTTATTCAAGTCAAGTCAAGAGTTTATTGTGTTTAAGAGGGAACTGCAGATGCTGGAGAATCGAAGGTTACACAAAAAAGCTGGAGAAACTCAGCGGGTGCAGCAGCATCATAGATGCTGCTGCACCCGCTGAGTTTCTCCAGCTTTTTTGTGTAACCCAAGAGTTTATTGTCATGTGTCCCAAATAGAACAAGGGCAATGAAATTCTTGCTTGCTGCAGCACAACAGAATATTGTAAGCAACGGTACAGAACAGTTATGGTCAAACACACATACATTGGCCAGCATGAAAGTATTGGTTGGACAATTATATGGACAAGAAGATTCTCGACCCGTTCCTTCTCTCCAGAGATGCTGCCTGTCCCGCTGTGTTACTCCAGCATTTTGTGTCTATCATATGGACAATTATATGGGGGGGTTAAGAATGGAACTTTCACTCCAGGAACCTCAATTTTAAACACAAGCTCAGAATCGAGGGGTAAAGTTCTAGCCAGCCTACAATCTCGTGTTGTTTTACACTGTGGAGATGTTTGTGTGGAAAGCGTTGCAGCGCTGCACCGACCTTTCCCGCCTCGTGTGCTCTTGCAGTGCGGCCCGCGGTCCGGACGGGCGCGTACGCGGCTGCTGCCTCTCTCGCTCCGTGTGGCCGCGGGGGCGCGCACTGTGGCAGGCAGGCAGGCAGGCAGCGCGGGGGCGCGCACTGTGGCTAGCAGGCAGCGCTCAGTCAGCAGCAGTTCCCGTGGCGGCCTCGGTTACGCGCCTCTAGAGCTGCTGGAGCCGCGGCGCCCACTCCACTCTCCAACCCCGGGACAATCGCTCCTGGACAATCGCGTGTGTTGACAGTCAGTGTCCGTGAGTAACCCTGTTGCAGCGGGCAGCAGCAGCAGTAGCAGCAGCGTGCACCTGGCCGAGGACAGGACAGGCAAGGGTGGCTGGCTCCCACCTCCACCGTTCACCTTCTTTGCAAGGAGGCGTGTTACAACAAAAAGTTGCTACCTGCTTGAGAATACGTGAACACGGGGAGGAAGCGAAGAGGTTCGTGCTGGATGTTTGAAGAGACAAGGTTAGTGCTGATGTAAACTGCATTGAGTACAGAACAATACATTGAAACGTACTGAAGGACGAGGTAAGTGTTGGAAGGAGCTGCTGATGCTGGTTTACACCGAAGAATAGACACAAAATGCTGGAGTAACTCAGCGGGACAGGCAGCATCTCTGAGAGAAGGAGTGGGTGATGTTTCGGGTTGAGACCCTTCTTCAGACTGAGAGTCAGGGGAGAGGATTTAAGTGTTTAAATGTTGTGTGACCTTCATATAATGAATGGAACGAGTTTGGAGGAACACTATCGATAGTTTATTTGTACCTTGGAACTCATCTCCAATTATATGTATTGGTCAATTAGCGCCTCTGAAACTGAAGCGCAAGACTCGCGTGATACAATTGAGGAAGGGGAACTCAGAATTCTTTACCCACTTAAATTAAAAAATGACCATCTAGTTTTTTGCTGTGTTGTGATACGTATTGCTCTGGTTGTTTTTAGCAGGCTGCTTATCGAAGGCACAACCCACTTGTAGTTGCGATGTCACGTTGGAACTGACACTTCCAAAGTTAGATGAACCAGAATTTCCAATTACATGGACTAGTTTTATATTTCTGGTTCTTATGCAGATATCCCAGTCAGATTCCTAAAATGTCATTCAAGAGAGCAAATATGACCGCCCTTCATGTGCATGAGCTAAAATTGTTCTGTAAAATAATACTTTATAGGAAAATAATTTGATATTTTTTGGAGGTGTTTACTTTCTTGAAATAAGTACTGACATAACTAAAATATTATATAAAGTTTCACGACAATGGAACACAAGTATTTCCATACTGATAGTGTTTTATGGGCATTAATGGGCAGTAACCTTGGAGAAAAGGACTGTTTTACATTTATACCCTATATCATTTACAGTGTGCACAGAAATAAATTACCATTAAGTGCCACAAAATTTTATTCATGGACATTTCATTAATATTTACCTTTATGTTTATATCTACTATAATTTGTGGTGTTACTGAATTTCATATTTTTAAGCTCCCATCGAGTACAACAACAACAGCAGCAGATCTTACAACGTAACAAGAGGTCCCGACCCCAAAACACCAATATCAGTTTCCCCCCACAGATATTGCCTGACCTGCTGAGTTTGTGTTTCTGCTTCTTTGTAAATGCAGATGAGTGTAAAGGCAATAGATAAAATCTAACATGTCATATTCAAGAAGGAACTGCAGATGCTGGAGAATCGAAGGTAGACAAAATTGCTGGAGAAACTCAGTGGGTGCAGCAGCATCTATGGAGTGAATGAAAGAGGCAAGGTTTCGGGCCGAAACGTTGCCTCTTTCCTTCGCTCCATAGATGCTGCCGCACCCGCTGAGTTTCTCCAGCAATTTTGTCTGCCACCTAACATGTCATGTTGACTTGCATTATTTTATATGTAACACTTATGCAGTGTTAATTTTAAGCAATGATCTATAAATTCTTATCTGCAGAAATATTACAGGAATATAGTTAGACAAATATATTGAGACAATCCTATAACCTTTTGTCATAGCTTTACTAACATAAAGCCCAGTTACAAAAACAGACATTTCACTGTGGCAGAAAATTACTTTTTAGTAGTTAATGAGCATTGGTACAATATGCCCCATGTTAACAACAACAAGAAGATATACAGAATCCCCAATATGCATACAGTATGTATTTTCCAAGCAAGAAGATATTAGCTTCTATAACGTAAATACTATCAGAACATTACAAATCCTAAACATACCTTGTAATATGTTAAAGGTAGACAAAAATGCTGGAGAAACGCAGCGGCAGCAGCATCCATGGAGCGAAGGAAATAGGCAACGTTTCGGGCCAAGACCCTTCTTCAGACTGTAATATGTTAAATTGTAATATGTTTATTCTTACGAAATATGTTATATACAATTTCTGTTATATAATAAAACCTCTTTTACAGAAAGTGAAGGCTATGATTTTCTATGACCCATTTAAATTGCTACTAAAGCTTCAGCTCTCCACCAACTGTGTAGATCGGTAATTGATAAATTGTTCTGAATTCATCTTTTATATCCATCTTGAATGATGGAAAATTGAGCGTGGATAATCTTTGATTTATACTATTTATAGCATTTCACATATCTAACTTGCTTTTCAGCAGCGTTCTGTGCAAACTGTATTAGTAGTCAGCAAACACCTGCCATAACAGTTTTCCACAGTACGCACATTTTCTTCCTTACTCTCTTAAAAACATGTTCCATATTGGACTGCTATTTTATGCATTTCATCACCTACTAATATGTGTACAAATATTTAATGTCTGAGTCAATCTAAGATTAAATGTTTAGTTTGGAAAATATTAGATTTGATATTAAATAACCATTTGTGCTTTATCACTTTTTGGTGAAGTGTTGCTGATGTAATTAGTTCTGTAACTTGGCAGCATATTATGGTTCACTACTCTCTTGGGGTACTTTGGAGAGTTGAACTGAAATCTGTAATCTAATTTGCAGCATAAATGTTGCCAGTTTAAGATTTAAATATATTCAGACTGAGCAAACTTTAGGAATGTTAACTTGGTGTCTAACCTTGCTATTCTATTTACAATGATGGTGCAGCACTCCAATAAAAAAACAAATAAACAGGTCATAGACATGAGAAAGAAGAAGAGATGAAAAAGGGAAGAGGGAAATAGGACAACATAGTAAAGTGATTTAAAGGTGAGAAGTAGATTAATGAAATATAGTGTGTGATGAAAACTAAAGGTGGGACATTGTGAGAGCAGGAATTATCTATAAGTTGCAATGTTTTGTGATTTTTGATAAATTGAATAGAATAGAATGCCATTTATTGTCATTCAAACAGACATGGTTTGAACGGAAATTTGGTCGTGCAGTCATAACATCCAAAAAAAAAACCAAGACACACAATTAACACAATTTACATAAACATCCATCACAGTGAATCTCCAAACATCTCCTCAATGTGATGGAAGGCAAAAGTTGTGTATTCCCGCTCTTTAAGTATGCATATTGAGTTTAGGAGCAGGGAGGTTCTACTGCAGTTGTACAGGGTCTTGGTGAGACCACACCTGTAGTATTGCGTACAGATTTGGTCTCCTAATCTGAGGAAAGACATTCTTGCCATAGAGGGAGTACAGAGAAGGTTCACCAGACTGATTCCTGGGATGTCAGGACTTTCATATGAAGAAAGACTGGATAGACTCGGTTTGTGCTCGCTAGAATTTAGAAGATTGAGGGGGGATCTTATAGAAACTTACAAAATTCTTAAGGGGTTGGACAGGCTAGATGTAGGAACATTGTTTCCGATGTTGGGGAAGTCCAGAACAAGGGGTCACAGTTTAAGGATAAGGGGGAAATCTTTTAGGACTGAGATGAGGAAAACATTTTTCACACAGAGAGTGGTGAATCTCTGGAATTCTCTGCCACAGAAGGTAGTTGAGGCCAGTTCGTTGGCTATATTTAAGAGGGAGTTAGATGTGGCCCTTGTGGCTAAAGGAATCAGGGGGTATGGAGAGAAGGCAGGTACATAATACTGAGTTGGATGATCAGCCATGATCATATTGAATGGCGGTGCAGGCTCGAAGGGCCAAATGGCCTACTCCTGCACCTATTTTCTATGTTTCTATATTTTTAACAAAAGATGCACTGTGCAAACTTCCTCAATGCTCATTGAAAGTAGAGTCCACTGAGAATTTATTCTCTGAATCTGGAATGGAGTTTGGTTGATTTTGGTTCAGACAGAATTTCATTATAGGACAGGAATGGGAAGTGAAAATGCAGGGTTTTATTTGATTCTATGCTTCCTGAATTCTCTGCCCATGCAGGGAGACTAAATATAAACATTTCTTTGCTTTCTTATGCCTAAACACATTGGAAGAATGGACATTTTCTGAATCAATCTTGATCATTTTCTCTGTGTCGACCAGAGATTACTGGAATGAGTGTGAAGGAGTGAATGGTAATGTTTTATTATACAATCAATGCTTATTAGAGGGGGAATAAACAAGAAATGTTATTATGTTGCTCAAAATTAGGGGAATACACAGCAAGTCAGGCAGCATTTGTGGAGGGAGAAGTAGAGTTACCATTTCTGGTTGAAGACCAAGCTTCCAGCATCAATAGATTTTTCATTCTTGTTAGAGGGCAGATTTGGTGCTGTGTATTTGTGTATTGTGCATTGTGGCTTTATGTTGGAATGGTATCCAGAGCAAAGCTATTTTGTTTTGTTGGATTGGGGAGTTAGTTGAGGATTAGAAACATGGGGAATTAGAGATGGTTGGGGGACAATTCTGGCTAACGTGACTCCCCATAATGAATTGATTTCAATTGAGTCTAAGATAATGGGTTGAATAATATCTGTAGAGTGGTTCAGCTGCAGAATTAAGGGCCTGTCACACTTTCACGATCTAATTGGCGACCTCTGACGAGTTTGCCCTTCGTATTCGTAACTCTTCCTTATGCTCGTGAGTGGTCTCCGCGTACTCGTGGCCTCAAGTAGGCCATGGCGTTTTTTCCAGCCTGATAGTCATAGGTAGGTTGTAGGTCGGTAACTGGCCCGAGGAAAAGAAATGCAAACATGACCATTTTATCATGTGACCATTTTCCACTCGTAGCTAGTCGTAGTTGGTCTTAGGTGTGGAAGACTGAGATCGAGGGGGGTCGTATGAGGTCATAGACATAGTCGTAGGAGGTCGTAGACACAGTCGTGGGAGGTCTTTTACTTCGGCGACTCAACACGACCCCGTAGGAGGTCTTTTACTTCAACTCGTCTATGGTCTTCTAAACCCGTGGATTAGGTCGTCCAAGTGGGACAGGCCCTTTAGAATTCCTTGTGGCATTAACTTTTCCCTGTATAAATCACTCTCCGGCTCAAAAACTGCTGGGCAGTGCTTCCCGATAATTATAGCTTTAAAAGTATTTGACTGTCAATTTCGTAATATTGTACGATAACTTGTGCAATTTCTTGTGATTCTTGGCACTCCGTCCCACCATCACTTTGATTCCGGGTAAGTAAGTCAGTAAGATTAATTCGTGCTCAAATTTTTGGGGCTACAATTTTGCAAAGATATTGTGAATAAAATTCCACAATGCTTCCCTAAACACCCCGTGAATTTACAGTAAACTCCCTGAATGTCAGACCATGAATTTAGCATGCTCTGAAATCCCATATCAATGTCAATTGTAGAGTCAGTAAAAGTTGGGGACTTTATGTGAGATACCCTGGATGTAGTTTTCATTTTTTCAGGTCCTCCATGTCACTGACATGCTAAGGTATGTTCAAATTCAGCTGCATTGAACTATGTAATGAACCCTAATGTTCATCTGCACCTATGGCCCACACCAACATGCCACTCATAGAGTCACAGAGTCATAGAGTGATACAGTGTGGAAACAGGCCCTTCGGCCCAACTTGCCCACTCTGGCCAACATGTCCCAACTACACTAGTCCCACCTGCCTGCATTGGTTCCATACCCCTCCAAACCTGCCCTATCCACATACCTGTCTAGCTGCCTCGTAAATGTTGGGATAGTCCCTGCCTCAACCACCTCCTCGGGCAGCTTGTTCCATACATCCACCACTCTTTGTGTGAAAAAATTACCCTTCAGATTCCTAGTAAATCTTTTCCCCTTCACCTTGAACCTATGTCCCCGATTCACCATTCACCTGCAGTAGTAGTAGGCTCTCACAGTGGCTGCAAGGCCTGCTTCTTTGTAACGTTTACTGGAACAACTCCCTGGCCATAGCGTGATAATCTGACTCGAATCTCCTTACACCAATAGTTACCAGGATCTTCTTTGGTGTCCACTTATCATCAATCACCCTGCCCATTCTTGGTTGCCTGTCACCCATATTCCCAAGCCTAAGTTTTAACTTTGACATCCCTTTCCCCTGACATCAATTTGCCCACTCATCGCATCCTGACCACTGACACCACTTTGGATCTCCGAACAACCGGTCACAACCAGTGATCACCATCCATGACCACCAGTCTCGTCACGCTACCTAATCTTTCTCCCTCACTACCAAGCCTAGGTCAACATATAAAATTACAAAAGGACTGGACAAGCTAGTTGCAGGAAAAGTGTTCCCAATGTTGGGCGAGTCCAGAACCAGGGGCCACAGTCTTAGAGTAAAGGGGAGGCCATTTAAGACTGAGGTGAGAAAAAGCCTTTTCACCCAGAGTTGCGAATTTGTGGAATTCCCTGCCACAGAGGGCAGTGAAGGCCAAATCACGGGATGGATTTAAGAGAGAATTAGATAGAGCTCGAGGGGCTAGTGGAATCAAGGGATATGGGGAGAAGGCAGACACGGGTTATTGATTGGGGACGATCAGCTATGATTCTAATGAATGGCAGTGCTGGCTCGAAGGGCCAAATGGCCTCCTCCTGCACCTATTTTCTATGTTTCTATGACCCAATCTCTGCAATTCTACAAAAGCATTGCTGATGCCAACCCTATTACCAAATATTAACTATACCACCACCAACCACTACCAGCCTCATCCCACAAGTCAACTTCAAAAAATACATCTCAGTAAATCTCAGCAGCCAACTCTTTCTATCCAATGGTATCTGTCTTTCTCTTCACCTGTTTGCCTTCCTCCCCACATTTCATAATTGCAGTGTTCAAACTAAAGTCATTTAGTGTTAAGGACCTGTTCAGTTGTTAACAATGGCTTAAGTTCACAAGTTTTAGGAGTAGAGTTAGGCCATTCGGCCATTAGAGTCTACTCCACCGTTCAATCATGGCTGATCTCTGCCTCCTAATCCCATTTTCCTGCCTTCTCCCCATAACCCTTGACACCCAATCCAGAACTTGTCTATCTCTGCCTTAAAAATATTCACTGACTTGGTCTGCACAGCCCTCTGTGGCAATGAGTTCCACAGATTAACTACCCTCTGACTAAAGAAGTTCCTCCTCATCTCCCTTCTAAAAGAGTGTCTTTTTATTCGGAGGCTATGACCTCTGGTCCGAGACTCTCCCAACAGTGGAAACATCCTTTCCACGTCCTTCTATGCCTTTCATTATTCTGTAAGTTTCAATGAGGTTCTCCCCTCAACCTTCTAAACTCCAGCGAGTACAGGCCGTGTGCTGTCAAACGCTCATCATATGTTAACCCACTTATTCCTGGAATCATTCTTGTGAACCTCCTCTGGACCCTCTCCAGAGCCAGCACATCCTTCCTCAGTTATGGGGCCCACTATCCACTATTGAATATCCACTATTGAATTTCTCAAGGTGGTCCCATGAGCATGAAGATTGTAGACAACCACAAACCATCTGATGAAAACTCTTTAGAAGAAGCAAACAATCACAAACTAATGAAATTGGGCTATATTTGATCTCCAATAATTTGAAAGAGTGAGCTAATGGCCTACTGTGTCAAATGATTCCATTAGTGTTCAACATTGCCAGTTACAGGGCTGCCAACATTGGGTGAGAGTTGGGAGTGAGAAATTGCGAGAGACCAAGCCCGAGGGAGCATAGCGACCGGGGGGAGGGGGATGGGAGGAGGGGTGCCCCCCTCCCATTGGTATGGAACATTTGCATTTTTCAGCTTGAAATTGTGCGATATGGTACATACTGTAGCGAGTCTTTTAACTTACACTTGAATGAAATATATATGCTTTAAATTGGATTGGAGCCTTTTTGAAAGGGGGGAGGCTGTGCGATCACTGATCACTGGCCTTGGGGGTACCCCGTGAGGGAGTGGAGCAACCGAGTGGGGAGAGGGTGTGGAAGAAGGGTGTCCCCCCTCCCAGGGTAGGAACCTTTTGAAATTTGTTGTATTAAAATCATGATTTAGTGCACTGTAGAAGTATGATTTCAATGTTTTTTGTATGAAGTATTTTTAAGAGGTAACTTTTTAAGGGGTAACTTTATCCACACAAAGGGTGATGGGTGTATGGAACAAGCTGCCAGAGGAGGTAGTTGAGGCAGGGACCATCCCAACATTTAAGAAAAAGTTCGACTGACACATGGATAGGACAGGTTTGGAGGTATGGACCAAAAGCAGGTGGCGTAGCTGGGACATGTTGCCGGGTGTGGGCAAGTTGCACCGAAGGGCCTGTTTTCACACTGTATCACTCTATGACTACATTATACCTCCACCATGCATGAATGATTCAAAATCAAGTGATCGAGTTTTATTGCCATATATTCAAGTGTAGAAACATAGAAAATAGGTGCAGGAATAGGCCATCGGCCCTTCGAGCCAGCACTGCCATTCAATGTGATCATGGCTATTCATCTAAAATCAGTACCATTTTCCTGTTTTTTCCCCATATCCCTTGATGTCGTTAGCCCCAAGAACTAAATCTAACTCTCTCTTGAAAACATCCAGTGAATTGGCCTGCCTACCTTCCACCGTTTCTACCCAGTGCTTGGTACTCACTTCCAGCAGCCACTGGTTGTCCTCCAGGATGCACCAAGCCGCAGCCTGATCCATGCCGGTCACCAGGGCGAATTCGGCACAGAGACTTTCTCAAGCAAGCAGGATCTCCCCCCCACCCCCATCTGAAGTCCACTATCTTCCTCCTCTTTCTACCCCCTGCTCTCTTACTCCCCCTCTGGTCTCCTACTGGATGCCCGAGCCCAGCCTGATCTCTCCCTCTCGGCACAGAGACTTCTCTCTCCTCTCCCCCCTATCCGCTCTCTCTCTCTCAACTCACTCTCTCTCCTCCCCCTCTATCCCTAACCCTCCCCCTCTCTCTCTCTCCCCTCCTCTCTCTCTCCCTCTCCCCTCCCCCTCTCTCACTCTCTCTCCTCCCTCCCTCTCTCTCTCCCTCTCTCCCCCCCTCTCTCTCTCTCTCTCTCTCTCCCCCTCCCCTCTCTCTCTCTCTCTCCCCTCTCTCTCTCTCTCCCTCTCTCTCTCTCTCTCTCTCTCCCTCTCCCTCTCTCTCTCCTCTCTCTCTCCCCTCCCTCAACCTCTCTCCCTCTCCATCTCTCCCTCTCTCCCTCTTCCCCTCTCTCTCTCCAACCCTCTCTGTCGTCCTCTTTCCCCTCTCTCTCTCTCTCTTCTCTCCCTCCCTCTCTATCTCCCCTCTCTCTCCCTCTCCCTCTCCACACACTCTCCTCTCACTCTCTCTTCTCCCTCCCCCTCTCTCTCTCATCTTTCTCTCCTCTCCTCTCTCTCCCCCTCTCTCTCCCCATTTCTCCCTCTCACTTCACTCTCCCCTTGGCTCTCGCTCCCCTCTCTTTCTCCTCCTCTCTCTATCTCCTCTTTCTCTTTGCCCCCCCATCTCTCTCTCTTTCCCCCATTTCTCTCTTTCCCCCCTCCCCCTCTCTCTCCTTCTCTTCCCCCTCTCTCTTTTACCACCCCTCCCCCCTCTCTCTTCTCCCTCTCTCTCTCCCATTCTCTCCTATCCTCTCCTCCCCCTCCCACCTGTCTCTCTCTTCCCTCTTTCTTCCCTCACCCTCTCTCTCTCTTCCCCCCCTCTCCCACCTCATTCTCCCCCCCCCCCCTCTCTCCCTCTCTCTCTCTCCCCCCCCCTCTCCCTCTTCTCTCTCTCCCATTCACTCCCCCTCTGTCTCTCCCCTCTCTCTCCTCTCACACCCTCTCTCTCTCTCCCCACTGTCTCCCTGTCTCCTTCCCCTCTCTCTCTCTCTCTCTCCACCTCCCTTTGAGATCTGTCCCTTTGACACAGAGACTCTCGGGCAGCGGCGCAACGCTTTCCGACGCCCCCGACGGCTCGGGACATGCACTGTCCGGAGCGCTCCATGGCCAGAGCTGCAGCAAGCGACACGCCAGCCCCGCAAACACTCGCCAGTCCCAACTCCCCGCATCTGTTCCCGCCGCTGGTTCTGCTCCCATCCATCCCTCCCGCAGCCCCGGCTCTCCAACACCCGCGGACCATGCAGTTTATCCGAGTTTTGAAATTTTCGTTGATCACAGAATTTCTCACCAAGAGCGTGAGAAATTTCTGATCAGCGTGAGATTTTGCTTGAGGGCGTGATTCTCATGCTCAAAGCGTGAGAGTTGGCAGCTCTGCAGTTAAGTTTGCTAGTTCGTTCGTGCCTAATATGTTCTGGTGTGCTATCAGGGACACATGACAATAAACTCTCTTGAACTTTCTTAAACTTGAACTTGAACTCTTAGTTCCTGGTTGATCAAACAGTGCCGATTTCAGTGGAGAACCTGTGAAACCAGAATGCTTGAGAATCATTTGACTGTAGTGATGCCCATTTTAGGTGCTTGGCCTTATAATTCTGTCAGGTGGCAATGACCCAGAGATTGTAGCAGCCATTAATAGGACATTCTAATGGAAAACCCAATATGTTGGAATTATGCAACAGGTCAGACAATGAGAAGAGAAACTCGTTCGACCTTTCAGATTAATGAGTTTTCATTAGAACTGGAACACTAAGAAATTAAGTGTGTAGGAATGAATTGCAGATGCTGGTTTACATTGAAGACAGACACAAATTGCTGGAGTAACTCAGCAGAACAGGCAACATCTCTGGAGAGAAGGAATGGGTGATGTTTTGGGTCGTGACCCTTGGCAGGAAATGGTGTTGGGTAGACTGATGGGACTGAAGTCTGATAAATCCCCAGGACCTGATGGTCTGCATCCCAGGGTACTTAAGGAAGTGGCTCTAGAAATTGTAGACACATTGGTGATCATTTTATAATGTTCTATAGATTTAGGATCAGTTCCTGTGGGTTGGAGAGTAGCTAATGTTATCCCACTTTTTAAGAAAGGCGGGAGAGAGAAAACAGGGAATTATAGACCAGTTAGCCTGACATCGGTGGTGGGGAAGATGCTGGAGTCAATCATAAAAGATGAAATAGCGGCACATTTGGATAGCAGCAACAGGATCGGTCCGAGTCAGCATGGATTTACGAAGGGGAAATCATGCTTGACTCATTTTCTGGAATTTTTTGATGATGTAACTAGGATAATGGATAAGGGAGAGTCAGTGGATGTAGTGTACCTGGACTTTCAGAAACCGTTTGATAAGGTCCCACATAGGAGATTAGTGGGAAAAGTTATGACACATGGTATTGGGGGTAGGGTGCTGACATGGATAGAAAATTGGTTGGCAGACAGGAAACAAAGAGTAGGGATTAACGGGTCCCTTTCAAAATGCAGGCAGTGACTAGTGGGGTACCGCAAGGCTCGGTGCTGGGACCGCAGCTATTTACAATATACATCAATGATTTGGATGAAAGGATTCAAAGTAACATTAGCAAATTTGCAGATGACACAAAGCTGGGTGGCAGTGTGAACTGTGAGGAGGATGCTTTGAGAATGCAGGGTGACTTGGACAGGTTGGGTGGGTGGGCAGATGCAGTTTAATGTGGATAAATGTGAGGTTATCCACTTTGGTAGCTAAGCAGGAAGGCAGATTATTATCAAAATGGTGTCAAGTTGGGAAAAGGGGAAGTGCAACGGGATCTGGGGGTCCTTGTTCATCAGTCAGTGAAAGTAAAGCATGCAGGTACAGCAGGCAGTGAAGAAAGCGAATGGCATGTTGGCCTTTATAACAAGAGGAGTTGAGTATAGGAGCAAAGAGGTCCTTCTGCAGTTGTACAGGGCCCTAGTGAGACCACACCTGTATTGTGTATTGTGTGCAGCTTTGGTCATCTAATTTGAGGAAGGTCATTCTTGCTATTGAGGGAGTGCAGCGTAGGTTTACAAGGTTAATTCCTGGGATGGAGGGACTGTCATATGCTGAGAGAATGGAGAGGCTGGGCTTGTATATTCTGGAATTTAGAAGGATGAGAGGGTATCTAATTGAAACATATAAGATTATTAAGGTTACACAGAAAAGCTGGAGAAACTCAGCGGGTGCAGCAGCATCTATGGAGCGAAGGAAATAGGCAACGTTTCGGGCCGAAACCCTTCTTCAGACTGATCAGGGGTGGGGGTGGGTGGGGACAAGAAAGGGAAAAGGAGGAGTAGCCGGAAGGCTGGAGGGTGGGAGGAGACAGCAAGGGAGCTGAGGAAGGGGAGGAGACAGCAAGGACTAACAGAATTGGGAGAAGTCGATGTTCATGCCCCCGGGGTGCAGACTCCCCAAACGGAATATGAGGTGCTGTTCCTCCAATTTCCGGTGCTGCTCGCTGTGGCCATGGAGGAGACCCAGGACAGAGAGGTCGGAGGCGGAGTGGGAGGGGGAGTTGAAGTGCTGAGCCACCGGGAGGTCAGCTTGGTTATTGCGGACCGAGCGGAGGTGTTCGGCGAAACGATCGCCCAACCTCCACTTGGTCTCACCGACATAGATCTGCTGACATCTAGAGCAGCGGACGCAATAGATGAGGTTGGAAGAGATGCAGGTAAACCTCTGTCGCACCTGGAACGATTGCTTGGGTCCTTGAACGGAGTCGAGGGGGGAGGTAAAGGGACAAGTGTTGCATCTCTTGCGGGTGCAAGGGAAAGTGCCCGGGGAGGGGGTGGACCGAGAGGGAAGGGAAGAATTGACAAGGGAGTTGTGGAGGGAGCGGTCTTTGCGGAAGGCAGATATGGGGGGAGATGGGAAGATGTGGCGAGTAGTGGGGTCACGTTGGAGGTGGCGAAACTGACGGAGGATTATTTTTTGTATGTGACGGCTGGTGGGGTGAAAGGTGAGGACTAGGGGGACTCGGCCCTTGTTGCGAGTGCGGGGATGGGGAGAGAGAGCAGTGTTGCGGGGTATGGAAGAGACCCTGGTGCGAGCCTCATTTATGGTGAAGGAGGGGAACCCCCGTTCCCTGAATAGTGAGGACATTTCAGATGTCCTGGTGTTTTTTGGGCACGCTAGAGGCAGGAAACATGTTCCTGATGTTGGGGGAGTCCAGAACCAGGGGCCACAGTTTAAGAATAAGGGGTAAGCCATTTAGAACGGAGATGAGGAAACACTTTTTCACACAGAGAGTTATAGTCTGTGGAATTCTCTGCCTCAGGGTGGTGGAGTTCTCTGGACACTTTCAAGAGAGAGCTAGATAAAGCTCTAAAAGATAGCGGAGTCAGGGGATATGGGGAGAAGACAGGAACGGGGTACTGATTGTGGATGATCAGCCATGATCATATTGAATGGCGGTGCTGGCCTGAAGGGCCTACTCCTGCACCTATTGTCTATTGTCTGTTCAGACTGAGAGTCAGGAGAGAGGGAGACACAGAGATAAAGGGTAGGTGTGAAAACAAGACATCAAAGGGACGAAGCTCAAGGAAAATGTATAATAGATCATTGTTTGCTTAGAGAAGGTGACAACACAGCATAACAAGATAACATTTAATCAACTGGACAGTCAGACTGGTTGGTGAACTGCGATTGGGGAGGGATGGAGAGAGGTGAAAAACAAGGGCCACTTGGTTAGAAAATTTGATATTCATGCTGCTGGGGTGTAAGCTGCCCAAGCGAAATAAGAGGTGCTGTTCCTCCAATTTGCACTGGACCTCACTCTGACAATGGAGGAGGCCCAGGACAGAAAGGTCAGTGTGGGAATGGGAGGCTGTCTTGAACAACACTGCAGTCTATATGGCTCACAAGCTGTTGCAGAGGATATGGGCATTGTTGTACGGCACAGAAACAGGCCCTTTGTCCCAGTGTGTCGGAAGGAACTGCAGATGCTGGTTTAAAGGCAATAGTCGTTAATCTGGTGACTACTGGGCCTAATTTTCCACAGTGTGTTTAGTGCACATTAGGTAATCTTGATTAGCCTGGGTGTCAGGGGTTGTGGGGAGAAGGCAGGAGAAATGGGTTAGGAGGCAGAGACAGATCAGCCATGATTGAATGGCGTAGTAGACTTGATGGGCCGAATGGCCCAATTCTACTCCTATTCCTTATGACCTAAAACCGAAGATAGGCACAAGAATCTGGAATAACACAGCGGGTCAGACAGCGCCTCTGGGGAAAAGGAATAGGTGGCGTTTCAGGTCGAGGCCCTTCTTCGGACTGATATTCAGGGGAAAACGATAGGCGATGTAGAGAGATATAGAACAAATGAATGAAAGTTATGCAAAAACGTTGCGATGATAAAGGATACAGACCATTGTTAGCTGTGTGCTAGGTGAAAAAGATGACAGACAAAGAGACTCAACAAGATGACTTTGAGGCTGGTACCAGCTGACCATATTACTGTGTATCTGAAGTCACCGTCAGTTAATATAGCACCTCAGTGAATCTGATGGATTTTAAAGACAACACAGTACGTTCATCATCACCACTTTTTTTTTAATTCTGGATTTTCATTTAAATTCATGTAAATTTTAGAAGTGCCATGGTGGGATATTGAACATGGCTCATGCTCATTAATCCGAGGCTCTGATGACTAGTTTGGTTACCTAACCATAGCACTACTGTACTAAATCATGTTAATTTAAACAGTAATGGAGCTGAAATTTACATTAATTTATCGAGTGGAACATTTGTCGAGAATTTCATTAAGTTTAAGTAATCCACATGCCAAATACAGTGCATGTTAGTGGCAGAGTAGAATTTCTAATAAATCCTCAGGGTCATTTAATACAGCTCTGTTTCCTAGAACAACACCTTTTTGCAGGCCCCCAGAATGACTCAATTAATTAGTGCCCAATTTGGAGTAATTCTGTTCTATGGAATCATATCTGCTGGGAAGCCGTCAGCAAGCTGGGGAAAGGGGGAAAAGATTTTGCTGTGATATTGTTATATTTTGAAGCTCATGTTAGAACTGTGTAAAGGAAGCTTTTCTAAAAAGTGTCTATGCTACATATAGAATGTGGGTCCATAACTAAGCTGTGGGCAGCACGGTGGCACAGCGGTAGAGTTGCTGCCTTACAGCGCTTTCAGTGCCCAGAGAGCTGGGTTCGATCCTGACTACGGGTGCGTGTTGTCTTTCGTCCCGTGACCCCGTGGGTTTTCTCCGAAATCTTCGGTTTCCTCCCACACTCCAAAGACATACAAGTTTGTAGGTTAATTGGCTTGCTATCAATGTAAATTGTCTCTAATGAGTGTAGGGTAGCGTTTGTGTGCGAGATCGCTGGTCGGTGCGGTCTCAGTTGGCCGAAGGGCCTGTTTCCGCACTGTATCTCTAAACTAAACTATGAATTCACTCAATTTGTAAATCGTGCTATTGTTAGAGGGCAACGTGGTTGTTTTATAAGGTGACCATGTAAGGAAAGATTGCATGGGCAAACCAATACGTGATGGATTAACAAAATGTAGTGGAATGGACAAAGACGAAGGAGGATTTGTCAATTGGCTGGAGAAGGGAATAGATACTCAAAATGACATGGAATAGATCTTGGCTTGGAATATGCAACTGGAGTGGTAGCATAAAACAGACTGGAACTTTTGATATCTACACACAGTTAGCATAGAAATAAATGTATTGTCAGTGATATCCAGCAAGTCCACAGAATCTGGCATTGCAGTTTATCAATGGAACACAATTAGTGAATGGATACAAGCTTCAACACTTTACGCATGACTTTTTCCTGTAGGCGCCAGGTGACCAGGTTTTCCCCCATTGCTGCCTGAACTGATAGAATTTCTATGATTATTTTTTGAATGTTTGGCAATATTTCAGCTTCTCCTTAATCATACACATATGCCCAATCTTCACTTTATTTAAAACGATTAAAATTGTAAATTGTTTTTTTTAACTGCAATTTTTCTTGCCTTCGAGCCACACTGTTGCTGCATGTGGCAAGTGTGCCAAATTCAAAGTTATGCCAGAATTGAAGAAACCTCACCAAATGTTTTCAGACCAGCTCTTTTTCTGGAGTGGTTACTGTTTCGGAGCTTGTGTCCTGATGAGATGAGAATAATTGTAACTGCACGTTCTCATAAAACTTTGGTTAAAATTAGTTTTCATTCAATATAATAAATAAAATATCATATAAATAAATTAAATTAAATATCTTTCACATTAAAAGCTGTACAAGAGTCCGTACTTCTGACTTAAATACTTGCCTTTGCAATATATTTTAAAACCTAGCTAAAAAGTTTTAGATTTTCTGCATTTATAGTCTTTTATTATGTATTAATTATTTGGTTACTTTGTAGAAATGTAGACACAAGTAAATTTTTTTAACCATTATTGCTCTACTCCTTAAGGGGCTGTCCCACTGTACGAGCTAATTCAAGAGCTCTCCCCAGTTTAAAAAAAAAAAAATCAAACTCGTGGTAAGCACGTAGAATGTACGTAGCAGGTACGTTGGAGCTTGGGACGTCTCTTAACGGCTCGTAACGCTAACGGCAGGTACTCAAGAAACGTGGTAAACTCGTGATTTTTCAACGTTGAAAAATGTCCACGAGAGCCCCGAGTACCTACGAGCGGCTATTACCGTAATTCTCCTAGTTCGAATCAGGGGAAACTCGGGAGAACTCTTGAATTAGCTCGTACAGTGGGAGAGCCCCGTTACAGTATCTTTTTTAGGATTATCATGTTTCAAAAGAATAGCTCGCAATTTCCTTTGTAGTTTTTCCAATCTAGTATCCCTCACATGAGGAGAAATATAACTGTTATTAGGTCTGAAGAAGAGTGTTGACCCGAAACGCTACCCATACCTTCGCTCCAGAGATGTCGCCTGTCCCGCTGAGTTACTCCAGCATTTTGTGTCTACACTGTTATTAGGTCAAATTGCTTCTAGCAGTAAAGGCATTATAAGTATCACACCATAAACATGCTGAGAATAATATGGATGGGGAGAGGAAATTCGTACTTATTTTAAATAGTAACAAGGATGTAAAATTGCAATTAATTCCTTCTGCTACGACTACCAAAACTTTTAATCCTGTAATCTTTGAAATAAACTTGGTGATGGAATCAAGTTTCTGATTGAAATGAGGGGATGAACAGGGATTTTGGAAGACTTGATTTATGGAAAGAATTATTATTATATCTGAAAAAAGGTCTCGACCCGAAACATCACCCATTCCTTCTCTCCGCAGATGCTGCCAGTCCAACTAAGTTGCTCCAGCTTTTTGTGTCTATCTTCCGTTTAAACCAGCATCTGCAGTTCCTTCCTACACATTAACATATTAAAGGCAGTCTTAACATTTGAGAAATAACCTCCAGGATATTCAACCACAGCCCATTACCTTTATTACTCAAATAAATACATTACTGTGTTACCTACAGAGAAACCATTAAAAATACAGTGTCGTAGAGTTGTCGAGAAACTGACTCAATTTGTATATGCCAAATAAGTTGTCCCAATTACCCACTGGCCAATGGCCCATGGCCCCTCTAAACTTTCTCTATCCTTGTACCTAAATCAAGAGTTTACGATTTACGATGATTGGGTATGGATGAAACCACATGGCAGCTATGAAAACCACCAAACCAAGTCCTGTCTGCTCAAGCAGTTGACACCAAGGGTTAACAGTAAATGTACAGCTGATACATTGAGGAAAATATTTCTTAAAAAGTAAATAAATAGTGTATCATTGTGCAAAGGTGAATTTTAAAAGCTCATAATATTTTAAAATTCACGTTTTAAATTGTCTTTCATTTTTGAACTGCACTTAAGCTGTACCTTGCAAATATTATTAAATAAAGTAAAATGTTTATATTATTTTATAGTAATAATAGAACAATATTGACAGAAGTTGTATTTTGCTTTATTACGAAATTGAGGTACTGACATTTTTTTCATAATTTCCTTTTTCACAGATAAGAAAATGTTTAATATATTTGTTTGACTGTCAATCAGTGACAAAAAATCTGATTCATGTGTGCAAGTATTAATCCCGTAAATTGGTTTATTGATTTACTATTGTCATGAGTGGTGATGCAGCGGTCGAGTTGCTGCCTTACAGTGCCTGAAACCCGCGTTTGATCCTGAATACCGCTGCTGTCTGTACGGAGTTTGCATGTCCTCCCTGTGACCGTGTTGGTTTTCTCCGGATGCGCTGGTTTCCGTCCACATCCTAAAGACTTACAGGTTTGTAAGCTAATTGACTTTGGTTAAATTGTAAATTGTCCCTAGTGTGTAGGATAATGCTAATGTGCAAGGATCGCTGGTCGGCACAGACTCAGTGGCCCGACGGGGCTGTATCACTAGAGTTTAAAGTCAATGAGTATCAAAAAAAACAGTGAAAAACTTAGATTTCTGTTTCACCCCGGCAAATCGTAGCATACATGGGTACAGTCAGGGCTTTTATGAATACAGCTGGTAGTGCAGAAGAGGAAGGAATCCTCACATTCTATTTACTAACTGCCAGCGACCCTAACCACATGAACTAAATATTTATTCTCTTATTCTCTATTCTCTCAGTTTCATCAACAAACTCAGGGTGGAAGCTATATTTCAGTGTTTATAGCTCTAATCCATGTTTAATGAATGAACTTTTCGGCTACAGTCCTTATAACAGTTTTATTTGCGAGTTGGCCTTTCAGGATTATAATGTTTGACTGTGAATAACGTGGGTAGGAACAGAAAGAACATCATTGGGAGGGGGGGCGGGGGAGGGGGATAGAGTTCCCTCATTGTTTAGTTTAGTTTGGTTTAGGGATACAGCACGGAAACAGACCCTTCGGCCCACCGAATCCGCACTGACCAGCGATCCCCGCACATTAACACTATCCTACACACACTGGGGACAATTTTACATTTACACCAAGCCAATTAACCGACAAACCTGTACGTCTTTGGAGTGTGGGATGAAACCGAAGATCTCGGAGAAAACCCACGCAGATGGGAGAACGTACAAACTCCGTACAGACGGCACCCGTAGTCAGGATGGAACCCGGGTCTCTGGCGATGTAAGGCAGTAGCTCCACCGCTGCGCCACCCAGCTGCCACCATTGCTTAATTGGTGCATATTGTAGCTTGTCTGTAAAATACCACAGACAATTCCAGAATTGTGTTCAATGGTTATAACAAATGTAAAGACCCTCTTGTATCTACACATAACGGCCCACTGAGCCATTCGCTGGCTTGAAATTACTGGCATCAGATATTAGTCATAAATTATTTTCCAATTTTACTTTGTAACCAACCGATTCATTCACTGCCTCACTATTGAGTGCGTACAGCGATAATTAAATTACACGTAATGCGGTTTTGTTTTTGTATGATATGTGTAGAAGGAACTACACCGAAGATAGACGCAAAATGCTGGAGCAACTCAGCGGGACAGGCAGCATCTCTGGAGAGAGGGAATGGGTGACGTTTTGGGTAGAGATTCTTCTTCAGTCTGAAGAAGGGTTTCGACCCTTTATTATGGATGAAGTACTTATTAGAAGGGGGAACAGCATCCCTCTTCCCATCAGAACTGCCCCCTCCATCGACCCCTTTAAGTCAAGACTAAAAACTTATCTATACTCCCAAGCCTTTCCTGACGTCCACTGAGCGAGGGCTACATGTATATATGTATGTAGTTTGTTTGTTTATACTATTCTTATAACAAATGTAAAGCACTTTGGCCAACAAGAGTTGTTTTTTAAATGTGCTATATAAATAAATGTGACTTGACTTGACTAGTATATATTTACACAGCCTGAAAATACAAAGGGATAGAAATTCTCCCAGACCTCAAAAACATTGAAACCAGGAAGTGCAGTAGGATACTAGTTCTGTAGTCTATGTGTGCCTCCTCTGTAATATTTTATTTCACTCGTCGTGCTTAGAACAACCAAGTCCACTCTGAGGTCTTTCCCCGGCTATCTGTAATTTTAAGTAGCTGATGAATCTCAGCTCAGCAATAGATTGATTAACAACATGGCGGGGTGTGGGGGTGAGGGGCGGGGAAGAGGGACGGGTTGCAAAGAAGGCGGAAAGAGGTTAGACAAGAGGAAAGCACACGGTGGGGGGGGGGGAGGCAGAAACAGAGTTGGAGCTTCAGTCAAAGGGGGGAAGTTGAACCTTGTGAGATGGTTCGGACTTTGGGCTGTGGTGGGTGTAATAGAGCCAGGTGTTCTGCAGGGGTCAGAATAGTTCACTGTGGATGATAAAGTCTAAAAATGAACATATCGGCAAGATAATTGAGCATTCAGCTTCTTCTGAAGCAAGCTTTGCATGTGTTGTGATGGCCATTCATTCATTCAGTCATTCAGTCATTCACCTTTGGCACCTGTGCACTGTGTAGATTGGTCATAGATGCTTACTGCTATTCTTCAGCTAGTGATATCCAAACATACATTAAATTATATTGAACAACAGTACTAAACAGTAAGCCATTTAGAACGGAGATGAGGAAACACTTTTTCTCACAGAGAGTAGTGAGTCTGTGGAATTCTCTGCCTCAGAGGGCAGTGGAGGCAGGTTCTCTGGATGCTTTCAAGAGAGAGCTAGATAGGGCTCTTAAAAAATAGCGGAGTCAGGGGATATGGGGAGAAGGCAGAATTGGGGATGATCAGCCATGATCACATTGAATGGCGGTGCAGGCTCGTAGGGCCAAATGGCCTACTCCTGCACCTATTGTCTATTGTCTATAAATTACTCTTGAAAGGTTTTAGGGATAGGGTATGTTTGTAAATTTTTATTTATTATTTTGAATAGAATAATTTTATTGCCATTGGAATATTTCTATTTTGCAACATTATTTTTGATAACGATGTGTACATTGTTAAGATATTCGTGCTTTGATAGTACACAAAAGCAAATCATGCACAAGCACCTCCCAGCTATTACCATAGTACTCTGAACCTTTATCCATTAATCAGTAACCTTTGATGGTATAAACATTCACATCAGCCCACAGACAATTGGAGTGTTCACCAATTAGCACAAATAGAAAAGGAGAGGTTCCTTGACCTCATCCAACTGAAAATAAATAAGGAGGACTATTTCAAGATCCTGCATCCCACTGGTTCCTGACGCTGTGAGGAAATGCGAGAAATTTGAAGGGAAGTTGTTGCTGATGCAGAAAGAGCCAACATCCCCAAAATAGAAGAAGGACATTTTTGACATCCTTCTATTCTCAGAATGTTCCAAACGGTATTAACGAGAATGTCTTGCAGGCAGTGCTATGCCCAGTCCAATGTAGACTGTAGAGAACACATTTATTTGACCTCTGCTTAAATAATCCAGGCTTTGGCAAGATTTTGTACTACCTCTTGTTTTTAGAGTTTAACTAGACCGAGGTGGACCCGCTGGGCCCCGTCCCCAACGGGAGGGGGAGGGGGTGCGGTATCGGCACTCACCCCAGAGACAGGCGCCCCCCGGAGCCAATCACCCCCATCATCCCCCACAAGGAAAATTATGGAATTTATGGAGGCAATCAATTGTCCCCACGTTGGGGGACGGGACGGGCATGGCACGGGGGGGGGGGGGGGGGGGGGCAGGTGTGGGGTGGTTGGGGGGGGGGGCCCTTGTTTTTAGAGTTAATGGTCACCATACATCCAAGTACAATCGTGTTCATGAGGCACAGTGGCACAGTAGCATTCCTTCTCTCCAGAGATGCTGCCTGTCCCGTTGAGTTACTCCAGCATTTTATGTCTATCTCCGGTGTAAACTAGCAGCTCCCTCCTGTACACACTGCCTTACGCCAGAGACCCCAGTTCAATCCTGACAACGGGTGCTTGTCTGTACGGAGTTTTTACGTTCTCTCCGTGACCTGTGTAGGTTTCCTCCGAGATCTTCAGTCTCCTTGTTTTGTACGGCTTCAGAGTGTGGGAGGAAACTGAAAGATCTCGAAGAAAACCCACGCGGTCATGGGGACAAAGAACAAAGGACCGGTTGGTGCAGTGAAATTTGAGTTACCATGCAGCACGCAAATAAGATAAACACAACACTTTAGAATTGAACGTAAAACATAAAAGCATCCCCCCCCCCCCACAGCAGAATCAACGTTTCCCACTGTGAGGAAAGGCACCAATGTTCAGTCCTCTTCTTCTGTTCACCCGTGGTTGGAGCCTATTGAAGCCTCCGCTGTCGACGCTACAGCAGCCCGATGTTTCAGGCCCTCGAACGGGAGAACACTCTCAGCGGCTCGGAGCCTCCGAATCGGCCGCTTCCTACCGGAGACCGCAGCTCCCGAAGTCCACAGGCCGAGCTGGGCGGAGATTCAACGCTGGCGACCTCGGCGAGAGATCCCAGGCTGCGCGATGTCAAAGTCAGCGCCGCCCGTGGCTGGAAGCTCCACAGACCACAGCTCCATGGTGTTGAAGTTGGCAGTCCCAGAGCTCCAACACGGCGATTCCCGGTAAGGCATCGCTCGCTCTGTGATGGAATCCAGTGCTGCGCCGCTGCTGAAGCTGAAACTCTGGCCGGTCTCCGGCAGGAAATGCTGCACCAATCCAGATGTTAGGCCGCGAGGAGGAGCCCTTAACAATCTTTATTATTAAGGGTTTGGACACGCTAGAGGCAGGAAACATGTTCCCGATGTTGGGGGAGTCCAGAACCAGGGGCCACAGTATAAGAATAAGGAGTAAGCCATTTAGAACGGAGACGAGTAAACACTTTTTCTCACAGAGAGTGGTTAGTCTGTGGAATTCTCTGCCTCAGATGGCAGTGGAGGCCGGTTCTCTGGATACTTTCAAGAGAGAGCTAGATACGGCTCTTAAAAATAGCGGAGTAAGGGGATATGGGGAGCAAGCAGGAACGGGGTACTGATTGTGTATGATCAACCATGACCACATTGAATGGCGGTGCTGGCTCGAAGGGCTAAATGGCCTACTCCTGCACCTATTGGCTATTGTTTATTATTTATTGTCTAAAAGCAGAAAATGGTGGCAATACTCAGAAGTTCAGGCTGCAGCTGTGAAGTGAAACAGCTAATATTTCTGGTCAGAAATTCAATGTGGGAACGAAACAAAAGAAGCGTGTTGAGCTGCCCAACACTTTTGCCCAATGGAGACTGACAACATCAAATTAATTTCACTCTTCAGGACAAGTGTATGAAAAGTGTGTAGATTCCAGTATAAGTCACCAAGAAAATGGAAAATATTGTTAGTAGTAACTGAGAACTGAATAGTGACATGGGCCCACACACATATTGCCCCACACACATTTTGGATGAAATATTTAAATAAACTGCAGTGATTCACGAATGTTTGTTCGCCGCCACCTTTGCTGGAGCGTTTGGAAATGAAGCATAAATGCTGACATTGGTAGCAAAGTCCATATCCTGTGATATATTTAAAAAATGCTCATCATAAGTATTTAACTTCTGCTATTATTGCCTGCAGTCTTAGAGATGTTTTTCGAACCATTGAGAGGTATAAGGTAAATATAATAAAAACCTAGATATTTGCATAGTTCCTTTCACTGCCTCAGGCCTTTCCAAAGTTGTTATTGTCAATGAAGTTTGGTCGCAGATATATTCGAGGAAATACCTTTACATTTTGTTAAGTTAGTGTGAAATAGTTCTTCTACAGCTGATGTTTGAAGAAGGAAGTGTAGTCTTCCATAAGATTTTTTTGCATGAAAGCATTTGATGGGGAAAAGAACAGCAATCAACGTCTTGCTAGATCAAATGACAAGACATGTGCCTCTTAGTCAGAAGGTTAAAAGTTTACATTTCGCAATTGACCATAAATTACATCACCAATTTTGTGAAGTGGATTTTGAATAGCTTTGTTGGTTGTGAAAAAGGAAATTAATCTGATGTCGTAACTTGTCAAACTTTGTTGTTGCATCAGCTTGGCCAGTAATATACTTATGCCAAGATATGTTTGGCGTCCTTTTATCCAGGGTTGGTGTTGTGCAACATAATTGCACCACCTTAAACAATAGTCGTTGCTGAATTTAGATCGATGGTTGAAGGCTCAATCTCTTTCAAGAATGCCCATGGCCCCTCACTCTGGCATGTGTGGAAAACTTAAAAAGAAACCCACAGAATTTCAGAGGCCTGGCATTCATCCAAGAACCACAATAAAGACCACACTACTCCACCTGAACACTTCTCCTGATGTTTAAGAAAGAACTGCAGATGCTGGTAAAATCGAAGGTTGACACAACATGCTGGAGAAACTCAGCGGGTGAGGCAGCATCTATGCAGAGAAGGAATTGGCGACATTTCGGGTCGAGACCCTTCTTCAGGGGAGGAGGCGGGACAATGTAGGCAGAGACAGTAAGACAAGTGGGAAAACTGGGAAGGGGAGGGGATGGAGTGAGAAAGAAAGGACTATGTCAAGTTAGAGCAGTCAATGTTCATACCACTGGGCTGTAAACTTCCTAAGCGAAATATGAGGTGCTGTTCCTCCAAGTTGCGCTGGGCCTCACTCTGACAATGGAGGAGGCCCAGGACAGAGAGGTCAGGTTGGGAATGGGAGGGGGAGTTGAAGTGCTGAGCCACCGGGAGATCAGGTAGGTTAAGACGGACTGAGCGGAGGTGTTCAGCGAAACGATCGCCGAGCCTGCGCTTGATCTCGCCGACGTAGAGAACTTGACACCTGGAACAACGGATGCAGTAGATGAGGTTGGAGGAGGTTCAAGTGAACCTCTGCCTCACCTGGAAAGACTGTTTGGGTCCTTGGATGGAGTCGAGGGGGGACGTAAAGGGACAGGTGTTGCATCTCCAGCGGTTGGAGGGGAAAGTACCTGCGGAGGGGGTGGGAAGGGACTGGTTGACAAGGGAGTTACGGAGGGAACGGTCTCTGCGGATTGTTCATCTGCACCTCCTCCAACCTCATCTACAGCATCTGCTGTTCCAGGTGTCAACTTCTCTACATCGGCGAGACCAAGCACAGGCTCGGCGATCGTATCGATGAACACCTCCACTTAACCAAGCTGATCTCCCGGTGGCCCAGCACTTCAACTCCCACCCAATCCCAATCTGATCTTTCTGTCCTGGGCCTCCTTCATTGTCAGGGTGAGGCCCAGTGCAAATTGTAGGAACAGCACCTCATATTTTGCTTGGGAGGTTTACACCCCAGCGGTATTAACATTGACTTCTTTAACTTCTGGTAGCCCTTGCTTTCTCTCATCATCCCCTCCCCCTTCCCACTAGTCTTACTGTCTCCACCTACATTCTATCCTTGTCCCGCCCACTCCGCTGACATCAGAAATGTCGCTAATTCCTTCTCTCCATAGATGCTGCCTCACCCGCTGAGTTTCTCCAGCATTTTGTGTCAAACTTCACTTTTCCTGATCATACCTTGAGGAATTTCTCCATCAGCTGACCAGCACACTTATTACCATCTGTCTCTTTTGGCCACAATGAATGTTTTCAGCGACCTATATTGACAAAAGGGCAGCACGGTGGCGCAGTGGTAGAGTTGCTGCCTTACAGCCCTTACAGCGCCTGAAACCCGGGTTCAATCCCGACTACGAGTGCTATCTGTACGGAGTTTGTACGTTCTCCCTGTGACCTTCATGGGTCTCCTCCGAGTTCTTCGGTCTCCTCCCACACTCCAAAGACATACAGGTTTGTAGGTTAAGTGACTTGGTATGAAATGTTGATCGTCCCTAGTGTGTGTAGGGTAGTGTTAGTGTGCGGGGATCGCTGGTTAGTGTAGACCCGGTGCCGAAGGGCCTGGTTCCCCGCTGTATATGTAAAACTGAACTACATTCATGGCAATTACCACAGGTACTTGATGATGTAATGGAGAGGCCAGTGCAAATCTGGTCGTCATGCTCATTTGAGCGATTGCAAGCTGCCAACACCACTTGCTAAATTTGTTGGCATCGTATCCATTGAGTGGTGACAGAAAGTCAGGCATTAGTGGTCTCATTTAAAAGCATGTTCTTAAATTAAACGTACTTCTCCTTAACCAAATCAGTGCAGTGACCACAGATTATAACTAGAGTGGTGCAGTGTAACCCTCTTTGAATCACATACATTACACTGGAGGTGCCAAATGAGCAGAAGGGTGAGAAGAAAAGGACTGCACTTTGCAGAGAAAACCAAAGGGCCTGTCCCACTGATGCAGCTCTTCAGCAACTGTCTTCGACCTTCAAGCTCGAGGGCACTCGCCTGAAAAACGTCGAGCTGGATCGACCGTCAGCGATGAAACCGCAAACCGTCTGCACGCATACACACGCACACGTACGCACACACACACACACACACACACACACACACACACACACACACACACACACACACACACACACACACACACACACACACACACACACACAACATACACAAACACATGGCAAAGGCGGGGGCCAGGGGAAGCGGGGGAGCGCTGTCTGAAATTCGCACCCGGGATGAACGGGAAGGTAAAAGACAGCTGGCACAGTGTAACGGTAAGTCCTTTAGAGAGTGCGGAGAGGGGGATGGGGGGTAGAGAAGTGGAGAGAAGGGGAGAGAAGGGGGAGAAGGGAAGACACTTTTAAGAAGCCAGACAACATTTAATAAAGTTTAGCGGGCATTTAACGTTACCGGTCGGTTTACTTACCTTTTTTTCTCAACGAGCTTTACCTTTGACCATCTTTGATTGCCTTTGATTACCTTGGATAACATGCCGACCTACTATGACCTACCTCGACTAAACCTACGAGTAAAAAAATTAAGATTTATTTCCATTATTTCCTTTTTTAACCCGCCGGCATTTTTCAGCATGTCGAAAAAAACGGCGCGACCTAGCTGAGGCCTTGATTACGCGGGGACTACTCTCGACCAAGAAGGAGAGTTACAAAGACCTAGGACCTCGTGTCGACCATGCTGCGAGTATGTCGAGGACAAACTTTTCTAAACTCGCGAATTAGGTCGCCGCAGTGGGACAGCCCCTTTAAGGTGCTTGCCTCGTGCCATCAAGAATCTGGAAAATCTCTGGGGATTTAACTGCATAATGCCGACATTTCCTATCCATCTCGTGGAAATTTCTTTAATAAGGCTAATTGTTTGCATAGTTAGTGTGGATTTGTTATTAAGAACGTTAACATGTGTTGTTCAAATATATTGGGTGTCAGGAACTTTGTCCCAGTATGGCCTGTGGTTTATTTCTGTTGCGAATATTGCAGTTGGGAAGAGATGGAACTGTAAATAGAACATTCTTTATCCATCCCGTTGACAGAAGTGTGCAGGAAGGAACTGCAGGTGCTGGTTTACACCGAAGATAGCCACAAAATGCTGGAGTAACTCAGTGGGACAGGCACAACAGGTTATGAAGGTCTTCCGGCATTGTATGCTCAATCCTTAAGTTACCTAAACACATAAGTTTTTTACAGTCCCCACACATCTAGCCAAGCCTTCAATTACTTACACAGATTTGGATGAACCAGAGACATGCCTGGGGACAGTAGCAGAAAAGAACTGCTGTGCCAGACACTTGTGAAGAAGGGTCTCGACCCGAAACGTCACCTATTCATTCCCTCCAGAGATGCTGCATTTTCCTGACTTTTAAACAAAATCCTCAAGAACATTGTTGCTGAATAAAGAGCAATGCAACAATCTTTGAGCTATTGATTAATGATTCTGCACTAGAGTAAGGGCTGCAACAGAAATCCAGTTAATGGTCCTGTCTCACGGTGTGAGCCAACCCACCAGTGATCCCGAGTTTAAAACAAATCAAGCTCATTAATAACCTCAAGGAAATATTAAGTCTACGTGAGCCTGCTTCAGTTTCCTGGGTCCAACTCAGAGATTCCAGGGTTAATCGCTCCACTGTTTATAATGCCCAAGCTAAGTCACCCCAACCCTCCCCCCCCCCCCCCCCCCCCCCCTCCCCCTCCCCTCCCCTCCACTCCCCCTCCCCTCCCCCCTTCCCCTCCTCACACCGTGAGACAGGGGTTTTACTTGCAAACTCCAGAAGATTTTCGATTAAATATGGACAATTGTATCAGTGGGTGATGTTAGGAAAACTCATGACTGCCGTATATATATTTTAGTGATATGTTAAATATTTAATCATCATCAGGTAGGCACTGTAAATTGCTGATTTTTTAAATAAATGATTGGATTAATTTACTCCAAGCAAAGTAAAATGCATTCAAAAGGAAAGTATTCCTGGTGCTAAAAATCTCAATAGAAACAGATAATTTTGGGAATACTTAGTGGTTTAGCAACATCTGCGGAGAGGGAAATTGAGGTGACATTTCAGATTAATAATTGGTCATTGAAACCCTGTATTTTCAGTCAAACCATTCTTTCAAACAAAGTTTTGTTTGTCAGGTTGGGTTGAGAAACCTTTCCAACTAGTTATGGTTCTTTTTACTTATGTGTTCCACCCCCATGGAATAAAGAATCGAAATAGCAAGTGATTCACAGCTGATATTCCTTTACTCTTTAAGAACCCGTGATGTCATGAGACATATCAGCTGCACATAAAACTAATTTGAGCTGAACTAGTAAGTTCCTTGTTACGCAAGCATATCACAATGGAAAGACAACTGATTCTAACCACATCGTTGCTCCCTTGTGAATCATCATTCTATTGTGACATCTTTGCACTTTAACAGGACTTAAAAAGATGATATTCCAGTTTGTAATGTGTGATTGTAGATCTGCTTCTGTGGCTAGCATGTAAATAGTCGCCCGGGTTGTGTGCCACCTTGGAAGCCATATGGAACATGAAATTTGCCATTTATTTTTATCCAGAAAAACTAAAGATCAATTCCAATGCTTTGGCATTGAATGCATGATTAAAGATACAGTTTGAGACATTTGAATGCTAGATGACCTATTTTCACATAGAATTACAGAGGCAGGTCCATGAAAACTGTGAATTTCCTGCTGTGAATTCCCAAGTTGTGTAAGAACTAGCAACATCAACAAGCAAAATCCAATGATATTTCCATAACTTTTGGTGAAAACAGTTTATTTTTTTATCACAATCACAATCACAAATCAACTCCACCTTGTTGCCAAGATGACGATAAACTAGATGATCATATGTGTTTACTTTGCTTCAATGATGTGTGACCAAGGTGTGACCAGGTTTCGATGAAATCATCAACAAAGTCCTGTACTTATATAGCCTCTCCAATGTCTATTTCAGAATGGCCCACAACACTTTACAGCCAAATACATCCTTTTGGTTGGAATTACTGGATATGTAGGAAAAGTGGCAAAAAATTCACATAAAGCGAATGTACACAATTAGAAATGAGATAATGAGCAGATAATCTGTCTAATTTTGTTGAATGACACCATTGTGCTTATTATGTGCTTTTCATAATAATCTTCCAATCTCATGCATCCATTGGGGATGCCACAGTGGCGCAGTGGTAGAGTTGCTGCCTTACAGCATCAGGGATTTCGATTCGATCCTGACCTCGGGTGCTGTCTGTATGGAGTTTGTATGTTCTCCCTGCGACCACATGGGTTTTCTCTGGGTGCTCTGGTTTCCTTCCACATTTCAAAGACGTGCAGATTTGTAGGTTAATTGGCTTCTGTAAATTGTCCGTAGTGTGTAGGATGGAACTAGCGTACGGGGTGATCATTGGTTAGCGCGGAATCAGTGGGCCAAAGGGCTGTGTCCATGCTGTATCCCATGCTGTATCTCTAAACTAAACTGAAACAAATGAGGCCACATTCAAATTCCTCATCCATCAGTGTAGCTGTTAGTACTATGCTGTTAGTAATATGGCGTTAGTACTATGCTGTTGGTACTATGCAGTTACTATGCTATTAGTACTAAGCTGTTCAAATCACACATGCAGGACTTGAGCTCAAGATTCATCCATCTCACGATGACGCAGCATCTGAGCCACATGTGATCGGACGTTGCATTACTTGGATGCAATGTTTCCTCCTTGTCTGAGCATGCATTGGTAAATATAGTCAAAGACAACTCCAGTACCGATGCACCTAGATGCACCACTGATGGCTAACTTTTGAAGTGCAGGTTTATTCCCAAATTCAAAAATAACACGAGTGAAAATTCTGAATACTTTGAGAGGTTAATAACAAAATTAATAAAGACAAGGGAATAGACGAGGGGTGGGTGGATCTTGGCGAGTCTTTTGACAAAGTCCTGCACAGTAGGCTGGTCCAGAAAGCTAGGGCATGTGCAAAACTGAATCTAAATTTCTAAGGAAGGAACTGCAAATGCTGGTTTAAACCGAAGATAGATACAAAATGCTGGAGTAACTCAGCGGGACAGACAGGATCTCTGGAGAGAAGGAATGGGTGACATTTCTGAACAAGACCTTTCTTCAGGCAAAATTGGTGATAGGAGGCAGAGAGTAGTGGTGGAGGGTTGTTTATCTGATTGGAAATGTAACCAATGGTGTACTGCAAGGATCAATGTTGGGACCTTTGTTTATCATATATAAATGACTTGGATGAGAATGTGGTTATGATGAGTATGTTTGCTGACAGCATGAAGGTTGGTGGAACTGGATATAACGATGATGGATGCAGAAGGATACAGCGGGGCGTAGATGATCTGGAAAGTTGCCTGGAATAGATCTGGAAAGTTGCCTGGAATGGTGGCAGACGGAATTTAATTCAGACGAGTGTGAGGTAATACATGTTGGGTCATCTAAAACAAATATATTAAATGGCAAGGGCCTTAGAAAATTTGGAAAATAGAGGGACTTAGGGTGCAGTCTTTTAGCTCCATGAAATAGCAACACGGGTGGATAGGTTAGGGAAGATGACATTTAGCTTGTTTGTCATCATAGACAGGAGTATTAAGTGAAACAGTTGGGGTATCATTTTGCAGCTGAACATGACATTCCTAGGACCACACTTGGAATATTGTATGCAGTTCCGGTCAACACACTATTAAAAGTCGCACTACCAAGAATGCAGAAAAGAGTTCAAGTTTGTTCACATTTATTGTCACACACCAATTGGTGCAGTGAATTTTGAGTTACCATACAGCCAGACGAATAAAAAGAACACAATACACAATAGAGTTTAACGTAATCATCCACCACAGTGGGAATTAGCGTTTCCCACTGTGAGGGAAGGCAATAAAGTTCAGTCACCTTCCTCGTTGTTCACCCGTGGTTCGGGACCTTCGAACCCTCTGAAAGTCACCGCTACGGACGGCCCGATGTATGGGCCCTCTCGCCGCGATGATCAAAACTCCAGCGTCAGAACAGAAAGATATAGAACATAGTAAAATACAGCACAAGAACAGCTCGTCGGCCCACAACATCTGTGCCGAACGTGATGCCAAGACCAACTGTTACCTGTCTGCACATAATCAAGATTCCTCCATTCCTTGCATATCCAAATGTCTCTTAAATGCCACTGTCATATCTGCCTCAACCACGACCCTCTGCCGCACGTTCCAGGCACTAGCCATCCCTTGTTTGAAAAAAACATCCCGTACATCTCCTGTGACGTTTGATCCCCTCATTTAAAGGCGATGCCCTCTGGTATTCGATATTTCTATACCGAATGATAGGTTAAGATTTTCTAGCCCGTCTTTGCCAGGATATCTCCTGGAATAGATGACTTTTGATACGCGGAGAAATTGGATGGTGTAGGAAGGAGCTGCAAATGCTGGATCAAACCGAAGATAGACACAGAAAGCTGGAGTAACTCAGTGGGTCAGACAGCATTTCTGGAGAGAAGGAATGGGTGATGTTTTGGGTCAAAGCCCTTCTTCGGGCATTCAAGGGCTGGGATCATTATGTCATGGCCATGTGATTGGCTGGGATTGTTCTCACTGGAAGGCAGAGGGCTGAGGTGTAACCTTGTAGTGGTTTATAAAATGATGAGAGGAAAAGGTAGGGTAGAGAGTCAGAGTCCATTTCCCAGGATAGGAGAGTCGGAAACTAGAGGACGCAGATTTAGGGAGAGAGGGAAAATACTTAAAGGGGAACTGAGGGACAAGTTTTTTTTCCACACAATGGTAATAAATATATAGAACAAGTTGCCAGAAGAGGTGGTTGAAGCAGGAAGAATGAGAGCGTTTAAAAAGTAGTAGGACACATAAATGGAAAGAATACAAACAGAGGCATAGGGCCAAACGCAGGAGAAGGGGCTGAGCATAGATAGGCATCCTAGTCATCTTGGACAAGATGTGCCAAAGTACTTTCTCTGTGATAGCAATTTTTTTTGGGGAGAGTCAGAGCGAGGGCCTGCTGTTGCTGATTTAGTTCATCCCAGTTCTCCGACTGTCCTCCCGATTAAATATTACTGATTGTATGCCTCGTTGCTAGCTTCCCCTCAGCTAACGATAAGCCATTGTGCATTCCTGTAGCTTCATCTGTAATGATCTGTCCTATTCACACCTTACCCTTCCATGTCTCCTGCATCTAGCTTGTCCAGTCCTTTTATAATTTTATATGTTTCTATAAGATCCCCCCTCATTCTTCTAAACTCCAGTGAATACAAGCCTAGTCTTTTTAATTTTTCCTCATATGACAGTCCCGCCATCGCAGGGATCAATCGCGTGAACCTACGCTGCACTGCCACAATCGCAAGGATGTCCTTCCTCAAATTAGGAACCAAAACTGTGCACAATACTCCAGATGTGGTCTCACCAGAGCCCTATACAACTGCAGAAGAACCTCTTTACTCCTATACTGAAATCCTCTTGTTATGAAGGCCAACATTCCATTAGCTTTCTTCACTGCCTGCTGTACCTGTAAGCCAACTTTCAGTACAAGGACGCCCAGGTCTCTTTTCTGAGAAACAGTTTTGAATGGAACTTCATTTATAAGCTCAATACCTCAAAAATATTATACCTGAAAAATGAAGATGAACCTGAAGATGAATTAATTTTCTCAATATGACATTTTTTCTGTCATATTTACAGGCAGTACGAGTATTATTTTAAATAAATTAATAAATAAATGACATGTGTGTAAACAGACGTGGCTTTATTTGGTTTAAGCGAGCTCCCGTGGGGAAAGTTGGAGAGAGTCAACTTGGGAGGGAAACCAAGTAGTTAAATTGTAAAAATCCGTGGTTTTGTAGCATGTCTTCCACTCAAAAAGGTCTGCAGTAATCAAAGCCTGAAAGGGTAGGATGGGGCTGAAGCCCAAAATAAAAATTGTTTTTTCGCCAATGGTTATTGGTTTTCCAGCATCTAGTTAATTAAATTACTTTTTTTTTTCATTTCACAGTCACTAAAACAAGTGGTATTGTAACTATGTACTTTTCAGAGGTGATCTACACATTTTGTTTGTTACTTGTAGGCTTACATGTATGCAATTGTATATTAAAACGTAGCTTTGATCTGTTTGGCCCATTAACTCGCAGGCACTTTTTAAACGCACATTTTGATTACTTTCCATTCTACCATGGAGATATGAAGTCTATAATAGACTTTATTTGTATTTCTATGATTCTGCAGACCTTGGCTGGGAACCTGGGGCTCACCAAAATTGTTCCCAATTGGGCCCCACACCTCCTAAGGTCGGCCGACCCTGACCATATCTACCTCGTTGGTGACTCTCAGACTATTCTTGATCAGACTTTACTGGCTTTACCTTGCATTAAACTTTATTCCCTTATCATACACTGTAAACAGCCCAATTGTAATCATGTATTGTCTTTCTGCTGACTGGATAGCGCGCAACAAAAGCTTTTCACTGTACCTCGGTACAGGTGATAATAAACTAAACTGAACTAAACTCTCCGACTGCACTATCATAAAATCTCTTTTTTGTTTGGAGCTGTTTAACAGCAGGGTTTTTTCAATTCTGCTTTTGTGATCAAGAGCATTTCAAAATATGTTATCTCTCTATCATGAGACAATGATTCGAGGAAAAGGTAAATGTTTTTTCAGGTAAAATATTTTTGAGGTATTGAGCTTATAAATGAAGTTCCATTCTAAACTGTTTCTCAGAAAAGAGATGCGATCAGAAACCTTTGTAGTCATCAGATTTTTGGTTTAATCAAGGGATCATTAGTCTTCAAAGTTTTTCTTCCTCAGGGGGTGGTAGAGGTAGCGACATGGAACTCTATAACATGGAAACAGTCTCTTCGGCCCAGTTCCTCTGTGCTGATCAAGCTGCCTAACTGAGCTAGCCCCACGTGCCTGTGCCTCGCCCATATTCTTCAAAACCTTTCCTATCCATGACCAAATGGCCAAAATGTATTTTAACGATCGGAATTGTTGCAACCTGTACCACTTGCTCTGGCAGCTTATTCCATGTACGCACGCACCACTTCTGTGTGAAAAGGATGTCACTTATGTCTTTACCCTCTGACCATGAACCTATGCCCTCAAGTTTCAGCCTCTCTTGCCCTGGAAGAAAAATGTGGTGTTTCACCTTATCTATGCTCCTTATGATTCTATATACTCAGCCTCCTACACTCCAGGAACAAAAGATCCAGCCAGCTTCTCCTTATAACTCAAACCCTCCAGACCTGGTTATATACTTGTGAGACTTTTTTGCATCCTTTCCAGTTTGATGACATCCTTCCTCTAGCAGGACGACCAGAACTGTACTGGGAATATTGTTAAAGTAGAAATGGACGGATTCTTGATTCACAAAGGAATGAAAAGTTACTGAAGGTAGGTATCAATGAAGAGTAACAATTACTGTCGAATTAGCTATGATGTTTGTGAAAGGGGGATACATTTTAGACAGGATTTTAGGAGAAAGGAAAGAGAAACAGCTTCAATTCATCCTGATTTTATGATTGATTCAGAATTGCTTTTTGGAAACTGCCTTTTTTCAATCTATTCCTTGTTAGTTTAGTTTAGTGTGGCTTAGTTTAGAGATACAGCGCGGAAACAAGCTCTTCAGCCCACCGAGTCCGCACCAACCAGCGATCTCCACACATTAACACTAGGTTACACACACAAGGGACAATTTACATTTATACCAAGCCATTTCACCTATAACCTTTTGTAACAAGGAACTGCAGTTGCTGGTTTAAACCGAAGACAGACACAAAAAGCTGGAGACCTGAAGAAGGGTCTCGACCTGAAAGGTCACCCATTCCTTCTCTACAGAGATGCTGCCTGTCCCGCTGAGTTACCCCAGCTTTTTGTGTCCATCTTCGGTTTTAACCTATAAACCTGTTACGTATTTGGATTGTGGGAGGAAACCGAAGATCTCGGAGTAAAGGTCACAGGGAGAACATACAAACTCCGTACAGACTGCACCCGTAATCGGGATCGAACCTTTGTTTCTGGCCCCGAAGGCGCCGTTAGGCAACAACTGTACCTCTGCACCACCGTGTTGCCGAAATCTTAAACCTTAAAGGTTTTCAAACCTTAAGATTAAGATTTAATGGAAGGTTGTCACGGACACCAATGATGAAATAACTACACTTTTCTATATACTGTACTATACATACTATAAGGCCATTATTTTTTTAATGAGCCAAATCAATGTTATCTATATATTCTTATGTGTAGTTATACCACAAAAAATATATATTTAGTCTCAAATACTAACTTTATCTTTGAAGAACATTATCCAATGTCTCAAGGCCCAAGTTTGCACTCATGCCCTGACCTTGCACTTACACAAAATGCGCTTATCAGATTACTGTAGGTAGGAGAATTAAATCACATGGATATGTTTCTTTAAAAGCGATCTATGTTCATGGCAATTTATTTTAGTTTAGAGATACAGCACGGAAACAGGCCCACCGAGTCCACACCGACCAGCGATCCCCGCACACTTACACTATCCTACACACACTAGGGAGAATTTACATTTATAGCAAGCCAATTAGCCTACAAACCTGTACGTCTTTGGATTGTGGGAGGAACCGAAGATCTCGGTGAAAGCCCACTCAGGCCACGGGGAGAACGTACAAACTCCGTACAGACAAGCACCAGTAGTCGGGACTGAACCCGGACCTCTGGCACTGTAAGGCTGCAACTGACAGCAAATATCGGACAGGAAAAACAGTTACTCAGCTTAACAAACCCCAAAAATTGTTTTTGAAGTCATAGGGCATGATTAACCCAATTCCCCCAATGGTCATATTGCAAATGTATTCTTTTTGATGCACAGTTAGTATTATCCAAAAAAATTCACAGTGCTGGAGTAATTCAACGGGTCAGGCAGCAACTTTAGTTTTATTTTAGAAATGCTGCACGGAAACTGGCTCTTTGGCACACCGACCACCGATCACCCTGCAAACTAGCACTAACCTGCACACTAGGGACAATTTACAATTTTACTGAAGCCTATTAACCTACAAAGCTAATCGGCTTTGGAGTGTGGGAGGAAACCGGAGCACCTGGAGAAAACCCATGTGGTCACAGTGAGAATGTACAAACTCCTTACAGACAGCACAAGTAGTCAGGATCAAACCCCGCTGCAACTCGAGGCAGCAGTTCGACGGCTGTGCCACTGTGCTGCTGTCTGGAAAACATGGATAGGGTGAAGTTTGGGGGGGTTTTAAACTAGAAATCTGCAATTCTAGTAATTTCCATGCTGTTGATCAGCTAGGCACATGAGTGGAAAATAAATATCAGAAGTGAAAGTTATTCTGCACTGGTTAAAGCTAGCCAGTGGCTCTTAAAGGAGAGGCTTGTACTGGATGGAGCAAATGGCACCAGTCATTCCACAATATAATCTGACTAGGAACAGGTGAAATCATAGCTGCATAAGAGAGAGTGGAAGCCAAGACCTTTGGCTGTGAGTGGAGGCCTGGAGACCTTGGAAGACGAGGAAGGATGTTGGAAATGCTTCCTCTTTTTATGGCCTCCTCCAGACTTGCACCCAGAAGAGAGAGGAACAGATAATGTTGCCGATTAATGTTGTAAGTCATTGCCTAACCTGTAAGCAAAAGCAAAGTGGAAACTTGCATTTATCATTCGATATGAAACGATAGAACTCTTATTTATCCCAGACGAGAAATTGATCAGCCAACATTCATAAAAAACACAAAAACACAAAATACATGAAACTGGAAATTTCAGTGACGAGTGTAAAGGATTGGGGACGTGCAAAGATTGGGGGGGGGGGGGGGGGGGGGGGGGGGGGGTATCAATCTCGGTCTACCCCCATGACAGAAGGGGGAGGAGTTGTACAGTTTGATAGCCACAGGGAAGAAGGATCTCCTGTGGCGTTTTGTCTTCCATCTTGGTGGAACCAGTCTATTACTGAAGGTACTCCTCAGGTTGACCAGTGTGTCATGGAGGGGGTGAGCTGTATTGTCCAGGATGCACCATAGTTTAAGGAGCGTCCTCCCCTCCGAGAGCACCTCTGTGTAACATTCTTCTTGACCTCAAGTGCATTTTTGACGGTGAACCACTTCATGAAGTGTGACCATCATTGTAATGAAGGAGACACAGCAGATAACTTCAGTACAGAAGCTCGCACAAATATCAAATGGCCTGATAAGATGCTTTTAATGATATTAACTGAGCTAAATATCGCCAAGGGATTCCTGGATTAATTCCATGCTCCTCTTAAAAGTAATGCCATGGGATTGATTCTGAGAAATTACACTAAGAAGAGAAGACTGAGAAGTACTGGAGTAACTCCGTGGATCAGCAGCATTTGTGGAGGTTGTGGCTCGGCAACGTTTCTTGTCGGGACACTTGTTCATACCTCGTAGTGGGGGGAGAAAGATGGAAAACAAGGTGGGGGTGGGGCAAAGCTTGGACATGATCGGTGAATACAGGTGAGGGGGAGAGGTTAATTGACATATGGGTGGAAAAAGGTCAGAGCTGAAAATGAGACTAAAGGGCGTCAGATAAGGTCATAAACCCATGAGTGATAGGAGCAGAATTAGGCCATTCGGCACCTCTTGCCAGCACCGCCATTCACTGTGATCATGGCTGATCATATGCAATCAGTATCCCGTTCCTGCCTTCTCCCCCATATCCACTGACTCCGCTATCTTTAAGAGCCCTATCTAGTTCTCTCTTGAAAGTATCCAGAGAACCGGCCTCCACTGCCCTCTGAGGCAGAAAATTCCACATATTCACCACTGTCTGTGTAAAAAAGTGTTTCCTCATCTCTGTTCTAAATGGCTTACCCCTTATTCTTAAACTGCAGCCCCTGGTTCTGGACTCCCCCAACATCGGGAACATGTTTCCTGCCTCTAGCGTGTCCAAGCCCTTAATAATCTCATATGTTTCAATAAGATCCCCTCTCAACCTTGTAAATTCCAGAGTATACAAGCCCAGCCGCTCCATTCTCTCAGCATATGACAGTCCCTCCATCCCGGGAATTAACCTTGTGAACCTACGCCACATTCAGGCCACATTAGGAGCACTGAATGCAGTAGAAGAGGTTAGAGAAGGTACTTGTGAACCTCTATCTCTCCTGGAATGGCTGCTGGAGTCCCTGGATGATGGTGAGGGAGGAAGGTATGGACATGTGTTGCATCTCCTGTGGTTGCAGGAACAGTGCCTGGGGAGGGGGTGGTTTGGGAGGGAAGGACTGAGTGAACCAAGGAGTTGCAGAGGACGTGCTCTCTACAGAATAGAGAAAGGGATGGGAATGGGATGATGTGACTGGTGGTGGGATCACGTTGAAGGTGATGCAAATGTCGGAGATCGATGGGTTGGGCGGCAGAGGCTCTGCATCAACACGGAGAGTTGTTAACCTTCCTGGGAGTTTGCACGCACTCAGCTCAGCACTGATGTCATCATTAATACGAGAGCTCTAATCACTAGACTTAGATCTGAACCCAAAATCGAACTGTGTGGAGGCATGATCAACTGAGGCATGCTGAGGCAGTGTCACTAGAACCGTTTGAGAGTCAAGTCAAGAGCGTTTTATTGTCATGTGTCCCAGATAGGACAATGAAATTCTTGCTTGCTGCAGCACAACAGAATATGTAAACATAGTACATAACAGGAGAAAGAAAGTTCAGTGTGTATATATACATATACAAATACTCAATAAATGAACAAATATACTGCAATAATAATAATAGTCTGTTGTAATTCAGAGCTTATTTGTTGTCGTGTTTAATAGCCTGATGGCTGTTGGGAGGAAGCTGTTCCTGAATCTGGACGTTACAGTTTTCAGGCTCCTGTACCTTCTTCCCGATGGCAATGGTGAAATGAATGTGTGGCCAGGATGGTGTGGGTCTTTGATGATGTTGGCTGCCTTTTTGAGGCAGCGACTTCGATAGACCCCTTCGATGGTGGGGAGGTCAGAGCCGGTGATAGACTGGGCAGTGGTCACAACTTTTTGCAGTCTTTTCCGCTCCTGGACGTTCAAGTCAGTATACTCTCTACTGTGCACCAGCAGAAGTTCAATGACATCTTGGTTAATGAGAGTAACTTCATACATCATATCCTGGAACGTTAGCAATTAAACTATTAGCCCTTAACCTTGTTCAGTTTGCCACAGCCTATTGACTCACCACGAACAATCTGTATCAATTAGGATTGGTTTCAGACACTTGCATGCATGTCATTGCTGGCATGCTCATTTCTGAACACATGGCCAACAACAAATTGAAACTGGTGAGGGTGACAGTATCCTCCTACTTAATTCTTCTTCTCCTCATCCCACTTCCAGTTCACACACATACGTTTCTGATGCCTGCATACACTACTTCCAGAAGCATCACAGGAGTTGGTACTCAAACACGGCACACAGCCATGTACTGTGATGTTTGGTCTTTTTAGATTGTGCCATGCATGTTAGTTCTATGTGCAGAATAGTGGATGATCTAGTCAGTCAAAGTTGTTGAGCAAACAATGCATGGCATTTGAATGTGTATCTACTGTAAAATTGCTGCATTGTTGGAGCATTTCATGGGAGACTGGTACATCTTGGGACAATAGGACCACACACTAGCACAACAGTGGAGTTGCTGCCTTACAGCACTAGCAGCGCTGGAGACCCGGGTTCGATGCTGACTGTAGTAGCCATTTAGCTTAATAGCCCTGTCCCACTGTACGAGCTCATTTAAGAGCTCACCCAAGTTAAAAAAAAATCAAACTCATGGTAAGCACGTAGAATGTACGTAGTGGGTACGTCGGAGTTCGGGACGTCTCTTAGCGGCTCGTAACGATAACGGCAGGTACTCTGAAAACGCGGTAAGCTCGGGAAGACTCGTGAAGATTTTTCAACATGTTGAAAAATGTCCACCAAAGCCCCGAGTACCTACGAGTGGCAATTACCATAATTCTCCGAGTTCGAATCAGGGCAAACTCGGGAGAACTCTTGAATGAACTCGTACCGTGGGACAGGGCCATAACTCAGTATGTTATAATTATAACCAGTTACCTTTACAGACATCGTCCTCAACCATGCACGAGCATGACCACAAGTATGATTGAAGCGTACTTATACAAGAAGAAGCTTTTATGAACTATCTTACTGTTCTGTACTTCAATAAAGAAACTATTAATCAAGAGATGTTTTGGAATATTCATCGTTCGACGGCTTTGAATGTCTCGCGGAAGGCTCGATTACCTTCTGACCCATAATCAGCACATTAGTAGTGACTATCAAGGACTAAATCCTTGAGATGTTGTAAAGATTGTCACTACACTGACTACAGGTGCTGTCTGTACGGAGTTTGTACGTTCTCCCCGTGACCTCGGGGTTTTCTCCAACATCTTTGGTTTCCTCCCACACTTCAAAGACGCACAGGTTTGCAGGTTAATTGGCTTGAGTTTGTTAACTTGTTATAAGTGAAAATTGACCCTAGTGTGTGTAGGCTTGTGTTAATGTGCGGCGATTGCTGGTCGGTGTGAAGGGCCTGTTTCTGTGCTGTATCTCCAAACTAAATTAGAGAGATGTAGCAAAATCCATGACTACGAACAGAGACTGAAATGCGTTGGAGAGACCAGTTGGTTGCCATCATTCCCATGACCATTGCCCACTTAAATTCTGACCATTTTAGAAAGGCCAGATTCTTTATTCTGCTATTCCGACAGCTTGCTCATCCAAAGCAATGACAAGAAAGCAGCAATTTTACGGACAATTTGAAATGTCAAACTTCATAGTTTGTTAAATAGACAGAAAAAAAGCTGCAGTAACACAGTGGGTCACGCTGCATCTCTGGAGAAAAGGAATAGGTGACGTTTCAGGTCAACGGGTCACCTATTCCTTTTCTCCAGAGGTGGGAGATACTATTCCTTTCCTCGAGAGATTTTTCTCGTGAGCCGCTTAGTTACTCCAGCTTTATTGTGTCCATTTAAACCAGCATCTGCAGTTCCTCCCTACACATTTCACAGTCTGTAAGTTCATTCTGATGATGAGGAACTGCAATTGTATAGTTTACTATAAAGAATATAAATATAAAGACTGGAACCTATCATATATCCAAACCACGTAGTTATGGCAGCAATCAATCAGACTTTCAAATAAAGGTGTAGGACGGAGTATAGATATTCATTAACATTAAATTGCTGCCACAGTTTGTTTGAAAATGAGTCACATACCATAGACGGAAAGTACCATTCTACTGAAAACCAACACTGGTGAGGTTTTATAGGCATTAGGTCAACTGGAATACCACAGAGGGCAGCAAGTTCACGTACCCATCCTTGTAGTAAATTACGAAAACCAGCCAACTTTCATAGGGAAGGACTCTCGACCTGAAGGGAATTTGTTTCAGCTATTTGGTGATTTCTGCACTCGTTTGTGTGCATAAATGTTATGAGAGTCTCTGCCTTCACCACCAGCTCAGGGTGTGTTCCAAATTCCAACCACCCTCACTTACAAAAAAATATTTTACATGTCTCCGCTAAATCTGCTGATCTATACCTTAATTAAAAGCATACCCACTTGTTTTGCATACCAGTACTATGAGAAAAACATTCTTACTATGTACCCTATTTATGCCCTCACATATTTTGTATATATTAATCCAGACCCCCCCCCCCCTCGATCACGTGGGAAAGAACTGCAGATGCTGGTTTAAATTGAAGATAGACACAAAATGCTGGAGTAACTCAGTGGGACAGGCAGCATCTCTGGAGAGAAGGATTGTGTGACTTTTCGGGTCGAGACCCTTCTCTCTCAAGTCTGAAGAAGGGTCTCGACCTGAAACATCCCCCTTTCCTTCTCTCCAGAGATGCTGCCTGTCCCGCTGAGTTACTCCAGCATTTTGTGTCTATACCCCCTCTGTCATCTCTGCTCCAGGAAGAACAAACCAGTCTTTCCAGTCTCCCCTCAAAACTGAACAGCTCCAGGTGACTATGGTAACTGCCCTGCAGATCACGTCCTTCCTTCAGTATGGTGAACACAATAGCACAGAGTACTCCAACTTTGGCCCAACTAATGTCATATAAAACTGTTCCACGAGTTCCTTGCACTTCTTTTTCATGCTCCAGCTAATGAAGGCGCGAATAAAAAGCAACTGCAGATGCTGGTTTATATTAAAGATGGTCGCAAAATGCTGGAGTAACTTAGCAGATCAGGCAGCATCTCTGGAGGAATTGGATAGGCGATGTTTTGGGTCAGGACCCTTCTTCAGACTGACTGGGGGAAGGGGGGGAGGGGAATATTGGAAGCGGAAGAAAGCCAGGACAAATAGGGGCGGGCAACAGGCAAGGAGGTTCCCTGATAGATTGATTATTGGCTGAAGGCAGCGTGATCCCAGGGATACATCGACTGCGGTACTAGTTAATGGAGGAAGGAAGGAAAAGGCGGCAGAGGATAGGGGGAAAAGGAGGAGGGGGAATTCAGTATGCTTTTTCATCCCCTTGTATATCTGTGCTGCACCTCTAGAGACACTTCTAAACAATGTCCCGCTTTTCCTCACTATATTTTGTGCCTTAACATTAAATCTGCACTAGGCTTATTGGGCCTTCCAAATGCATGACCTCGTACTAATTATTATTAAATTCTGTCTTCCAATTGTTCTACCCATCTAGGCAACTCATCAAGGTCTACATGTTAAATATTGTTAATGAAGACATTATGTAACTGTGTCTGAAATCACAGACAAAACCCAGAAGGACTCTGTATTGAAAACTGCCTGGAAAAGGCCTTGAAAGAATGATTAATATTTCACCAGTTTGTAGACAGGGAACTGAAACTCTCTGACAGTTGCAAAAAACCAAAGCAACCAAATCTTTTTTGGAGTTCAAGCCATCCTGGAGTTGATTCAACATCAAAACATGAGGAGATCAGGAGGATACTAAACATCAGAACTAGTTTTATTGATGCTGGTTTCTTGGTTTCTTGGTCCTCCAAAATATTCCAAATGGAATTTAAACTGGAGGTGGTGAAGGGAGGGCACTAAATGTAAGTTACAGTAAGTTTCCATTGATTTTTAAAGGTGCCAGTGCATACTTGTAATATGCCGTGGCCAGAAAAGGAAATTATGACATTTACCTTTTCAGAAGCAAATAAGGTTACAAAAAAACCCACTGCATCCCACCGAGATTATACTGTACACTTCCCATTTTTTTATCTTTAACATGACCATGCTTTTAGTTCTGTCTGCAATTATATATGTACTGCATCTGCTTAGTGTAGCAATATCATAGGCATTCAGCCTGACAGCCTAAGGTCTCAATATGTGAATGGTTTATTCATAAGCAATTAGGTATTTTGGATTCAATATTTTCTGTGTGAAATTGTTAGTTTTTAATTATTATCTGAAAACAATGAATAGTGAAAATATTCTATTTTAAATCTATAAATTCGACTCCTCCAAGTTATCTTGGCCTGTGGGTTTCAGTTAACAAAGGTAATGTAAATGTTATTAGGCTGGTGACATTTTACAACATTTACTTTTGCAGCTGGACGTCAAGTAATAACTTGCTAAATCTATACATGACTAAAACTCTGATCTTGTTATCTTCCGGTTTGCGCGGTTTTTTTCTATTTGTACAAAAACAGTACGGGATAGCGCTACGATTGTTCACCAGCTCGCTCGCCGTTCTCCTGTGCTGCGAGCGCACAAAGTTTTGTTCCAATCGGTGGCTTATTGTAAAAGTTAGCAAGGTTTAAAAATCTTTAAAAGCGCGCGTGCGCAGATCGATTTCCTCTCCTGCCAGTCAGCGCCACGCGGATTAGTCTCTTCTACTATCATTCCGTGGGACGGTCCGCCCCTTCCTGCACCATCGTGTCTTGACTGGAGCTGAGGATGGCCGGCGGAGGTCTCCAACCGGGCACAATTTCGGAGGGACCGGAAGTGGCCCAGCCCGGCCCAGCACAGCTTGGAGTCGGAAATGTCCAAGTGGATGTTGCCAAATGGAAAGCGGAGACTGTGATCCTGGTGGAGGAGAATGACCAGTGACCAGCGCCCGCTGTGAGTCCCCATCGCACCGCCAGCTCCTGCCCCTTCCCCCCCTCTGGTCCCCCTCGCTGGCTCCTGCCTCACTCCCCCGTGATACCTCCTTACCCCCCATGGCTCTTCCCTGGTCTTTTTACCGAGCTTTCCCCCTCCCTCTCCACCTCCACCACCCACTCTACCCTCACAACCCCTCTCCCCCTCATTCCGATATATTGTGTTGGGGGAACAGGTTGCATTGGGGGAATGGGTGAGTGGTGGAATATTGCGTTGGGGAATGGTATTTGTTCTGGAAATATAGATATGCTTTCTTGGAGACAGAGAAATTTGCAGTCAAGCTTCCCTGTTAAAATCTAAATATAACCAGTTTTAGTATGTTTTAAAGTATGTTTTTAAAACACTAGTGCTGGAGTAACTCAGTAGGTCAGGCAGCATCTGTGGAGGGAATGGACAGGCAACATTTCAGGGGGGGGTAAGGGGGAGAGGAAGGAAAACGGGGGAAAACCGTTTGGGGCCGCCTCCTCCATGGAGGCGACTTTTTCCAGGTCGCCTCCCCCGTGGCCTAACATCAAGGATCGGCGCGGCCTTTCCGGAAATGCGCTCGGGGCTTCAGCGGCGGGCGCAGCGTGGACTCTCGGCGTGGAGCGGGTGAGCCCTCGCTGGAGGGGAGCGCTCCGTTTCGCTGGCCTGGGGCAGCCGGCAGCCTGAAGCCGCGGTCTGCAGATCTCCAGCTGGCGCGGCGTCTGCAGCCCGGGATCCCTCGTGGGGGACCCGGGGGAAGAAGAAGCTCCGAATGCCGGCCCGCGGCCAACTTCTACCGCGGGCCCGGCGTGAACTTACCATCACCCCTGGTGGGGAGCTTCAACCGCCGACCCTGCAGTCTGCGGTGCTTCTGGCTGCGGCGCGGCGGGGTCTTTAAATCTTCGACCACCGGCCTGCGGCCTACACCAACTGAAAGCCACGGTCTCTGGTGGGGAAGAGCCGACTCTGGACTTACCTGGACTTGTACCTTGTCCTTTTACCATCTGGACGCCCGCAGCAACGGCTGCGGAGGGTTGAGGTCCCGACTACGGGGGAAAATGGAGGAGGACTGGCCAAATTGTGTACCTTCCACCACAGTGATGAATGCTGTGGTGGATGTTTATGTTAAATTTTTATTGTGTTTTTGTGTGTGTTCTTTATAATTGTACCGCTGCTGACACATTCATTTCACTTGCACTTATGTGCAATGTGACAAATAAACCGTATTGTATTGTATTGTATAAGCCAGCAAGTCTTTGGGATGTGGGAGGAAACCTGAGCACCAGGAGGAACTCCACACTGTCACGGAGAGAATGTGCAAACAAGACATGGATAGTCCTGGGGGTCAGAATCGAACCTGAAGCACTGCCTAAAGTGCCTTGTAATTTTGCTTTCTAAGATATTTTTCTCCAAACAAAGTCTAAAAAGGTTTCCCAGGACAAAATGCACCCTGTTCTATTAATTTTCGTATTGTGAAACAATTAACACCATCTCAAACCTTAACAACGATCAAATTATTTTTTAAAGGAACACCACCTTCACGGTAAATATTCTATATATTACAGACATCTCTTAAAAGAAAAAATATTTGCATTTAGTTGATTTCTTTCACAAACTTTTGCCAACTAATTTTAAGGGAAAATGGCCATATTACAGCATTAGGTACAATATGATAAAGATCATCTGTTTCAGTTATCTTAATGGAAAGACATTGACCAGGTACTTTCCAAAGAAATTTCCCAAATCATCTTCAAAACAATGTCAGAGCATTCATCTGAGACCACATCCACCACCATGCCTCTGATGATATAGCTAGCCGTTTAATTTAGTACTCGTGTATCAACCTGGATTTTCACACTTCGGCTAGATTTCATTCCATAATATTCCGACTCAAAACTTAGATTCGGTTTTTCACATTTACACGATGCCACTGTAACAAAATATTAGCATTCTTTACATTTTGTATTACGATTCGTTAGGTAATCGTCCAGGTTCAAGAACAGCTTCTTCCTTACAGCCATTCGGCTCTTGAACACTACAACCTCAAATAAGCTCTGATCTACATAGATTATTATTGTTATTATTGCTTTATTATTATTTGTTTTTCTGTGTGTGTGTATATATATATATATATATATATACCGGTCAAGAACAGAGTTTTAGTAATATAGATAGATATAGATAGATAGATAGATAGATAGATAGATAGATAGATAGATAGATAGATAGATATAGATAGATAGATAGATAGATAGATAGATATTACTAAAACTCTGTTCTTGACCGGTTTTGGCTTTCTGTGCTGCGGTTTCCGAGAGTACGCCGCAACCTACAGCCGTCATTTTTGGCCACCTCGCTCAGAGCCCCCCTCCGCCGCATGTGTGCCGAGGATTTTTCCTGTCGATGAAAATTGACAGAGATATTAATGTTTTTACAACATTCCCCATTCTCTCTGCTGCCCCCCGCTGGAGGGAGAGGGAGGGAATATAAAACCAGGAAGTGGTGTGCCTCAATCAGTCTCTGCAAGTGGTGTGCCTCAATCAGAGCTTTGAATGACACTGACAAATGTCTACAGCACTGTGATTACCCTTAATTTGGTTTGAAAATGAAAATATGGTTAGAGGTAAAAAAAGCACTGCCCGCAAATGGTTGTTTGGGTTTGGGTTGAAGTAAAAAGGCACTCTCCCCCCCCCCCCCCCCCCCCTCCCCCTCCTCTTCCCCCCTCCCCCTCCTCCTCCCCCCCCCCCCCCCCACCCCCCCCCCCCACCCCGGTTCGTCACCGCCACCCCCCTTACCCTCCTCTCCTCCCCTCCCCTCCCCCCCCTCCCCCCTCCTCTCCCCCCCCCCCCCCCCCCCCCCTCCCCCCCCCCCCCCCCCCCCCCCCCTCCCTCCCCCCCCCCCCCACCCCCCCCTCTCTCCCCCCTCCCCCCCTCCCCCCTCCTCCCCCTCCCCCCCCCCCCCCCCCCCTCCTCCCCCCCCCCCTCCCCCCCCCCCCCTCCTTCCCCCCCCCCCCCCTCCTCCTCTCCCCCCCTCCCCCCCTCCCCCCTCCTCCTCCTCCCCCCCTCCTCCTCCTCCCCCCTCCTCCAATCCCCCCCCCTCTCCTCCCCCCCCTCGCCTCCCCCCCCCACAACCGCACGTTGGGGAACAGATCCAACGGGTCTGCACTTGGTCTAGTATATATATAATCTACATATATGTGTATTTGTGAATATGTGTATATATAAGCACACATTGAACTTTTTTCTCTCTTGTTTATTATTTTGTTTACAGTGTACTATGTTTACATATTCTGTTGTGCTGCTGCAAGTAAGAATTTCATTGTTCTACCTGGGACATATGCCATTAAAACACTCTTGGCTCGAATGGCAGCAGGAGTGATCAGATTGTAATGCAGTGGGGCAACTGGATAAATGTTGGACAAGGGTTTAGGAGAATCACATCGTACGTTTAATCATAGATGCTCATGAACGTTCACTGGCATGTGAGATTTGCATTGTGTCTTCCTATTTTTAATATGAAGTTGGCATAATTAACGACTTGATTTGTTTCAGACGACTTGAAATGGTGAAAGTGTAATCTTCAATTATGATTTTTTACATTTATTTAATCACTGAGAACTTTTGAAGTTGGGCACTTATTCTCAAAGTATCATAGGTTTTGTGGCTCTTGACCTACTTCTGGTTTGTTCTCTGTGATGTTTATCAGCTGATAACTTAAAGCAGAGGCTTGCTGTCGATTGTCTGTTGTGCTTGCAGCCAGGTCAGTTCTCTGGAAACAATCTGGTGTGCGTTTGCCAACTGATAGGTAAGATCAATATGAATTTACCTCTGCCTGACTTTCTCTGAGATATTTCTCCTGGTAAACGTTACTCTTCGCATCAGAGTTTTATGGTCTGCAATGTTCCTTGGTTTCCAATGTGGAACTCGGGTTAAATTCCATATGAGTAACTCCTGAGCTGCCAACTCTCATGCATTGAGCGTAAGAATCACGCAATTGGTCCAATTCTCATGCTCTCACACTGAACGCAAATTTCTCACGCTCTGTCGTGAGAAATTCCGTGATCGACGAGAATTTCAAAACTAATATCAACTGCATGGGCCGTGGGTGAAGGACGGATGGAAGCAGAAGCAGCGGCGGGGGCAGACGTGGACGGGGAGCCGGGGCTGGCGAGTGTTTGCCGGGCTGGCGAGTCTCTCGCTGCAGCTGCGGCCATGGAGCAGCCTCAGTGCAAGAGTCCCAGGCCGTCAGAGGCGTCTGAAGCATTGCGCTGCTGCTGTGAGTGTCTCTGTGCTGAATTTGCCCTGGTGACCAGCATGGACCAGGCTGCGGCTCGGTGCATCCTGGAGGACAACCAGTGGCTGCTGGAAGTAGGTACCAAGCACTAGGTGGAAGCGGTGGAAGATAGTGGACTTTAAATGGGGGTGGTTGGAGAAAGCATCCTGCTTGCCTGTTAGATTTTCACTTACTGTAACTGCAGGAAAAATGTTCCCGATGTTGGGGGAGTTCAGAACCAGGGGTCGCACAGTTCAGGAATAAGGGGTTGGCCATTTAGGACTGAGATGAGGACAAACTTTCTTCACCCAGAGAGTTGTGAATCTGTGGAATTCTCTGCCACAGAAGGCAGTGGAGGCCAATTCACTGGATGTTTTCAAGAGACAGTTACATTTTGCTCTTGGGACTAACAAAATCAAGAGATATGGGAAAAAAACAGGAAAGAGGTACTGATTTTAGATGACAGCCATGATCATATTGAATGGCAGTGTTGGACCGAAGGGCAGAATGGCTTATTCCTGCATCTATTTTCTATGTTTCTATGCTTGAAGTTATGGCAATAATTCTCCACCACTTGATTTTGAAGCATTTATGCATGGTGGAGGTATAATGTAGTCATTGACTGGTACAGTGTGGAAACAGGCCCTTCGGCGCAACTTGCCCACACCCGCCAATATGTCCCAGCTACGCCACCTGCTTTTGGTCCATATCCCTCCAAACCTGTCATATCCATGTATCAGTCTAACTGTTTCTTAAATGTTGGGATAGGCCCTGCCTCAACTACCTCCTCTGGCAGCTTGTTCCATACACCCACCACTCTTTGTGTAGAAAAGGTTACCCCTTAAAAAGTTACCTCTTAAAAATACTTCAAACAAAAAATGCACTAAAACAAGATTTTAAAACATCAAATTTCAACAATACAGCCCCGATAACCCATTATTTCCTTCATATTGGGAAGGTAGCACCATTGTTATTTGCCACTCAACTAATATGTTTGTTTACCTCACTGACTATTTCAAACTCCCCCCCCCCCCCCCGCCCGCCAAATTCCTTCGACGGGTTGAATAGAAATGTCCCCAATCTTGTTGTTTTATTAATTAAACACGTAGATGAACATCCTCAAGGGGTATAATCAAGTGGAAACTGATTCTGATGCGATGTTTAAGAGCTTGGTCAAAGAAGGGGCATATTTTAAAGGAGTGACAGAGATACTTGCAGGGGAATGTGTGAGGAGGTTATTATTTGTTTTTAGTTTTAGCTTGAACCTGGACATCTGAAGATTCAAAGCTTCATATAGTAATTGTGCTGATACTGACTCCAATCAACCACGTAATGAATATCATCCATTCCAGAGGTTTTATTTTTCTGATGCCATTTAAACTTCACTTGGATTTCAATCACTTCAATGTAAAAGTAATTGGGAATGGAGAGCATTGGAACAAAAATTCGCCCTCAGTACATATTAACTGGAATATAATAATGTATGCATTTTGATAGGTGCAATCGAAACAAAGATCTCTATCATTGTTGTGTTATGAATACCACAGAAAATATTATGTATTCTCAAGATCACATTAAATAGAATGTTATTGCTTAAATATATAGTTATTGGACTTTGCATTTCGGAAAAGTCCCAGCTGAGAGAAGACAGCAGAATACTGAAATTATTAGGGGTGAAAATGACCAGGACAGGAAAATGAAGGAAATGGTAACAGAATACTTATACAACTGAGTGAGTATAATGTTATGGATCAGAAATCGTGTTCAACCAATTGATGACTTATTTGACAAAGTAACTAGCATGTTAGATATCAAGGAAGCCAATGGATGTAGCAAATTTTGTTCAACAAAATTTGGTCCGTGAAGTGCCCCATAAAAGATTACTGCATTAGATAAGCATCTGTAGACTTGAACGTAATAGGTTAAGTCCAGGGGGTCAGATATGGGGCTTTATGTGTGGGCCAGATATATTGTCAGTGCAGAGGGGCTAGGAGCAAGGCCAAGTGTGCATCCAGAGTCAAGGTCTGGAATAGTACTAGGTGTCAAAGCTGGGACAATGGGAGTGTTCAGCACTGGGAACCTAAGCAGGTAAGCAGCTATGATCAGGGTAGAATAGGGGCCCAGGTGTAAGGCTGGACTCAGGATCAGGAATGAGAGAATGTATGCAACTGGTGCCAGGGTCAGGAGTAGTACCAGGTGTGCAGTGAAACCCAGGTTGATCAACATGGGCCAAGTGTTTGATTATAATCTGATTTCCATACATGAATATACTAAGTTCATTCATGTGCTGCACCTGTTGATCAGAGCCTGGCTCTAGTGTGGAATGTAATGAGGAATGTAATTTAGCCTAACCTTATTCATAGCTAATCCAATTTGAAGCATAAATATTGCATTCAAGTGTAAGTTAAAAGACTCGCTACAGCATGCACCTGATTGCACAATTTGAAGCTGAAAATGCAAAAGCTCCATACCACACCCTCATAAGGTCGTAGTTCATGTGATAGGAGTAGAATTAGGCCATTCGGCCCGAAGTCTACTCCACCTTTTCAATCATGGCTGATCTATCTCTCCCTCCTCACCCTATTTTCCTGCCTTCTCCCCATAACCTCTGACACCATTTCTAATCAAGAAACACCATGTGGCAGGGTCAATGCATCCTGGTTAATGTTTGGTTATTGACTTCATTGGAAATGAAGTGAATTCATGTGGAACTAGCAACAGATTCACTAGCACCCATTTTACTGCCATGGATAATAGGAAAAATTATCCCATAATAATTATACTGAATTAATGTTCAGGTCAGTCAGATAGCCCCTTCATCCGAGGAATCAACCCAATTAATTTAATCCTGGAATCTGGATTCCAGTGGAATTTCATGAAGTTTGTAAAATTTCCTGACCTTTTCCTACTTGGTCACCCCTGCAAGGAAGGTCAGTGTTCCACATAGCTTTCTAATTAATTTCTGTGTCTTATATAGGACACTCCAGATCCCTCAGCACTGTAGCATTCCATAGATTCAGTTTCTTTCATCAATATTCCGTTTTTCTATTCCTATCAAAACGATTGACTTCACAATTCAGCATATTCTAAGTCATCTGCCAAATGTTTACCCTGTCAGTTGTCCTATCCATATCCCTTTACAGATGCTGATTCCCTTTCACTTGTTTACAACCATCTCTCTATATTTTAATTCCCCAGCCTACAAACCAAATCTCCCAGGATTTACGGGTCTCCAAAAGTCAAGCAAAGCGTCATAATTTCATTCCTGGTGTTTACCTAATTTGGTACTTGTCCTCCACTTGAGTTCTTTGCCTGGTTTTCTGATTAAGATTAACATTTCTTGATTAGTACAGGTGTCAGAGGGTTTGGAGAGAAGGTAGTAGAATAGGGCCAGGAGGGGGAGATAGATCGGCCATGATTGAATGCCGGAGGAGATTTGATGGGCCGAATGGCCTAATTCTACTTCTATTCCTCATGACATAACATTTACCTCTCTTCCTTCAATTCTTCAATTCTGATCTGTTTTGCTTTAGCTGGTTAGTAAGTTGTTATCAAACTTCATTAATTGCATTCATTAGTTTAGTTTTGAGACGCAGCATAGAAATAGGCCCTTCGATCTTCAAGCCCATGCTGACCGTCGCTGGTTCCCTGTTATCCCACTTTCGCATCCACTAGGGGTATTTTTGTTTAATCAGTCATTCACATGGCAGGTACCTACATTCAATTCTAAGTGTTTTTATTTTTTTTATTTTTTTATTATTGGAGATAGATACATAATCTATTACATCATTACTGTTACATCATTTTTAAATTGATAATATTGTCAGTTATTATTACATTGTCTCCAATACTTTTTGCATTTTTCTTCGTTTTTTTTTTATAACTAGATAGAGCTAAAGGGATAGATGAAATAGAGAGAGGGAAGAAGGAAAAAGAAAACTAAAATAAAAAAAGGAAGAGGAGTGAAAGAGGTAATTGAAGAAGAATGGAAAAATTTGTTAGAGTTTAAAAACATCATTCGAGATATGTTCGTACATTTCGAAGTATAGCATTTCATCCAATCTTTAGTCCGGGTGCTAGTCAGGTTCCTGTGCTGAACTATTCTGACCCTTTAAGTAATCAATAAAAGGAGACCATGTTCCAACGAATAATTCCTGTTTATTCCAACAGGGAAAATCTGATTCTTTCCACGTTTAAGGTCTCCGTCATTTCTATAATCCACATTCTGATTGTGGGGGCCGTAGGGCCTTTCCAAAATTTTAGGATTAATTTTTTTCCTGTTATTAAACTGTAATCGATAAAGTTTCTTTGTGTTATTCTAAGTGTTTGATTTAATTCTAATATTCCGAGTATTATTAATTTTGAGTTTGGTTCCAGTTGTGTGTTGGTTACTTTGGATATTATACTAAAAATATTTACCCAAAATTTTTTAATTTAATTTTAATCAGTCATTCACATGGCAGGTACCTACATTCAATTCTAAGTGTTTTTAATGTGTAATGTTTTCCAATCTTCTGCTTTTGGACATTAATTTCAACCGGATCGCAGCTAACTTCTTGAATTTTTCGGGATGATGATGTCCATTTAGTAACTTTTAAAAAATCTCAAGTTACGTTCGCTCAATAACCTTAAAACCATATTGGCGCAAGTGAATACATCCGTAGCCGGAATCTCTGCGGAAATATTGGATCTTTGCAGCAACGTGAGGGGGAGGATTTCCATTGTTCACAATTTAAAACAAAATGGGAAACATTTATAATTTCACTATAAATAGTCATGGAATTTCATCTGAGTTCTCAGGGACTAAGTTATTCATTCTTAGTTGGAGTAATATTGCCCTTTAGCCTGCTTTAGCTTCAATAACAGAAGGAATCTCTCAGGAAAGAAGCGAGCAGAGCATTTTGGATTAAAATTCTGTTCATGGGAGTCAGACAAGAGACATCTGGTTATGGAATAGAAATGTCATATTGTGTACCAGTACAAGGAGCATAGCACAGGCCGCTTAATTTGTTCCCTCTGGAAAACATGCTCTAAAGTTGCAAAGTGTGAGGGACCTGCAGCTGTTTATTCTGGTGCCACCCATGCCTGGAATTCAAGTACTTGCCTCATTTGAGGGTGTAAGCAGCAGTAATCACAATTTTGTTTGCATTAGGAAAATGGCAGGGGGGTACTTGATTGACGCCTAGCAAACTATAACCTGTATTGATTGACCTTGATCCATTTCTGAGCTCCAGTAAAGTGAGAGCTGCTGTGGCAAAGTTGTGGTGAGTGGGCCATGTTTGAACCAGGCACAGCATCGCAGAGAGTGGACACAAAATGCTGGAGTAACTCAGCGGGACAGGCAGCATCCCTGGAGAGAAGGAATGGGTGAATTTTCAGGTTGAGACCCTTCTCCAGACTTCAGTCACCCATTCCTTTTCTCCAGTGATGCTGCCAGTCCCGCTGAGTTACTCCAGGATTTTGTGTCTATCTTTGGTTTAAACCAGCATCTGCAGTTCCTTCCTACACACCTGATGACCAGCTGAGGAAAGCAGTTGCCAAAATACCTTTTTTAATTCTATCTGTAGACTCCACTCGGTGTTGCTACATGCACTGGCTCCCCCAAACCAAATGCCCAACATCATTAGCTAAGTGGACGATGAAGGGATCGGAGGATCAGTTAAGTCCACCGCTTGAGAATGTGGCTTCACTTTTACTGTGAAACACTCTGGCCCCCAAGACTAGTTTGAATAGATCACAAATCCTCATTGGACTGAAGACCAAAAGTGACTTGGAGCAGAATGCCATGTCGTCCATGTATAAGGAGAATTTGATCTGAGCATCTCCGCTGCCCCGTGGGACTACCACACTCGTAGACCCACATCCTTCCTGATGTGGAATGATTCCCGGAATGAGTGGGTTAGCACATGATGAGCATTTGACAGCACTGGGCCTCTACTCACTGGAGTTTAGAAGGTTGAGGGGGACCTATTTGAAACTTACAGATTAATGAAAGGCATAAATAGAGTGGATGTGGAAAGGATGTTTCCACTGGTGGGAGAGTCTAGGACCAGAGGTGATAACCTCAGAATTAAAGGGAGCTCATTTAGAAAGGAGGTGATGGGGAACTACTTTAGTCAGAGGGTAGTTAATCTGTGGAACTCATTGCTGGGGGCTGTGGCGGCCAAGTCAATGGATATTTTCAAGGCAGAGATGGACAATTTCTTGATTGGGGCAGGTGTCAAGTGTTATGGGGAGAAGACAGGAAAATGGGATTAGGAGGCAGAGATCAGCCATGATTGAATGACAGACTCGATGGGCTGAATGGCATAATTCTACTCCTATAACTTGTGAACGTACAAACTTCCGGATGGACTTAACAAAAGACTCAATGCAACTTGTAGAACACTCAGTGGAAAGAAGCCCAGCATAACTCTGGAGCTTTTGAAGCTTTCTATTTCCTGCTTTCTGATTAAGACTGCCTGTGTAAGTAAACCAGTCATATCCAATTGCAGATTGCCTCCCAAAAACACAATTTTGGAGAGCATATCCATCGCATGTGATGAATATTCCACATGTATGCGATGGGTCTATCTTTGCCCCCCCCCCCCCCCCCGGCCCTCGGTCATGGCTGACCATGGGTGATGCATCTTAGTTGTTGGCTACTTGCTCCAAACCTCGGCTAGAGGAGCGTCGTTTGTGGCTGCAGAGACCACACACAAATGTGACCTTTGCCACAGAGACTGTCACTCCCGCATTGGTCTCTTCAGCCACCAGCCACGCTGCTCTAGCCGAGGTTTGGAGCAAACAGCCGACAACAAGGATGCATCACCCTTGGTCCACGATGACCGAGGTGGGGCCCAAGATAGATCCATCGCATACATGTGTAATATTCTGTCAAGTTGACCTGGTAGGTTATCAGCCACCTTGACCTGTACCTTGGCAATCACATCCCTGAGTAATGAAAGATTGTCAGAGACCGACCTGTTGGGTCCAGTTCACGTAAGATTGGGGTGAACCGCCAGGCCCAGAACAGATATTGATGCCAGCTCAGCGTCACCATATAGAAAAGTCTTATTCCCATTTTATTCTCCCTCCAACGGTTTATAAATGAAGACTTAGAAATCTGTTTTACTCCAATGGAAGTCAATGGTTTATCTCATCAAGTTTTCTCCTTGTGTGGGACTAGCTTCAGACTGTTGTGTAGTAACATTCACAAACACCTTTGAGTACCACATCTAGCGAATCTGTGAGTTTTAAGCATTGCAGTGGAAATCATAACTCCCTGGATAAAATCAATTCACATCTGATTTTACTGATTGTTGAAGATAACATAAAATACTCCATTACGCACACAACTAAATGAATTGGTCCTACAGAGAGAGACAACATGTGCTTAATGCTTTACCAACTGAAAATATGACCATGCATCTTGAAATGTTGTGGCCACTTATCCATGCTGTGGTTTCATTTTTAATGCCTGAAAGTCTTTCTGCATTACGAAGGATCTTTTTTTTTATCCACATGGAAATACAACAGTTCCCATTGGAGTAATCAGCTCTCTGTGAATTGCGAAAGAATCTAGGGGAAAGATCGAATGTGGTTTAAAACAAAAGCTTTAATGTAATCAGGTCCAATTCCTGAATTCTCATGGTGGTCTGAAATAGAAAGAAAAATAGACTTTAGTCAATTTCAAACCGTGCCAACAATTTTACTTTGAATATACTGCGGTTTAATAGTCAAAAGTAAGGTTCGACTTCCTCTAACCTTGTAGTTGCAACGGAAGAGTATTCAGCTTCAAGGCCAAGGCTTTGCAAGGCCAAACCGTGGCCTTGTCTGTCATTCAACCTTAACTGGCAACATGTGTAATGTTGTTCATTCTGTTAGACAATTAGATGAGAGGCCTTCCTGAAGCAAAGAGAGAGAAATGAGGCAGAAGAAAAAATCCCATTCTGGATGAACATGGTCCTGGCAACCGATCACAATCACATTGATGGTGACGGTGGCCCAAGCAATCCACCTGAAAGAGGAAGAAAATTAGCAGACATTTGTTTTTGAGCATTTAATTAACAAGAGTCAAAATTGTAAGTGGAAGGTTACTCTCCTCTATGTTTTCAGGAGGGTGAAGGAAGGATGTTTTTTTCCATTGTGGCCGAGTCAAATCTTTGCACAATTTCTGTCCACAGCACTTTGTGGTACATGCCTTGAGGTTTCAAACATGCATGCATGGTGCACCGTGGCAAAGTTTACTGAGTTGCAAGGTTATACATTTCTGTCACAAGGTTATATATTTCTGTAGTCACTTTGGAATGAATTTGAACCTAATTTCCACGTCTGATTTTCAAGTTGTTGTTGTATTTTCTACTTACCCGTAAGTGCTATGGAGTGTACGGTGTATCATATACGTTGCAGATAGACACAAAATATTGGAGTAAATCACAGTCTGAAGAAGGGTCACGACCCAAAACGTCACCCATTCCCTCTCTCCAGAGATGCTGCCTGTCCCGCTGGGTTACTCCAGCATTTTGTGTCTATCTTTGGTTTAAACCAGCATCTGTAGTCCCTTCCCCCACATTTCTGGTACAGTATTGTTGGCATCTTAGTGAATGTTCAGTAAAAGGAGAACTTTGTGATCAACAGCACCTCTGCTATCCTTGTTGGGGTTCACGATGAACAGCACCTCTGCTATTTTTGTTGGGACTTGTGATCCAATGCCTGCATGCCTTGAGAGAAATATGAGGATGTATGTTTGCTTGCATCACACGAAGGATTCACTGACATGGATACCAACTGACTTGCCTTTGTCGGCATGGTGCCAAAGACCATTCCTGCTGCCGAATGTTGAGGTGTGTTATATTATCCCTTCATGTTTTTGGGTGGGCAAAGCTGAAGAGCCTCGCTTCACAAATCAACTGAGAAGGCATTGCCAACTGGCTAATCCACACCCAGCCTTTGCCAGCTGACAGGACAGTTAAGGACTTGCTTCCAAATGTCGGGGATATTCAAAAGATAGTCGTTCAGAAACGATTGAAACCAATTGTGCAATTAAAAGATATTTTTTAAGTATTAAAACATTTAAAGCACTTCAAGCCTGACACCCCACACCTCGATCAAGTCACCATTCACCAGGTCGTCTTGTCTCAGTTCCAACCTATGACTGAACACGCTTATGGACCTGTCCCACTTAGGCGATTTTTTTAGGCAACTACAGGCGACTAGTTTGTCACCACATGTTCGCCGGTGGTGGCCGGGAATAGTCTCCTCAGTCGTCCAAAAAGTCGCAGCGTCTTTCTGGTCGCCGCTAAAGTTTCAACATGTTGAAGATTTTTTGGCGTCAGTGGGTTTGACCCTAGGTTGTAGGTTGTCGCCAGGATGACGTAGGTTGTCGCCTGTTTTTCAGCAACCTGCTACGACTAAGACAGTCGCCGGCAATTGCCTAAAACACCGGCAAGTGGGACAGGCCCATTATTTTCCTTTAGCGGTATGGCAATTCTACAGCACCTGTGACAGACCCACAACTGAAACAGATGCAGGTGTATCTTACAGTGATAACTCTACCTGCGTTTACAGTGCTCAACAATTTTTGGATCACTGTGGTGCAATTAACTAGAATGAATCTTTTCATTTACTTCTTCTTCTTATCGAGTCCACACACAAGATTAGAAGTTGTTCAGCCAGAGCTGAACGCACTTCTCGGCATCTGCATACAATGGTGTCTGTCTTGTCGCTACTTGTGCTTCTTGTGCGTGGTGGTGGAAACAGGGCCGCGACGTGAACGCTCTTTCCTTGATCCCACTTCATTTACTGAGTAATTATATTTATTGCCTACATTCTTCGTGTTAAATTACATCCAGAAAGATACTACGGTGGACTTTTGATCTGTTCTAGTCATCCCAGGTAGCAACAACTACGGTGAATTCTTATCATTGCACTAACGTCATGTGTTGTTTACTTAGCCCACAAAAGCAAAGCTTGACATTTTACTCACCAAAGTTAGAATTACAATTGTTCAATTTATTTAGTAAATGTGTGAACCTTGGTTCCCAATAAAGAACATCGAGTTACATTTACATTCAGAAAGATTGTCGGTGAAGAAAATTTGCGATAGCTAGCTAATATGAAATGGAAACATAAACTAGGCCAAAAACTCAAAGTCATCCTCTTGCTTTGAAATCTTGATTGAGCATTTCATCCAGTCTCAGTAGGTACTGTACGTTACACCAGCCTTACACGCCATATTTATAGATGTATCTGTACAAATGTGCTTAATCTGGAACTGTAGAAGAATTTTGATTCAGATCCTTTGGCACTCAAAAGCATGATTTAATCCAGCGGAATCTCTGGGCAATTATCATTTGCGCATATGTACCTTCAGGTGGGGAACAAGCAACAGAAATAAAATTCTTGTTGAGTAAGAAAATAATTGCTGTCCTGTGATTGTTGCAAATGATGCATGAGGCATTCCATTAAATGTTTATTCCAGTTAGAATATTTACTATTATAGGGCGGCCATGGTAGAGTTGCTGCCTTAGAGCGCTTGAAGCACTGTAGACCCGGGTCAATCTTGACTACGGGTGCTGTTGCTGTCTGTACGGAGTTTGTACGTTCTCCCCGTGACCGCGTGGGTTTTCTCTGAGATCTTCGGTTTCCTCCCACACTCCAAAGATGTACAGGTTTGTAGGTTAATCAGCTTGGTATAAGTGTAAATTGTCCCTTGTGTGCGTAGGATAATGTTAATGTGCGGGGATCGCTGGTGGGCACGGACTCGGTGGGCCGAAGGGCCTGTTTCCGTGCTGTATCTCTAAACTAAAAAAATCTAAACTAAAATAAATAGCCTACAGATGAACAAAAGGTGTGTGTAGAAAATGTAACGATCTAATGGCTGTCCATAATAGCCATTTAGTGCCATTCAAATGACAGCTTCAGGCATGGGTCAAGGGTGTTACATTGTCAGATATACCAACCATGAAATTATTATTTTTTTCTTGCAGCAGCATAACAGAATTATAAACACTGTACAGACAGATAATATCTATTAAACAAAAAAAACAATGAATTAATAACCACAATACGAGTGGGGGGGGGGGGGGGGGGGGGACTGTGTCGTCCTTGGTGCAACAAAAGACAATGTGTGGAAGTTCATAGAAACATAGAAATTAGGTGCAGGAGTAGGCCATTCGGCCCTTCGAGCCTGCACCGCCACTCAATATGATCATGGCTGATCATCCAACTCAGTATCCCGTACCTGCCTTCTCTCCATACCCTCTGATCCCCTTAGCCACAAGGGCCACATCTAACTCCCTCTTAAATATAGCCAATGAACTGGCCTCAACTCCCGTCTGAGATCTTGCACAATCACTCTATGGTCAGGGGAAGCCATGGATGTGGGATGTCGGGGATAAGGCTGATCAGCAACTTATGGGAGTGATTGAGGCACCACAGGATATAGGTTTAATGTGAAGGGGAAAAGATTTAATAGGGATCTGAGGGGTAATTTTTTCACACAACAGTTGTGGGTGTATTGAGCTGCCAGAGGAGGTAGTTGAGGCTGGGACTATCGCGACGTTTAAGAAACAGTTAAGAAACATGGATAGAATAAGTTTGGAGAGATATAGGGCAAACGCAGGCAGGTGGGACTATAGCTGGGACATGTTGGCTGGTGTGGGCATTAGGCCAAAGGGCTTGTTTCCACACTATGACTATGAGGCTCAAATCAATAGATCAGGAAGGAAATTAGTGGGTTGGTCTGGCCAAGGCTTCTGACTCCTTGATGACCCCGAACCCATCATTTTATCCCCAGCTCGGCCCATTTCAACCCCCTGATCTCCATCCACACCCCTGATCCTGGCTACTCACTGAGCAAACTTGATCCAGGCCGCAAACAAGCCTTCTATTGCCGGTGAATAGCACAGAATGCTGGGGAAATATTTAGTTGTGCATTTTCACAGTAACCGTATATTAAAGTAATTAGCGTGCACCAAAATTTCAGGGCGATCATACTTTACGTATTTTGAGATAATAACAAGATTACCCATCCTTGACAACTTTGTAAATCAGAGGATCTTTTTGTTCTTTCATTGTGCCTTCAGGAGGGCATCAACTCTTCAAGGAATTTAAATTGTCCCTAAGGATTTTTCAGGGAAAATGAATATTAATCATATCCTTAAACTGCAATATTGCAAAAGGAACAATGTTACCTTTGACAAACAGGCATAAACCATAACTTTTAAATTGCGTATCTTCCGCAAAAAAACATGTGACATTATCAAGAAATGGCTTATGAAATGTTCTAAAAATGACAAGAAGGGAAGGTTCACATTGTTAATCGCAGGAGGAGTTGTTGTGATCCAATGAAACTCCCACGGAAGTCCAAGGTTTAGGCATTTTCACATTCAAACTAAAGAGTTGGTGTCAGATCAATGATTCCTGTAGTTGACCTTTGTAACAAATGGGAAAGAACAAGGTCTAGTTTTTCCCTTGTTCATTCATTAATTCACAGGATGTCAATGTCACTGCCAAGGACTGTATTTACCGTCCACCACTGTTATCTTGGCATGGACTGACCTGCTCGGCCATCTCTGAGAGCAGTTAAGGTTCGCCCATAATCTCTTCTTAATGGGTCTAAAGTTCCACATCATCCAGTCCTAAACAACGTTAATGAACAATTTGGGTTTTTATGACCATCCAGTGGTTTTATGGTAATCATTACTTGGATGAGTATTTTTCTAGTTCAATATTGATTTTATTCACTGAATTTAGATTCCACGTTTTCCATGGATTTAGATCAGCGTCGCTGATTATTTTTTCATTAGCTTGTCACTTAGTTTAGTTTAGAGATACAGCAGGGAAACAGGCCCACCGAGTCCGCACCGACCAGCGATCCCTGCACATTAACAATATCCTACACACACTAAGGACAATTTGCATTTACACCAAGCCAATAAACCAATAAACCTGTACGTCTTTGGAGTGTTGGAGGAAACTGAAGATCTCAGAGAGAACCCACGCAGGTCACGTGGAGAACGTACAGCCTCCGTACAGACAGCACCCGTCGCGACATGACAGGTCTCGACACGAAGCGGAACCCATTCCTTCTGAAGAAGGGTTTCGGCCCGAAATGTTGCTTATTTCCTTCGCTCCATAGATGCTGCTGCACCCGCTGAGTTTCTCCAGCTTTTTTGTGTAACCTTCGATTCTCCAGCATCTGCAGTTCCCTCTTAAACCCCATTCCTTCTGTGTTGCCTGTCCCACTGACGTACACCAGCATTTTTTGTCCATCTTCGGTGTCAACTAGCATCTGCAGTTCCTTCCTACACAAAGTGTAAGGGTAGCTCCATTTCCAAGATCCTCCTCTGATTAATGCCGCAAACTATAATTCTGAGTGTCCTCCCACTCGGCCAGTGGCCTGGCATTCTCCATGTATGTACAACTCATTCCAGGTGCCTTTATTGAACCAGAGGTGTCTCAGGCTGTGGCAAATGGGTTGAGAGGCTGCTGGACGCTGCATTCTCTGTAATTTACATTGCTGAAGCACTTGGGGATCTCTTTTCATTCGGCTGTAGTGGCTAAAGTGGGTGCAGGAGACCCATCTTGGAGTGCGGAATGGTCAATGTCATTTGTAAATCAGATCTACTACATCATAAAATAGAAGATCTGCGAAATGTATCTGCTGCTGGCTGTCCGAAATCTGGATACATTTGGATAAACCTGGTGGATATAAGGATGCAGGAGTCAAAACTCCAGAGTATCATGGCACAGTGGCTTAGCGGTAGAGTTGCTGCCTTACAGTGCTTGCAGCGCTGGGGACCCGGATTCGATCCCAACAGCGGGTGCTGTCTGCACATAGTTTGTACGTTCTCCCCGTGATCGCGTGGGTTTTCTCCAAGATCTTCGCTTTCCTCCCACACTCCAAAGAGATTCAGGTTTGTAGGTTAATTGGCTTGGGTTTGTACACTCGGTATCAACTGTCCCTAGTGTGTGTAGGCTTTTGTTAATGTGCGGGGGATCATTGTTCAGTGCGGACCCGGTGGGCCGAAGGGCCTGTGTCCGCGCTGTATCTCTAAACTAAACTAAACTAACCAAAAATACAAATCAATATTTAATTTTAATCCCGCTTTCCCTTTTTCTTTTTTTCTCTCTCCATCTGGTCACATAGTGACCATTGTTAATTTTCTTATATTTGTATGAAAATACATTTAAAGTACAATTTGCGATACAAAGGGGAGGAAATAGATCCAGTTCATAAAGATATTGAGCTTTTCAACCCATGAACTGCTGAACTCACTATAATGAACAAATCTACATGGATTACTGCTAACCTAATGAGACACTATTTCATATATCATATACCAGTGAAAGTGATTGCAAAAATATTCTGGCATGATTCTGAATGTAAACCTAACAAATAAGCTGAAAATTAATGTTGGAACATAAATCTCTTGGTCTACAAATTGAATTCATTTGTGCATTTTTTAAAGCTGAAATCACACAAAAATAACTTTATGCAAACAGATCTCCTAAAGTAATCACTTGTGCATTAACTTGTATCCTGTGGGAAATGGACCTGGACATTTCCCTGTGCATTCGGAGCGACTGACATTTGTCCAGCATCTGTCTGGCACCTAATGATGTCATAGTTTAGTTTAGTTTATTGTCACGTGTACCGAGGTACAGCGAAAAGCTTTTTGTTGCGTGCTATCTGGTCAGCTGAAAGACAATACCTGATTACAATTGAGCCATTTACAGTGTATAGATTCATGATAACGTGGAATAACATTTAGGTCAAGGTAAGGTCAGCAAAGTCCGATCAAGGACAGTACAGGGGCCACCAGAGAGGTAGATGGTAGTTCAGCACTGCTCTCTGGTTGTGGTAGATTACAATGATTCAGTTGCCTGATCACAACTGGGAAGAAACTGTCCCTGAAACTGGAGGTGTGCGTTTTCAAACATCTATACCTGAGGGAGGGAGCGGCCAGGGTGTGACTCGTCCTTGATAATGCAGGATACTTCTCCTCTGCTGCTGGTAGAAATTGCAGTTTTTGTGTGTGACGTACAATCTTCGTTGTCGCTCACGCAGAAACGAGGAGCGCATTGTGCAAGGTTTGGAAATGTAATGGTGTCAATAAAGGGGCTGTCCTACTTGGGCGACCTAATTGGCTAGTTTAGAAGAGCTTGAAAAAATGATGCGTTGAAGACCTCCTTCGACTATGTAGAAGACCTCCTTCGACCTCCTTCGACTATGTTGAAGACCAGCTTCGACTAGTTACGACTAACTTCGGGAAAATTGAACAACGAACAGTGGAGAGTGAAGACGACCTCCTTTGACCTCCCTTCGACCTCCCTTCGACCTTCCCTCGACTATGATGACGACTATCTACGACTACCTTCGACTACCCTCGATTACCTACGACTAACATGCCGACCTACGACTAAACCTACGAGTAAAAAAAGTATTGATTTTTTCCATGGCGACCTTTTTTTACTCACGGGCATTTTTTAACATATTGAAAAAAACGGCGCGACCTAGCTGAGGCTTCGAGTACGCGGAGACCACTCTCGAGCATGAAGGAGAGTTACGAAGACCACATACGATCTCGTGTCGACCATGCTGCGAGTATGAGTCGAGGGCAAACTCACCAGAACTCGCGGATTAGGTCGCCCAGGTGGGACAGGCCCTTAAGCATCAACTATTATTTGCACTACAGAAGTATCAGATTATGATCATCTCCAACAATGAGACACTCTAACCACTTACCCTTGATATTCAATTGCAATATTATCATCAAATCCCCGCCATCCATGTCCGGGAGACACCAGTGACCAAAAGTCAAATTGGTCAAACCACAAGGAATATTGACAGAGGTGGAAGTAACTTGGGCTTCAGTAGTGAGTGAGTTGAGTTTTCTAATTGCAATTAGAATGTAGATGATGGGCGGGGGAAGCGTTGAAGCGTAGATGACTTGACTGAGCTACAGTCTGAACTTCATGGCAAATGCCATGCTGAGTGGAATTTGTTCTGGCTAGCTTAAACCAAGGAAAGTTCAGGTTTGTCCATGGGGGAGAGGATTGGATCCAGATCCAGGTATTGTCGTTATAAGGAAGCTGGCCCAAGTTTCTATATAGCACTACCGAGAGACAACATATCGGCAAGGAATAAAAATATGCCAAAGGTACAACACCTGAGGTGATTTAAGTTTAATCAAAGGTACAACACCTGAGGTGCTTCATGTATCTTGTGTTTTTATGACTATTGGCAGACCAATTTCCCTCCTGGGATAAATAAAGTTCTATCGTGATCATGCAGGAACAGGTAGACCATTTATTACGGGATGTGCTCGATTCAAAGTAACCAAGGTAAGAATCAGACTGCAAGAACATACTTTGCCACAGAGAAGATGTTGAATTGGTTAATTTTGCAAAGAAGTTGAAGTGTTGGATGTTCCTCAAGGTCTGTAGTTCATGACTGTGAATGTGGCAGTACCAGGACAGGTTAGAAAAGATGCAAAAGGTTGGAGATCTTTTAATAAATGAAGTATTTAAGTTAATTTTTCAAGTCAGCGTAGCCTAGTGGTGTGCCTCATACATTCGTACTGCAATTAAGTTGAAGCAAAAGGGCAAAACTGTCTCGAGTCATGTGCGGAAGATTGAAACTGCAACTATAATGAAAACTGTGATTCTGGAAGCTATGGATAAAGTACTAAAACAGTATAGAATGGCTCACAAGTTGGTAACAGAAATTGCATCCAAGTGTAGTCCAGTTTTGCATGGGTTAATAACAAACTGAAAGTTTGCCAAGTTTTTGTTGACCACAATTTAAAAGCAAGGGGTAAGCCATTTAGAACGGAGACGAGGAAACACTTTTTCACCCAGAGAGTTGTGAGTCTGTGGAATTCTCTGCCTCAAAGGGAGATGGAGGCCGGTTCGCTGGTTACTTTCCAGAGAAAGCTAGATAGGACTCTTAATGATAGCGGAGTCAGGGAATATGGGGAGAAGGCAGGAACAGGGTACTGATTGGGAATGATCAGCCATGATCACATTGAATGGCGATGCTGGCTCAGAGGGCCGAGTGGCCTACTCCTATTGTCTATTGTCTATTAAAAACACTAGGGATTAAGGTAGTTATAATGATTACCGTGTCTTTTCTGGGGTCTCCACTTTGGAAAAACTCACTACGTTGCCCTCACTGAGTTGCGTGCAAGATGAAAAAAGCCTGGCACACCACAAAATGTAGTGTCTTTACACACACTGAATTTTGACGCAGTTACAACCAAGGTCAGAAGTTCAGAGTCTTGTCTACTTAACTACTAACCTCTGCCTTCCTGTTTGTGGTTTCGAGTCTATACAGTCCCTGTGGCTTTTCACAGCTTCTGAAATCAGTTGAGCCCGTACAAAAATGAATATAACTCCAAGAGAGATTGAATAAAAATTAGATTTTTAATCAAAATACAACATTATGAAAAACAATCAGCAAATAGCTAATGGACAAATAATCTATGCTCACTCTTTAATATTTTACAAATTGAACTGCACATTAATTATAAATGCGTTAGATTATTTTAATTTCTTTCTATCACTGATACTGTTGCAGTCCTCTGTTCATTTAATAAGAAAATATGGACATGCTTATTTTGTGATTCATCGATCTCAAATTTCAGATTTCCCACCGTTAATCTACTGAGCACTTGCTCATTTTGCTACTGTTGGGCATACTCTTGCTGAACTTTGCCTTTTTCCATTCTAGATATCATTGTCATTTCTGCTGTCGTATCAGATTTTACGACTTTGTGGTTAATTATCATTTCTCATTTGGCATCATACGCTCATGCCAATTTACTCATTCATTTGGTTCCCAGAATAAAATCAAGAATGAGCAACCGCGCTGAGCAACGATTCCCGCACATTAACACTATCCTATACTAGGGACAATTTACAATTATACCAAGCCAATTAGCCTACAAACCAGTACGTCATTGGAGTGTGGGAGGAAAGTGGAGTTGCTGGAGAAAACCCATACAGGTCACGGGGAGAACATAGAAACATAGAAAATAGGTGCAGGAGTAGGCCATTCGGCCCTTCGAGCCTGCACCGCCATTCAATATGATCATGGCTGATCATCCAACTCAGTATCCCATCCCTGCCTTCTCTCCATACCCCCTGATCCCTTTAGCCACAAGGGCCATATCTAACTCCCTCTTAAATATAACCAATGAACTGGCCTCAACTACATTCTGTGGCAGAGAATTCCACGGATTCACCACTCTCTGTGTAAAAAGAACGTACAAACTCCGTACAGACAGCACCCATAGTCAGGATATTGTATTCAGTTTTGTTCACCCTGTTATAAGAAAGATGGTGTTAAGCTGGAAAGGGTGCAGAGAAGATTTACGAGGATGTTGCCAGGACTCGTGGGCCTGAGCTAAAAAGAAGAGGTTGAGCGGGCTATGACTTTATTCCAGGAGGAAAAGCGGTAATCTTATGAAGGTGTATAAGATGATGAGAAGAATAGATCAGGTAAAATGGGAACAGCATGGCAAGTTGGGCCGAATGGCCTGCTTCCACGAGGTATGACTATGATCTTTTCCAGCCTTTTCTCCCCTACAGTTAGAGAATATAGAAAGAGAATACAGTTAATGGCAAGACATTTAACATCATTGATGTGCAAAGAGATCTTGGAGTTCATGTTCATCATCATATCATATCATATACTTATTAAAACTCTGATCTTGTTTGTGTGTATATGTGTGCGTATATGTGGTTGTCTTTACATCTTTGTAAAAACACTACGCGGTAACGATTACATTTTTCCAGAACAAGGGGTCACAGTTTAATGAGGGGGAAATCTTTTAGTTCCAAGATGAGAAAAACATTTTTCACACAGAGAGTGGTGAATCTCTGGAATTCTCTGCCACAGAAGGTAGTTGAGGCCAGTTCATTGGCTATATTTAAGAGGGAGTTAGATGTGGCCCTTGTGGCTAAAGGGATCAGGGGGTATAGAGAGAAGGCAGGTACGGGATACTGAGTTGGATGATCAGCCATGATCATATTGAATGGCGGTGCAGGCTCGAAGGGCTGAATGGCCTACTCCTGCACCTATTTTCTATGTTTCTATATTCTGATTGACATTTTTCTAGGCAGAGGTCACATTCACTAAAAGTTTTATGCTTTATTTCTTGACTTATTCTCGACTATAACTGAATAAAAGTTTAAAAATATCAAAAGACTTTGATTTTTTGAATGACCAGCTTCAACTGATGACAATGGCTCGGCTAACAGTGATCAGCTTCACTCAATATTTCATCCTATATTTCATGTTATTCGCGATTAAAGCTTTAAAAATGCCAACTTACACAAGATTTTTACTGTTAAAATCATTCCTGACAGCTTCCAACACACTTTGTTACAATGTTGCAACACATTTTCATCTGAACGTTTCATCACACAGGAGAGGGAGGGCAAATTGCTATTGTAACATGCAGGGCAAGTGTAATTGGAATTTTTTTTTAAGCCCACTGATGAGGGAGGCAAGGGAGTGCTGGAATCTTACGTTCAGGAACGGCTTGAGTTGGAGGACCATGCCTCCCGTGGGGGCTATGGGTAGGGAACGGGTGCATTGGGGGAACAGACCCAACGGGTCTGCACTTGGTCTAGTATACTTATTAAAACTCTCATTTTGCATGTAGTGTATATGTGTGTGTGTATATGTGTGTGTCTTTACATCTTTGAAATAAAAACCTGGTAACGATAACATTTTGACATATTCTGATTCACATTTTCCTCCTCTAGGCAAAGATCACCTTAACTGATCATTTTACCCTTTATTTCTCGACTTATTACTGATTAAAGTTTAAAAACGTCAAAAGGCTTTGAATTTAAAACGACCAATGATGACGTTACAATGGCGCGGCTCGGAGCTGTCTCACACACAGAATCTTCCACGAGCTTCGAGTGATGTCACTTCCCGACCACCCCCCCCCCCCCACCACCCCCATGCATTGAGGGGACAGGACCCAACGGGTCCCACTTGGTCTAGTAGCTCACTAAAGGTGGCATCACGTGGACAAGGTGGTAAAGAAGGCAAATAGTATGCTTTCCTTCATTGCTTGGGGCATTGAATCCACGAGTCAGGAAATCTTGATGCATCTCTCTACA